>NC_138769.1:404066474-404666474 GCF_965119305.1 Pelophylax lessonae
GATAGATAAAACTTTACTACTGCTCACTGCTGCACTTGAGGTAGATCTGGATGCCAAATGTCATTGTATGCCTAATCCCTTCTGTTAATCACTTTGTGTGCTAAGTTGAGGTATTGCCCATTATTCATTTATTTTTCTGTTTTCTTATTTACCAATCATATTGGGTGACAATATATTAGGTTTGCCTTTACTACCTGGTTTAGTGCCTGTTCAATTTGATATATCACTACTATTTTGTACTAAATATGAATTTTAGTAAATTCCTATGATGTTATATGTTTTTACACTCATCCTGGTGTGTCAGAGGGGATGAGGTTCTTGAGAAGGTTGATGCCAAGAACAGAGGACCCATTCTATTCAGAGGCTTCTACGGAAGTAGCACTACACAGAAGTCACATTGTAGTTTCAGCCTTAACCACTTTCTGACCACCCCATAGCAGGTTTACTGCTACAGGGCAGCCATGCTGTGCAGAATCTCCTATTTATATGTGATTCTGCACTTCGATGGTAGGGGGCGTGGACACGCCCCATCAGTGCACTGCTTCTACTGTGATTTGTCACAGCAGAAGGCGATCAGTAGGTGCTGAACATTGTAGTTCCACTGGCACCCACTGATCGTCAAAGAGAGAGGCTGGATGGAGCTCTGCAAATGTAAACAATGCAGAGATCTGTCCTGATACCTGGGAAGTGATATATTTTCTTTCCCTGCAAATAAATAAAATCCACTACATCCCTTAGTAAAAACAGCACACACTGTACACACAAACACTGGTTAGACACACATGTAATCCTTTTATCGCCCCAGATGTTTAACCCCTTCCCAGCGAGCGTCTTTAATATGTTTAGCACGTATCACTGTGTCATTGTGTTGCATGACCACGCAATTGTTAGTTAAAATAACGCAGTGCCATATTACAACAAATGGCCTGGTCATGAAGGGGGATAAATCTTCTGAAGGACGAGTGGTTAAAATGAGTCTGGTGAGCATATAATGAAAGTCAATTATTGGGAGACAACTTAACCTTGTTTCACCATGAAAAAAACATTTCCATGCCTAAAACAGTTACATCTTCCTGCATTAGTCAATTAGGATTGCCAAAAACCCTGAACATTGAAGCAGCCACAGAGAACACGTCATCACCAGGAAGCTCAGGAATGTCACGTCATTGGAGAAGCAGTAAGTATAGGCTGAATTGAGTTCTACTTTAATACACAAAAATATTAAATACACATTTTCAAAACATTAAGAAGGCTTAATTGGCTTTAAATGCTTTGCAAAGGGAAGGCTTAACGTGTATGCAAACCCTGACAATAAACTTCTTTGCTCTCTTTTGGTTTGATAAATATAAATAATAGGAGATATCCTACTTTTCCAAATCACCACATTTGAATTTTATCTTTTCTTTTTTTTTTCTTTATACAAATTCTGGCAACAAATGTACTCATTCAGAAAAGACGTAAATTATGCCAAAACCAGAAGGGCTGCAATGAATCTTTAATCTGAGCTAATAATATAATATAAGTGAAAACAGATTCAGCAAACTTTTAATAGTGTTTCTGGATGAGATACAATCTCTTACCAAATGATTCTAAGCTGTGCACAAACCTAAGAACTACCAGAATCATTGAAACCAGGGAACTTTCTGTTTCTTTCTTTTTTACAGGCCCAGATTAAAGAAAATTCAGAAAATAAAAATACCAGCAACCGTACAAATCAGGTTAGTAGGATAGCAAGATAGCAACTAGAGCACCTAAGTAGCTAGGTTGTATGCAAAGTTAAAGAAATCTAAACTTTTGAATTTGAATTCTGAAATTTTAAATAATAATAACTTTCTAATGGGAATAATCTCAGCGGTAAAGTATTCTCTGTACTTTGTATTCATCGTCACAATGCTATAAAATAATGTTTTTTCTTTCAAGTACTACCGTCTATTTTTAGATATACAGTATATTATATATATATAGCATGCTTTTAAGAGCTAATGGAAGATAAATTAGCTTCCAGAAAAGCTATTTTGAATCACAAAACTGCCCTAAATGTGTGATTTTAAGCAGAGTGGTCAAAAAAAAAGTGACCATGAGCGAACCTAGCTTTCTCTATGAAGAATGATACCACTGTAAATGCACCCAGTTTTCTTAAAAGCTATCGTCTAGTGTCTATTATATAACCACCAGAAGTCCTTTTCCAGGCAACAACATCATTATCCTTGAGAGCGACAAAAGTACTTATGGTGAAGGAAGTGGTAATAATAGTTCAGTATGAAGGGGATCAATTACCTTTATCATTTTCCACCAGGCACCAGAATTTATTGTAAAACATAAATCTGTTATATATGCAATATACGGTGCTTAGAATGTATACGGTTTCAGGCATAACCATAAAGTTTATAAATGCTCAGCATCCATTGGGAGGATTCTAAAATAGACAGACTCAAATAATGTATCCCTTGAGACTGAAATGTAGATATTACATTTGCAGCCCATTCTGTTTTTAAATGTTTTTTTCTCACAAAACAAGCTGGAGAGAACATGTCTGGCACACAATGGACAAAGTCTGGAACTGTTTCTGTGTAGAGCCTTATCGAGCACTGGCTATGTTATGGCTTGCTCACTTTAGTCACTAGTAATGCTTAATCTACAAAACATACTTTTCAAGAACAAATCAAGGGGCTACTATGTTGAGAAGGACAGCATTAGCCCAGTAAAACACAGTACAGCATTTTCTGTGAAAAACAAAATGTTTGTGGTAACGTCATACCTTTTACCTCTAGGTAAATGTGAACAAAATTTGAATTTTTTGTTCCTGTGTAACCAGTCCTTTTTTTGCATGAAGTGGCTGAAGAGAAATGTATGGGCAGCTAGACTATCAATGCCACTCCATATAACATTATAAAACTACACCACTGATGACAATATGTGCATAGTTGCCCACATTAAAAAAATTAAATAAAATCCAGGGACAAAATGTACTTTAAATAGGACCAGAGCATTCATTTGAATCAGAAGAGTACTAAAATAGGCATATTGTTAACCTATTGTAAAATGTAATTATGAAATGTTGTAGGTACAGTAAGATATATCATAGTAAGGACAGAAACACAGCCATAAAAAATATATGTATATATATATATATAGTGACTTGCGAAAGTATTCGGCCCCCTTGAACTTTGCGACCTTTTGCCACATTTCAGGCTTCAAACATAAAGATATAAAACTGTATTTTTTTGTGAAGTATCAACAACAAGTGGGAAAATTAGTCAGCCCCTTTACTTTCAGTGCAGCAAACTCTCTCCAGAAGTTCAGTGAGGATCTCTGAATGATCCAATGTTGACCTAAATGACTAATGGTGATAAATAGAATCCACCTGTGTGTAATCAAGTCTCCCTATAAATGCACCTGCACTGTGATAGTCTCAGAGGTACGTTTAAAGCGCAGAGAGCATCATGAAGAACAAGGAACACACCAGGCAGGTCCGAGATACTGTTGTGGAGAAGTTTAAAGCCGGATTTGGGTACAAAAAGATTTCCCAAGCTTTAAACATCCCAAGGAGCACTGTGCAAGTGATAACATTGAAATGGAAGGAGTATCAGACCACTGCAAATCTACGAAGACCTGGCCGTCCCTCTAAACGTTCAGCTCATACAAGGAGAAGACTGATTAGAGATGCAGCCAAGAGGCCCATGATCACTCTGGATGAACTGCAGAGATCTACAGCTGAGGTGGGAGACTCTGTCCATAGGACAACAATCAGTCGTATATTTCACAAATCTGGCCTTTATGGAAGAGTGGCAAGAAGAAAGCCATTTTTTAAAGATATCCATAAAAAGTGTAATTTAAAGTTTGCCACAAGCCACCTGGGAGACACACCAAACATGTGGAAGAAGGTGCTCTGGTCAGATGAAACCAAAATCGAACTTTTTGGCAACAATGTAAAACGTTATGTTTGGCGTAAAAGCAACACAGCTCATCACCCTGAACACACCATCCCCACTGTTAAACATGGTGGTGGCAGCATCATGGTTTGGGCCTGATTTTCTTCAGCAGGGACAGGGAAGATGGTTAAAATTGATGGGGAAATGGATGGAGCCAAATACAGGACCATTCTGGAAGAAAACCTGATGGAGTCTGCAAAAGACCTGAGACTGGGACGGAGATTTGTCTTCCAACAAGACAATGATCCAAAACATAAAGCTAAATCTACAATGGCATGGTTCACAAATAAACATATCCAGGTGTTAGAATGGCCAAGTCAAAGTCCAGACCTGAATCCAATCGAGAATCTGTGGAAAGAACTGAAAACTGCTGTTCACAAACGCTCTCCATCCAACCTCACTGAGCTCGAGCTGTTTTGCAAGGAGGAATGGGCAAAAATTTCAGTCTCTCGATGTGCAAAACTGATAGAGACATACCCCAAGCGACTTACAGCTGTAATCGCAGCAAAAGGTGGCGCTACAAAGTATTAACTTAAGGGGGCTGAATAATTTTGCATGCCCAATTTTTCAGTTTTTTATTTGTTACAAAAGTTTGAAATATCCAATAAATTTCGTTCCACTTCATGATTGTGTCCCACTTGTTGTTGATTCTTCACAAAAAATTACAGTTTTATATCTTTATGTTTGAAGCCTGAAATGTGGCAAAAGGTCGCAAAGTTCAAGAGGGCTGAATACTTTTGCAAGGCACTGTATATATATGTTAGCTAGCTACAACTTCATAGTAAGGACAGAAACACAGCCATATATATATATATATATATATATATATATATATATATATATATATATATATATATATATATATATATATATATATATATAATATATATATATATATATATATATATATATATATATATATATATAAAAAAAATATATATATATATATATATATATATATATATATATATATATATATATATATATATATATTGTTATATTTAATTGTGTATTAGCTAGCTACAACTTTTAGTCACACTTTAGTTTACGGTCTCATGCACTTCAACAGCCTATGCAAAGAACACGAAAGGATACAGCAATAAACACCAAATACACTGGAAAAAACAATAGGTATAAACTATTTAAAAAACATAATTTTACACTGAACTTTCTGCTGAAATCTTTGAAACCTATTGTGGGTAGAAGGTTTTTACAGATGTAGAAAGGAATGGAGGGTGCAGGAGGAATTCAGGTGGTGTAGATAGAGACAAGGCAGTGGAGGGGGAGAGTCGGGTGATGAGGGGAACAGGTGTACAAATGAGGGCAAAGAGGGAACAGGGGGTGTGGGGTGAAAGCTGGCAGGAGTGTTTTATGGGCTCAGTGTGAAATAGGAGTCAAGAGAAGTTCTCCAGCTCATTTATATAATGTCATTCAAGGAATCCTTAGGTTGCTGAGCGGTAGGATGTACTCCTTTGAAAATTGCTTATTTTTTTTTCTTTTACAAACAGGAGCCAAAAATCTGCCATTTAGAAGAGGACACTTCTTTGAGTGTGCTGCCGTCAAGTGATCATCCAGTGTTGGGTCCTTATTCTCACTGTTTTCTTTCTACCGGTGTATTGTGAACAATTCTAGCCAATTTGCCAGCTTGAGGAGGATTCATGTTAGGATCAAGAAGAGAGATGGCATTGGATCCATGGAGATTAAGGAGACTAGCCAGCAAGGCTTAAAAGTGGTGCTGGAATAGCAATTCCTCACAGCATGTTCAATACAACCCAGTGACAAAGGTAGTTTTGGGGGAGATCAGGAGACTTAGTAAAGCTCCTGCGAAACCAAGAGACAACTTTTAAATATCAGGGGACTCTCTAATATAATGGTGGTCAGTGTAAATACATCCAATAAATTGGCCATCAGTGTAAATGTCCCTGTTCTATTGGTATTCAGTGTACGATATATACATTATATATATATACATATATTGTCAAAAGTATTGGGAGGCCTTCCAGCCATAACAGCTTCAACTCTTCTGGGAAGGCTGTCCACAAGATTTAGGAGTGTGTCTATGGGAATGTTTGACCATTCTTCCAGAAGTGCACTAGTGAGGTCAAGCACTGATATTGGCCAAGAAGGCCTGGCTCGCTGTATCTGCTCCAATTCATCCCAAAGGTGTTCTATCGAGTTATCAACAGGCCAGTCAAGTTCCTCCACTCCAAACTCGCTCATCCATGTCTTTATGGACATTGCTTTGTGCACTGGTGCGCAGTCATGTTGGAACAGGGAGGGACCATCCCCAAGCTGTTACAAAAAAATTGGGAGCATGAAATTGTCCAAAATGTCTTGGCATGCTGATGCCTTAAGAGTTCCCTTTACTGGAACAAAGGGGCCAAGCCCAACCCCTGAAACTCAACTCTGCACCATAATCTCCCCTCCACCAAACTTTATACTTGGCACAATGCAGTAAGGCAAGTTCCGTTCTCCTGGCAACTTCTAAACCCAGAAACATCTATCTGATTGCTAGCCAGAGAAGCGTGATTCATCACTGCAGAGAACACGTCATCACTGCTCTAGAGTCTGTGCTATACACCACTGCATCCGACACTTTGCATTGCACTTGGTTGTATAAGGCTTGGATGCAGGTGATCGGCCATGGAAACCCATTCCATGAAGCTTCTTATATACTGTTGTTGTGCTAATCTGAAAACCACGTGAAGTTTGGAGGTCTGTAGCCATTGACTACCCGCCAGCCAGTGACATCTTTGAACAGCTGGCTTCTGGGTATTGAGCACTGGCCCTTTCATTGGCCTGATCGATATGACGTCAATCCCGTACATGAATGGGAGTTCAGTCGGCTTCGCGTGAAGTGAAGATGAAGTGATGATTTTATTATAACTTTCATGACATCACAATAGCTTAACCAATCCATCACAAAGAGTTGCAGATAGCACAAAGAGCAAGGATCATTCTCTACAGAATGATGGCATGGAACAATTATTTCTACTCTGGCTGTAAAACAAACTAAGATTTTGAAAACCTTTTGCTTTTATCCACCAGAAATGTATTTTGCTGATCTATAGCCAACAAAAAAATCTTTTGTATAATTGTAGTACCCTAATTTAGCTGTAATGAAATATTTCCACAGGCAGTGTATCCTACGAAACAACTTTTTTTCCATGACAATTGCAGAGCCAGAAGTTCAGCAGTATGAAGAGGATGAAGAGGACTGGACATCCCTACAAAGAAGATTTTTACAGGATCAAGCTGCCTGCACAATGTGGGATATATTTCATTACAGGTAAGTGCTGTAACAAAAGCTGTAGAGGAGATTGTTTTTTTAGCTAAACTTTAGCTTTAAACTGAAAGTTGAGCATGGGCTTCAAGAACAGCTGGTACTGATGAATAGTATATTGTGCAAAATGTTCTAAAAAAAAAAAATGTTCTGATAGAAGTAATATCTCTGAGAACAGAAAAAAAGTAATGGCAACAGAAAAATTTTAGAATTACTGTTTTGCATTTACTCTTTGTATTGCTCTTCTCTTGTTCCTTGAATAAAATATTGTGGAACAACGAACTACAAGAACATCTTAACAAGCAAAGCACTGTTATGTTACACAGGGAGGCTGAACTGACACCTTGCATGGATTCTTAACTCTGGACAAAAAGAAACCTATTATAAAAAAAAGTGCCTAGTTACATTTACGGTAGCTAAAAAAAAAATAGAAAAGTATTGGAATGTGTGGAGGAGAAAGGAGTTAGGGAAATTTGTGAGAATTACACAATGTGCAGATGAATCAGTGATCAATGTGTGGATGTTGATAATGGGGAAGTGGATACATTTTTTGAAGAATGCTAAGATGCTTGAGGATGCGGATCAGTTACATATGGAGGCTGAGTGACTTAATGAGATATTTAGTAGTTTGTTTCTGCTAATAATGAGGTCTGACAAATCACAACCTGTGTAAAAGGAATGGGAAAGTCATCTTACACATAGCACCACCCTTATTTTCCCCAAAAATGTGGAAGTCGGCAACAAGGATAAGAGTTTAAACTCATGTCTGTTTTGGGAGGCATAGTGGCGAATATCATTTGTGTGTGTAACGGGTCTGTGTGAACAGTGTCAACTCTAAGTCTGTTGGTGTTCAGATTTTTCTTTCCTGTAAGCTGAAAAATCTCTGAGCAGAACGAAGCTGAGAGTGTAATATTGTCACAAAATTTTCCCCCCTTCCCATTTAACCACTTCCCACCACCCGCTGCCTTTTTACTGCCGCAGGGTGGCTCTCCTGCACAAACCAACGTAGGTCTACATCGGTCAAGCGCGAGAAGCTAGGGGGTAAGCCTGCGCCACCAGCGGCGCACTCCCGCCCCCACTCGGCAGCGGGGAAGCTGATGCAGGGGTCAGATGGCTCAGATTTCCACCTGACACCCGCACTCGCTCCCCGCTAAGAGAGAAGGACGGTCGGCTGTTGCAAATACAGCCGACCGTCCTTCTCCTTGAAATGATCAAAGAGCTCATGTGATCCTTCTATATAGGATCACATGTCTCTATGGCCATCTCAAAAGCCACGCCACCCCACAGTTAGAGTCACTCCCCTAGGGTCACATTTAACCCCTTGATTCCCTTGATACTGTTAACCCCTTCACTGCCAGTGTCATTATTAGAGTAACAGTGCATATTTTTGAGACTGATTACTGTAGTAATGTCACTGGTACCCCCAAAAGTCTCAAAAATGTCGGGTAGGGGTCCGATCTGTCCGATCTGATCGCAGATCGCCGCCATTGCTAGTAAAAGAAAAAAAAACAATAAAAAATGACATAAATCTTTCCCATAGTTAGTAGACATGATAACCTTTGCGCAAACCAATCAAAATACGCTTATTGTGATTTTTTTTTACCAAAAATATGTAGCAGAAAACAAATTGGCCTAAAATGTTAAAAAATTTTGGTTTTTATTTTTTTTTTAATTTTTTTTTGGGGGGGGAATGTTATATAGCAGAATGTGAAAAATACAGTTTTTTTTTTTTTAAATTGTCGCTCTTTTTTTGTTTATAGCACAAAAAATAAAAATTGCACAGCTGATCAAATACCACCAAAAGAAAGCTCTATTTATGGGAAAAAAGGACATCAATTTTATTTGGGTACAGCGTCGCACGACCGCGCAATTGTCCATTAAATTAATGCAGTGCCAAATCGCAAAATAGGGTCTGGTCATTAAGGGGGCAAATCCTTCCGGTCTTAAAGTGGTTAAGCCATCCTCCCCGGGAGAAGACTTCAAATCTTCAAATTCAATGGTTACAAGCATGAACTGTCTATGGCCGGCCTTAGGGATCCTGTTACTGACAACCTGCCACCGGTGACAGAATCGCTAGCATGACATAGACCCCTATGAAGAAACATGACACCATCATTTGTCTGTGTAATGGTCAGTTTATATCCTAATCACTGCATCTGAGTGGAGTTAGTGCACTCAAACAGTTTGTTAAATAAAAAACAAAATGAATGCCAAAGGATGTGTGCATCAGTAAAAAATTACAAATAAGGAAACTTTATGCTGACTATAGTCTATGATAACCCTCCATTACATTATGAAAGGACAACATAATAAGTAACATTTATAAGTTGACAAAGTTTTCATTATCACAACCTCACGCTGGTTTCAAGATCTGATGGACTGACAATATGTAATCATTATTAATTCTGGTATTGATTGAAGTTACCAAAATTGAAGCATTAATGATATCTATAATAAATTCTATTTAAGTACTATAGTAAACTATGTAACACACTGTACTGCACTGTATTAGGTATAGCATAGCGATTGTATTTGAAAGGTATAATAGGAATAAAACATAACTGTTCAAACTTTCAAATATTGTGAAAAAACCTATATACCATTAAAAAAAAAAATAAGCAAACTGTAAACAGTTGGGGAGTTGAATGTATTTTCTGGTCTATATTAGTGTACTATCTTTCTGCAGTTAATTGCAAGCAATTTGTCTCACTTGGGGTGTTTGCTGATTGTCTAAAAAAAAAAAAAAAAGATCACCTTTCCGGTAAGAATATAACAGTCAACTTCATGCCTTGAACTAAATCGATACAGTACTTGGTAGAGGCAAGCAGCCTTACATGAAACACAGGCTGTAAAATAGACACAAAAGACACATAATATTCTCCAAGGTCCCCGGCAGCTATAATATCCATCTTTGGCAGCTTGTTTGACATTTATTTGCCCTATTTCCCAGTTCTACTGTTTTTTTTCTTCTCTTTCCCTCCAAACAGCTAAGTTTTCACTCTCAAGGGCTTGCCGTCTGGGTGAACAGATAACAAACCTGTCAAAATGGGTTTGGCTGGGGAATAAATTCTGCAATTGCCAGGAAATGATGTGTACAATGGGAAAGTACAAGCAACCACATGAACTGTTCCTTTGGAGAGGGCAACTGAGAAAAGTCTTCAAATGCTACACTTTATCCATATTCTTGGTTTGTGTTAAATTGACTCCTGGACAGAGCATTTTAATCTCCTTTGGGATTCAGAAGGGACACAGTAAAGTATGCTGTTCTACCAAAATATCTCTATGTTGTACAATATAATGATGAGAATATTGCATTATTTGTGACGAAGGCTGGGACAAGAGAGAAGTATGGAATTCATATATCTGTGTCTCTGAAAATGTCACTTGGACTCACTTGGGTAGACTAGATTTCCACTTACAGAAAGAAAATAAAAAAGACTTATCTGTATAATTTAATTCAGTATCTTTCAATGACAGGTTGCCTAGTGCCTTTGTAACAAATCTTATTTTGACTGGTGCAATAACATTTTATCATTTCTTTTATAAGGAAGGTATTTCAATTCTAGAAGCAAATCTAGTTATGAAAATAGGAAGCTACCTCTTGAATGAATGTTAATCGTGAAAGGTAGCAGTGCTTGCATTAAAGTTTTATTACGGATTGTAGGCCTAGTGGTCTATATTATAGAACCTTCTGTGAAATGTGTATCAGAATATTTTGATATTAGAACCAAACATACACTTAAAGAAAAAACAGCAGTCTAAACAAAAGAATGTTATTTTACTGAATATAACTTACTTTTTTTTTTCTTGTTATTGGAAAAGACCTCAGTGGTCAAATCTGCATTTACCTAAAACACAACAACTATTTGTTATACTCCTACAATATTACAGTAGAGGCAAATATACCAGATCAGTGCTCTACCCATGTTGATATTTAGGCCTCCTGCACACTGGAAGTTTTTACAGCTGCTGTTTTTGCCGTCAGACGTTTTTTTTTCTGCAGCCAGGAAACTCCCCAGCATTTTGTCCATGTACACATAGGCTGTTATCATCAGTTTTTGTCAGGGGCATTTTCTGGCTTGTAAAAAAGCCCTGAACTAGTGTGTTTTGAGAGGAGTTTTGATAAAAGCTTAAAGTGGTTGTAAACGCACCTCTGTAATGTTTATACCTATAGGTAAGCCTATAACAAGGCTAACCTATAAGTACTGTAAATATCTCCCAAACTTGCACTGTTTAGGAGATATTCACATTGCATGCAGCCGATGATGTCATTGGCGCATGCGCTCTGAAGAAACAGCCACCCATGCGTTTTTTCAGAGCCCTGTACCGTGACTGGCGACTCCTGCATGCATGCGTGGGAGTGACGTCATGCGGCTCCGGCCAGTAGCACAGCCGGAGTCCAAAGGCCCAGAAGGAAGACGGGCGATGATGGATGCGGCCTTCAGCGGGGACGAAGAGGGCTTCGTTTGGAGGTAATTGTCACATAATGTGCTAGTATGCAATGCATACTAGCACAATATGCCTTTACTTTCCAGGTAAGGAAAAAAAAAATACACAGACTTTACTTCCTCTTTAAAAACTCTGAAAAATGCTAAAAAATGCAGAAAAACGGGGCTATTCTGAGTTTATCTATGTTTTTGAGCCATAAGCTTTTGTGGGAGTATAGTTTTTCTAAAAAAGTCTAAAAAAACCTCTACAGCTGAAAACGCTACTGCAAAAAAGCTATAAAACTCCTTCTACAGCTACAGCTTTCTACTGGCAATTTGATAACATCCAGTGTGCATGAGGCTTGTCACTTCATCATCAACAGCAGCATATTTAACACTGGAGCTCAATAATACTCCTAGGCCACTTTTTTCTGTGTAGACAGGGTGTGTCTGGGCACTTGGTCCTGGATCCAATGGATAGTGTGGGGATACATGCACCCGGGCAGCGCTTGGGAGGAGAAGCAGCTCTGTGGAAATGTTCAAAGAAACAAGGCGCCTCTAAGTGCAGTATATCACATTTAACCTCCTTAGCGGTATTCCCGAGTGTGGCTCGGAATGAAATTTTAGTGCCATTAACAGTAACCCCAAGCCACACTCGAGGTACCGCCAGGGAGCATCGCTGGATCCTGGTAGAGGTTACTTACTTTGTCCCCGGGATCCCGCAATGTGTCACTGCAGCATACGGCGGCTCTTCCGCCCGATGCTGTGAGCCCCAGCTTCCATCTCCTGCGATGTGACGCTCGCAGGGGTGGAGCCGGCGGCAAATTTGAAAAGTAAAACACACAAACACACTGATATATTGTAATCCTAAGGATTACATTACAAAATAAAATAAATTGACATTAGTTTGCCCCCCCCCCCCCCCAGTGCCCTTTCCTGCAGTTTTACTGTACTTTTTATGTATATATAGATATATACAAAATATATATTTATATATATATCTATATATATATATATATATATATATATATATATATATATATATATACAGTGGTGATTGAAAGTTTGGGCACCCCAGGTAAAAATTTGTATTAATGTGCATAAAGAAGCCAAGGAAGGATGGAAAAATCTCCAAAAGGCATCAAATTACAGATTAGACATTGTTATAATATGTCAACAAATGTTTGATTTTATTTCCATCATTGACACTTTCAAAATTACAGAAAACAAAAAAATGGTGTCTGCAAAAGTTTGGGCACCCTTCAGAATTTATAGCATGCACTGCCCCCTTTGCAAGGCTGAGACCTGCCAGTGTCATGGATTGTTCTCAATCATCGTCTGGGAAGACCAGGTGATGTCAATCTCAAAGGTTTTAAATGCCCAGACTCATCTGACCTTGTCCCAACAATCAGCACCATGGGATCTTCTAAGCAGTTGTCTAGAAAACTGAAACTGAAAATAGTTGACGCTCACAAAGCGTTTTCAGATGTCAATATCCTCTATTCGGAATGTAATTAAGAAATGGCAGTCATCAGGAACAGTGGAAGTTAAAGCAAGATCTGGAAGACCAAGAAAAATATCAGACAGAACAGCTCGCAGGATTGTGAGAAAAACAATTCAAAACCCACGTTTGACTGCACGATCCTTCCAGAAAGATCTGGCAGACACTGGAGTTTTTGTGGTACACTATTCCACTATAAAGAGATACTTGTACAAATATGGTCTTCATGGAAGAGTCATCAGAAGAAAACCTCTTCTACATCCTCACCACAAAAATCAGCATTTGCACTTTGCAAATGAACATATAAACAAGCCTGATGCATTTTGGAAACAAGTTCTGTGGACCGATGAGGTTAAAATCAAACTTTTTGGCCAGAATGAGCAAAGGTACGTTTGGAGAAGAAGGGGCACAGAATTTAATGAAAAGAACCTCTGTCCAACTGTTAAGCATGGGGGTGGATCAATCAGGTTTTGACGTTGTATTGCAGCCAGTGGCACAGGGAACATCTCACGAGTAGAAGGAAAAATGGATTCAATAACATTTCAGCAAATTTTGGATGGTAACTGGATGCCATCTGTGAAAAAGCTGAAGTTAAAGAGAGGATGGCTCCTACAAATGGATAATGATCCTTCTTTATGCACATTAATACAAATTTTTACCTGGGGTGCCCAAACTTTTGATCGACACTGTGTATATATATATATATATATATATATATATATATATATATATATATATATATATATATAGATAGATAGATAGATAGATAGATAGATAGATAGATAGATAGATAGATAGATAGATAGATAGATAGATAGATAGATATACAGTGTATACACACACATACATATACATATATATATATATATATATATATACACACATACACACACACATATGTATATATATATATACTTTAACTTATTTATAGTTATTTATTATATTATAATTTATGATTTTGTGTTTCAAACTTTATCATACCCGAGATGTTATAAAGAAGAACGCACAGTAAAAAAAAATAATATGTAAATAGTTGGTTTGGGCTGCTCATCCTTAAAAATTACTAGCAAAATAATTGTACTGCTTTCAGCACCTAAAATCAGAAACAATCATACTGCCAGGGAGGTTATTAAAGGATAAAAGGTTAAAAACGCTTACAAGAAGTAAGCCATAATAAACTAAACCAGGAGCTGGAGTGAGTCGGTTGCGTATATCCAGGATCGAAGGAGCCGATACTCAGGTGAACAGATGTCCGAGAAGCTGCTTCCTGTATGAGTGTACACTAAGCGTGGCACCAACTTCCAGCAATCATGCAGCTGGCATCTGATGTGGGTGGATGGTAGGTTACATGTTTCTGAGCATGCGCAGACCTCCACCCACTAAAGGTCTATAAGTATATATAAACAGATAGGGGGTTTTTTATGTATTTTTTAAGTATTATTATTTGACCCTATTTATTTTTCACCCCTTATCGTCATTGTCCATACATGATTGATTGAATACATATGCGGTACTGACATAAAAGCCCATCCTTCTCTTGTCCCCTTTCCCTCCCCGTATTGCCTCCTATGTCTAAACAAGCATGAATAGTCATCTGGCCCCTCCCATTCCTTGCCCCATCTGTCTATATATACTTATAGATCTTTAGCAGGTGGAGATCTGATGAAGGAGCTGCACATGCTCCGAAACATGTAACTTACCACCCACCCGCATCAGATGCTGGCTGCTTGCGTTCCAGCGTGATTGCCAGAAGTTGGTGCCACGCTTAGTGTACGCCCATACAGGAAGTAGCTTCTCGGACATCCGTTCACCTGAGTATTGGCTCCTCTGATCCTGGATATACGCCACCGACTCACTCCAGCTCCTGGTTTAGCTTATTATGGCTTACTTCTTGTAAGTGTTTTTAACCTTTTATCCTTTATTAAATGTGATATACTGCACTTAGAGGCGCCTTGTTTCTTTGAACACTTTTTTCTGTGTAACTGTCTATTTACTGGAATGAAAGAGGAATTTTGCAGGAGGCAGAGGAAAGCAGCTGTTGGGGATTTCACAACAGAGCTGACATTTCAGGGCACTGATTTCCACATTTTTGCTGACCTTGCTCCTCCCACTATCACTAAACACAGATTAATGAAACACAGCTTCAGGTACTCCTCTAGCACCAGATAAACTATGAGGCTTTTTTTTTTTTTTTGTTTTGTTTTTAATTTGGAATAGATGAGAGAATGGTTAAATCCACTGTGGGTTTTCTGGATTATATCTCTATTACACTGGGGAGAATTCCCTTCACTGTTTTTTTCTGTAGCAGTATCATTTATCACCAAATAAGTGTCCCCACTAGAATATTTTTTTTTCTTATTTTAGTGACAACTCAAAATTTTGGATTTCCCAAATGTTTTTTTTTTTTTTCCAAATCAGAGGGTTCACTGCATTCAACAGGTACACAGGCAGCTGTAAAAGCTTCACAGGGGTTCTAACTACCTTACTCTATCCTACACTAAAAGAAAAAAATGGGGTTTTATATGTACTTTAATCTTACTTTTTAAACACCAGATTGTCTGTTAAAGTCACTGATACCACCTACGCTGCCCAGCTATAACACAAACGTGTTGGAATTACCTAATGGCTATAAGCTGTATTGGTTGCCAAAATTAGATTTTTTTGGAAAATGCTTTGATCATATATACTACCTGCAACTCTCCACCACTTTATATTAATCACATCTGGCAGTCATTTGACTCAGAACTGTGAAAATGTGGTTTATCGTCTTGGGCATGTAGGGCAATGTAAGATTAATTGACCTAATGAATCTACTCAGTGCACATTTGCACTTTAACACAAAAACTTCTTAGTGCCATATGTTCAATGCTAATTCTAATAATTCCATAAAAAATGCTTTATAGATTGCACATGCAAGCTTGTATATTAAACAGTGAAACCTCAAATGCCACAGAATGTAGAATGCACATTGCTCTTGTTAGCAGTTCATATGAAGACAAAATTCTACAGCTATTTTGAGACTGCGGTAGACGATACACAAACATAATGACTGCCTGTGCTTCTAATATATTCATGCTGTGTGAGTTGATATTAAAACATATTTACAGTTTTATGTACAGGCATTTTTAGAAACACTGGGCTAGTTTTACATAGCAAGCTTTAGAATTGAGCCAAGGGTTGCATAAACCACACCAATTTCCTGGACTTGCTCATAGTGTTTAATGGCAGTGATCCGTGTATATACGTGCATATTTTATTACTTAAGGTAACATGGTGCCTCATTAATGTGAACACTTATTAGAAAAAAGAAAATATGTGTTTAAGGTTATCCAAAATGTTGATATTTTAAAATGACTATCATTATGCACTCTTGAGAATCCAATGCAACTTCTAGGCAACATATTAAGACATTTTACAGTTATTATAGGGATGCTTTAATGTGGAACTTCACTCTCTCCATCAACATAGACTATTTTTAATGCTTATGCTGCTGCTAGCTGTAGTAAATAGGTATACAGTATTTACTTTTGACCTTTGTTTTTACATGCATTCAGTTACTTCCTGGTTTCCAGGCCTAGGCAAAATATGTCATACATCTCAGAAGTCCTCAGGAGAGGAGGAGGGGCTTTCTCAGCTAAGCACACCCTCCTGCCTGCATGCCTAATCTAAGGGCATATAGATTCCAGCCAGCAAATGCTACATTAATCATCTGCCCTTACTCAAGATGGCTGCGGCCAGAAACCCTTGGTGGGTGTTTGTCAAAGAGATTTCTCAGCAAAACAAAGCGCTGAGACAAGGATTGATGGGGGTGTTTGCTTTGAATATAAAAAATAAACAGTGTTTTTGGTTTCGTGGTACTCAGATGCAATGTAGTTCTGCTTTAAAACACAATTTCCAAATCTTGCCAAAGATCCTTATCTAACTACATAGCAAGAGTACTTATCTAGCTACTATTTTGTAAAGCAGGAGATTCCAGCACTATACCTTTTAGGACTCATTCACACTATTTTATTCGGGAGTCTCAACACAAAGACAAGGCAATTTGCCCTGTTTCCTGTGGTGTCAGTACATTCCACTGTGTTGCAGTGGTGTGTGCTGAAAAAACATTGAGGTTGATTTACTAAAGGAAAATATACTGTGCACTGCAAGTGCACTTGCTCCAGAGAAGCTTCACTTTGCAAAAAATACTTTATCACATGCTAGGAAAATAAAAAAACAGCATTTTTGTTTGTACGTGATTGTTGGTATGCGATTGGATGATAGAAATCAGGAGAGCTTCCCCTCAGATCTAGAACAAATGCACTTGAAGTACACTTGCCTTGCACAGTATATTTGCCTTTAGTAAATCAACCTTAATGTGTCCTCCCAGAAAGCCCTTGGGTCCTCAATGCAGAGTATCCTGGCAAAAGTTAGCCAAATGTGCAAGCAGCAAGATAATGTTTACCTAATAAAGGTATAGTGTTAGGGTTACAAAAGAGGTTAGTATCAGTAAAACTTTAGTGTAGGGAAAACTCTCTGCTGAAAACGTGAAACTAGCAGCAAGAATAAAAGATTTAACGTTGTATTAAACCCAAAAGCAAACATTTATTATTATGCAGTGTACCAATTCTTAAATGTTCATCAAACGAAAAAAAGTCTGGTGCTACAAGAACCAACATTAAACTTCCTCCATGGTGGTATGGGAGTAGAGCACCAAGAGCAATGCTAAAACAAAAACGCAATCCAAAAGAAACCCCTGGGAAGTATTAAACGGAACCACTGATGGAGGATATAGGTGGCAAGTGTGGCCACTGGAGCAGATTCCAGTAACACCAGCAGGTGTGTTAAAACCCCTGAGTTTATTAAAAACAGGACAATGTCAAGAAATGAAGTAATGGCAGTAAATAGCAATATACTCATCCATCACACATCACACTGGAGGACAGAGCAAGGGAAAGACTCAATGCATGGACATCTTCCTATGTGAAGCAAGCTGTACCTTAGTAAGGCTGGATAGTGCTGCGGTGGGGGCTGCTGTGCAAATTGGAGGAAAGCCCCTGTGGAAGGGCGAGACCAATGTGCCTCACTGAAGACTTCTGGGGATGTATGTAAATTGGCAGATGGAATTTATGTTCTAGCCATACTATGGAGGAAGCCAGAGCAGACAAGCGGCTCACACATCAGCAGGGAACAACCCGGGTGTGAGGTTATGCACTCGGGAGCCTGTCATCTGGAGGGAGGTCTGAGCCACAGATGTGTGGAAGGAGATTGGGAGTAGAAACTGTCAGCCTGGTATTACTGAAATCTGCTTCAGTGCACACACTTGCCACCTGTATCCTCCATCAGTGGTTCCATTTAGCGCTTCCCAGGGGTTTCTTTTGGATTTAAATTTGATTCTTAAATGTGATGGCTGCATTTTATTTCTTTTTTAAGCTTTCTTTCCTTTGTTTTCCCCTGGTGATCCAGCCAGTAAATCTGTTTTTCAACAGAACAAGCTCTCCTACAAGTGTAGCAGTTCGAGGGTTCAGACAAACCATTTACCACTGACAGGGCTGCTTAGGATGATCTGCTTTAATTTATCTATGTACAGTATAACCCAATGGTTAAAACTGTTGCTGTAACTGCTTATCTAACAGCAGAGTGAGATGGAGTTTGTCTGCAATTTGTTAGTGCATCTAAATCTGCTAGTGCATCTAATGTTACCCTAATGTACTGCTGTCCAAAGGTGCCCCTGTGCTCCTTCATCCAGGGTGGAGGCACTCTAATACAGGAGGAGTGTTACTGGCCAGATTCCCAGATAAAAACAGAGGGAATAAAGCCTAAAAATGAAAACAAACGCAGTTACTGCATCTAAAGACTGATATGCTGCAATGTATTTCATTTTTGGTTTGGGGTTTCATACTGCTTTAAGAGTTTCAAATATGCCTCATATCTATCTTTAGAAATGTACCAGCGTGAAAAAGATTAAAAAAAAAAAAAACAATCAATAGTAAAATTATAATGTACAACATGAGCATTATAAAATTTGGTGGGTAAGTAACGTGTAGGTGTTGTTTTTTTTAGGAGGGTGGTTAAATAGCAGACAATCTATTTTTTCTCTATACACTTGCTGAGTGGCACCGGCACAATACAAAAAAATTAAAAAAAAGGACCAATGGTGCAGCAGGCTAAGAAGAGACTTGTTTTCAGTTATGCTGATCTATCAGTAGAGGTACTATACTTGTCACTGTTTTTTATAGAGGTACTGAATAGGCAAGGATGCATATCTCTATGACTATACTGCACACAATGTTATTGGGCTGAAAAAATTAAAGGCAAATAGACTGTTCACTCTGTAAGGAAATTTTCTGCTATTTTTTCCTTGCATGTGATTAGGTATTGCAAAATGAATTTTCACTAAATTCACTGAGCTTAGGGAAAATGTCCTTCTTAAGTGAAATTTCCCTTGCAAAATGAGTGCAGCTGGGTGTGCAATTGAATTTGTTAACAGCAGTTGTCTCTGGTTGAGAAAGAACACATTAATATTAGCATATTTTCAGGCCTGACACAAAGCAGAATTCCAAGACATGTGCCTCTGATACCCAGACCTATTGACAGCACTGGAAGTGATTCCATTTTGTGACATTGCATAACACTCAGCAATCATTAGCATTAGTTAAGAGCATGGAAAGCTTCTCATGTCATGGGATTAATGAGGACATGTATGCTACAACTCTTGTACTGCCCTGACTACTGTACTATATGACTGCTTTAGAAGCTAAGCACTGTCTAATTGCTTACTGTATTTCAGTTTTCCAGCCACCAACAGTGTTGGTTAGATCATATTTGATAAAAAGGAATGTCTAAAGTAGTATTCATGATCTCAGTGGTGTATTTTTAACATTGAATTTCGATTACTAGAAGCTCTATAATGATTTTGTTCAAAGGCTCCAACACATATATTTACAGTCTACATGTAGCATCTTAATCAGTCAATGCTCAGGATAGGCACCCACCAAGGGAACAGTTTCAGGCATGGGGTTCCTACAAGCTCATACACTAACCTGTCATTAAAGGCACAGCTTCATAACCAACATACCCTCCAAGTAAGCTTCCAACAGGAAGGCTTTGGCTGGATACACAATATACAACTTTTGTTGTTTGATTTCCTTTAGATTTACCTTCAACTATGTAGTGCAAGGGCATGCCTGATAGCATACACATTGGAAGTGTTTAGGTTTGACCTCATATTATAAGGTTTTGATAAATCTAAAGGAAAAAAAATCTAAATAAAGTTGTATAGTGTATATCCAGCATTAGAGAAATCAAGAACACACAACTGCTTCCCCAAATTAACTTTAAAGATTAAAGCTGGATACACACTATACAATCTCCTTTAGGCTTCTTTCACACGGCCGCTCCATGTGAAAGGTCCGCTGCGGGACTTTTTTTTCCATGGAGCGGATGACATTTCTGTCATCCGCTCCGTGTGCCCGCATATCATCCCATCCGTTTGCGGATGATATGCGGACATAATGTAAGTATATGGCACTGCGGATGTCAGCGGATGACACCGCTGACATCCGATTTTCCTTCCTTTCCGTTTTTTACACGGAAGAAAAAATAGGGTTCTGTTCCATTCGAAAAAACGGAACAGAACTGAAAGGAGGAAAATCGGATGTCAGCGGATGGTATTCCGCTGACATCCGCAGTGCCATTCACTTACATTATGTCCGCATATCATCCGCATGGTTTACCAAAACCATAGAATATGAGGCCAAACCTAAACACTTTCAATTTGTATGCAATCAGGCAGGCCCTTGCACTACATAGTAGAAGGTAAATCTAAAGGAAATTGAACAACAAAAGTTGTATAGTGTGTATCCAGCTTTAGATTAGGAATAGGAAAGTAAATGCTCGGTATGGATAGGTCACCCAAAACCCAGAAATGTGCAAATTAGTACATTTGTGAACGTCAGTTTTTCAAAATAAACACATCTGTTTTTTGGATGTTTTTCCCCCCACTTTTAATAGAAAGAAAATGCAAACATGATAATGATACAGACAGAAGCATAGTGATTTATATTAAATATTATTTTCGAAAACCAGCTTGAAATGCATAAAGCTAATGGAATAACATATAAATCTGACAATGTGTGTAATGTTATTTATGCATTAAACAGACCAACATCGACTTAACACTAAAGCAAAGACTTATTACCAAGAGGGATTAGAGAACATGTTATGAATACTCTCACGCTAAAAGGAAATTTAATTACAGCAATTGTTTTGTAGCATTTAAATTGTTGTTGACAGTAAATCTATCCACTGAGAAACCCACTTTCTTTCAGAGCTGCCTTTATACTAACATGAAAAGTTCCCTATTTTTTCTTCCATTTTACCTAATAGGAGACTCTATCAAGCTGCTGAAGCCCAGTTGATTTCCCACGTCCAATTATTTCACACTGCACTGTTCTCTGGCACAAAACACTTTACCTAGGGACATTGTCTGACTAAACTTAGAACGTTTAATGGAGTCCCTAAAGCTGTCTCCATTTCATTGCTTCTGACTAATAAGCAGCCATATTTTTCTCTTGCCAAATACAATTCAAATTTACTATTCTCTTCTCTTATAGAAGCAAGTTTGATTGAATTCTCACGTGAAGAATGATGCCTTCTGAATTAACCATTTTCTTTAGTGATGATGAGAATACATTTGTGAACAGGTCAGATCAAGCCATTTTATCCAACAATAATGGTGATATATGTCAACAGCAATCATACTGGTTGAGCTATAGGGGATGCAGTTACCTTATAGGCTGTTATCTCATTGAGCCATTAGGGAACCACTGAAATGGCACAGTATCCTTGGGAAAAATTAGAGAACCACTATTGTGAAAAATGTTGTATTTTGATATCTGTATGGAGTTAATATAGGTAACGATAGCAGTAAGTATATACAATATTTTATATATTTAATATTCTATTTTATTATTATTTTTTTTAATTGTTCAGCAAATTGTCAGGGGTTGGTACAATATATAACACTGCAGATGGGGCTTACAGCAGTGACCTGGTTTAAATCTTTCTGTAAAAGATTGCTCCAGATGCTTACCTATTTGTGGACATTGGGTGTATGTAGCAGATTCTGACTTTGTGCCCTTCTGCCGCTCCCCCCTCACACTTTCCAGCAATTTCCAACAGTTAGGATGACAGTGGCAACTGTCAAAATGAACTGCTGTGCAAATACAGCAGCTGTAATAGTTGCTGCTTTAAAAAAAAGAAAGAAACTGACCGTTCGATTTAATAACAACATTGATAGAGAGATAAAAAGTAGCAATGTTAATTTTGTATCTACTTAACTACTTAACAAAGGAAACAAAAGACAGAGGACAAACAAAAACAAAACAAACACAAAAACAAGACAGTTGGGACTTTCAAAGAGGCAATGCCCATCCAAGGCTAGCTTCCTCCATCCCTAATCAGGTATATATAGAAGGGAAGGGGAATACAATGGATAATAGGAAGGGTATTATGGGATCGGCATATTGGGTAAGATATATATAATAGGTATAATCCATAACATAATATTGGTATTGTTCTTAAAAAAGCCAATACCCAACATATCTAGTAGAGTAAGACGGGAAAGGGGGGAACAAACGGGTCTTTGTATGAGGTGTGTGGAGTCGGTGGACATGATAAAAGGTATAGTCACCTAATATAGGGTAAATGATTTAATATGTATCATATAGTGAATATCATATATAACATGAACAGAAATATGCATGATACATCAGAGTTACATACACGTGATAATACAGTCAGAAAGGCAATAAGGAACATCCTAAATGCAAGATCATACAAAATTGATGGGATATACATTGGGAAGGAAAGGTCATTGATGATAAACATGTATAAAATCCAAACATAAAATATTATTTTTAATGGGGAATACTTACATATTAAGCTTGACGTGTTTTGTGGATGAATTCCACTCATCAGGAGCAGATGCACCCCAAATCAGCATTCAAGGTGGAGTCAGTATAAGGCTGCATTCACACTTGAGCGTAGCGTTTTCGCGTGTTTTTTTACCGCAATTTTTACCACGATTTTCAGGAGTTTTTTTCAGGCGTTTTTGGAGGCAGGCATTGACATCCATCAAAAACGCTGGTAATCAGCCCAAAAAGAAGCTCATGTACTTTTTTCAGCTACAGGCGTTTTGCAAAACGCTCAGATGTGAACAGGGGCCATTTAAATTAATGGGGTTTTACTTGTTGGGCGTTTTGGAATGTTTTTTTTAGCGTTTTTGGAGCTGAAAAACGCCAGGTGTGAATGGAGCCTAAAAGAGGATAGTGTGGACAGTAATCCAAAGGTCAAAAGGTCTGTTCCAGGAGCTGTAGGGGCCCAAACCGTGGCCCAAGGCATACCAAATAGGCATTCCAGAGTACATAGGGGTGACCGAAGTATTGAGTGGTGATATCACAGATATTGATCTCCAAAAATTTCTATATGGGTAAAAGTGTTGGGTTAGTATAAAGGTGTTCACTGGTGCTACAGTGACAAATATAAAGTAGTAAAATCGATATGGAGATATATATCTGTACCTAAATGAATAAATAATACCCTTCCTATTATCCATTGTATTCCCCTCCCCTTCTATATATACTCAACTACTTATTTATCTCTTCTGTTAGAGGATGAGCTTCTGCTGCATATAATGTCAGTCAAGTGGATTTGCCCCCTCCCCTGAAAAACGTATCCCACCCTCCTCCTCCTCAGATGCATGCATAATGAGATCTGACACCTGAAGCCTCTGGGAATTGTTTACATCCAACACCACAAGTCCCCTCTCTTTGGGCCGTACCTGCAAAGTACAGTCCCATAGAAATGTTTGGTAATTGTCTAAACTCCACATCTATAGACTTCTATGGAACTAAACTGTGCAGGCATGATTTAAACAGAGAGCACTCATAGAGCTGGATGTCAACAAACACAATAGGCCGCAGACTTTGAATCTTGGCAAGTATGCACCTGTTTAGAGAGCAGCTAGGTCAGGGGAAAGGGGCAAAAATACTAAATTCACCATATCTGAAAGGGAATGTATTCTTAAAAGCTAACCTGACAAGTAAAAACTGTTTTTTTTTTTTTTTTTTTAACTAAAATGTGTTCCTATTTAAAGTATATCTAAGTCCAAAAGCAAAAAATGTAAAAAAAAAGCCCCAAACACATGATCAGAAAATCGTATGAGAAATACAATTTTGAAGCGATCATATGATAATCTGATCATTAGTACACAGCTTTCGAGAGCCAATCACAATAGTTCATCCGATATAATCCGATGGGACAAGCAGAATTTTTTTTTTCATATGATACCAGATTGTACGATTGTTGTTTAACCAGTACAGTTGTAGTTAGAAAAACACAGTATACATTATATCACTTCTGAATTTTCGTCACTTTAGTAAACTCTTAATTTTTGATATGAGACTAGCATGCAAAAAAACAAAACAAAAATGGATGATCATTCGTTCGATAATCTCATCATACGTACCAGGCATTACTGATCATTAAATGTGCTGGCTGCTTTAGTTGTCCCCTGTGTTTGGTGATTAGACCAATCTTACTATATAAAGTATAAGTGTCTCTGCGTCCAGTCCCTGTATCCGTGGCATTGCGCTACTGCGCATGTGCCCCACGGACAGCCGTGGAGACTTCAGCCGGCCGGGCGAAAATGTTGAAGCAGCGGGCTCCTTCGCCCCACCCTACTTCAGTCTGTTAGGGCATGAGCTGAGCCCTGCCTCCCCCTGTAATGCCCCGCCCAGTCTGCCCGCATTGCTCTCTGGGAGATGTAGTCCCGGCGCCTCGCTCCGCGGGGAGAAGACGGCGGTGTCGGGAACTACAACTCCCAGAGTTCACCCCGCGGGACTGCTCGGCCAGTCTGTGTGTGTGTGTGTGAGAGAGATAGAGTGTGTTGAGGTGGGGGGGTGGAAGGTGTGCGGTGCTGAGTGTCAACATGACGGCCAGGAGACAGACAAAGACGAGTCAGGCGGCTGGGATGTGAGCAGCAGGGGAGTGCAGAGGAGTTCGGGCGAGGAGGGCGGATATCACCACCCGGAGAGGGCCCGCCGCCGCCCAGATACAGGGCTGTACACCGCTACTGTACAGGTGAGCGACATCCCCTTCCTCCTGTCATATCATCACACAGGTGAGCGGCCCGACACCTTCACCTCACCGTCACCATGGAGACCCCCCCCATTACACAGACAGGTCACCCCCCCTCCCCCCCATTGTATCTTACTATATAAAGTACACGTGTCTCTGCGTCCAGTCCCTGTGTCTGTTGGATTGCGCTACTGTGCATGTGACCCACGGACAGGCGTTGGGACTTCAAGCGCAGAGACTTCGGGCGGCCCGGGCGAAAATGTTGAAGCGGCGGGTGTGTGCGGGCACAAGAGAGCTGCTCGGTCAGCTCTGCGCGTGTCCCCGATGTTGCTAGGGCAAAAGAGATGCTACATATGTTCTAGCGCCCGTTAATTTAACAGGCCTAATGTCTAGTAAGTCCATAATATTTCAAATTCCTTTAACATGCCAAACTGCCAAGCAAATATAGCAGTTAGAGGGTTGAGATAACCCATTTAAAACTGACAGGGATGCTTACAATGGTCAGATTTTATTCATTTATGTACAATTTTTATTCCAAAAGGAAAAAAAAAACTGTTGTTTTAACTGCTCTAAAAGTGTTAGCTGGAGTTCAGTTTCAATTTGTTAGTCAAATCAATATAAATTTGCTAGTGAATCTAACACTACCCTCTCCACTGGTTCATGATATTTGTGTTCAAGGGTGGCTCCATTGCTCCTCCATAGAGTAGAGGTGGTCATACATGGTTCAAATTTTGGACAATTCATGCTGAATTGTCCAAAGTTCAAACCGTGGTTGGCCCTACCTGCACACCTCCATTTGACCAAAATTGATCTTTTGATTTTGATCATACAGTGAATACATCCACTCACATGCAACTACTGCCCAAGTTTGCAGCAGCCACTGGAGATATACCAGCTTAATACAGTAGCTGACAATAAGGGTTTGTTCACACTTGACTAAATTTTCAATGCTCAACAAATGCTCCTATAGTGCTTGTTTGACATTAGCATGGGCGTCAGACAGGCATCAATGAGCTTTAGTATGGGCTGTTTTACAAGCGTTAAGAATGCTCCATAAATGCCCTATGAGCGGTTTTGGTGTGCTTGATGAGCGTTAAAGTGCGTTAAAACTGCTCTACAATGGAAATTGACAGAAATAAACTATTTTACTGTGCCACAAACCGCACCACAAACGCCTGCCAGAGCGTTTGGGAAGCGTTACCTTAGACTTGAATGGGAGGCATTGAAAGGCTTTAAAATCCTCCTGACTCGATATGGGGCTTCAATTTCGAAGCGAAGCAACATTAACGCTTCATGTTTTGATAGTGCGAACAGCACAATGTGCGGTCTATTGTATCTTGTGCACAGGTGTTTGAGGTGCGTTTTTAACTCCCTCTCAAATGCCTGTTTTTAATGCCATTGTGAACTCAGCCTATTTGTTGCAAATATCATCTGCTGCCAAACTCTATCCTTTAGCAATATACCTAAAGTAGTTGTAAGCCTCAGTCATGAAATCTGAACAAAGCACATACATCTGTAGTTTTTACTTGTCTATCTCCAAAGTTCTAAGTGTCATTTCTCTCTGGAGCTTCATTCCTCTATTATCAGCATGAGTCATTTCTGAGAAGTTTTCCTGACAAACGAGATAAAATTTGTGTCAAGGCGCAAAGCTCAGCACACAGCTTGTCTATTTAAGACACAGCTCTGCTGTGTGTGAAGGAGGTGTGTTCCTTTCCTCCAAGTAGCTCTCACACAGAGTCTCAGACCTCTAACTGAAGCTCTCCACCCCCTCCTCTATGATACTGAAAAATGCAGAAGGATTTTATCTAAAGTCATCACTTTTGAAGGTGTGTACAAAAGGGAAGACTGCAGATAATCAAGTAAAACTTATATAGGAGGATCTGTTTAATCTTTGTTTATCATCTGAGGCTATTCACTTCCCTGGGTATATGAGAGAGTCTGCAACCACTTTAAAATAAACCAGCCCATACTACAGAGTAGCTAATGCTAACTGAGAAACAATGCAACTATGATAAAGTCCCTTCATCATAGTCTAGTTACTCTGCAACACATGATTTTTACAGACCATCTAATGCATTCATTAAGTGACCTCTGGTGGTAGCCTATTACTATAATGGGTGGTCTTATTGGCAACTGGAATAAGGTGGTAGGTGGGCCAGCCTTGGACACTGTAACTAGCATTTTACCATGGACCCAATTTCATTTTTGCTGGAAAGCTTGGTCTGTGTGCAAATTTAAAAAAGAAAAACAAATAAAGATAATGGAAATAGAAAAGAAATGCATTTACCGAATACTCTCTTTACAGGTACAAACTATATACGGTTACCATACCAGAATACAATATTATTCACAATAATGAACCTTTAAAAATTACATAAAAAGGAAGATTTGATTGTTCATGGACTGCACCAAAAGTGTTTTTGAGGTTCTCCAGTAACATTCTATTGTTCCCCATTATAGAGCAGTTTACAGCTGTGTGCATTGCTCATGCCTGTCAGATGGGGACAACACTGTGAAATCTGTTGATGGTCAGCAGGTCTCCCAGAAAGAAAAATCACAGTTTGCCCTATCAACCTGCATATGGACAGGACAGCTTAACAACTTGTTTATTTGACTGGGGAAACTTGGGCTATAAAGCTATACACACAAATATACCAAATTAATCTACAATCTACAGCAATTTCAACTTTGTTGGCCTTTTTTGTGTTATGCTCTTCTGTCTTGGAGGCTCACATTTTGGAAGGTACCATTCAAACTCCTCCGGAAACAAATGAAGTTTGGACAGTGGAATACCTACCAGGCAATACACCTATGCTTCTGTGATATGGGAATTCATTTTATTGGGTATTTTTCATACATGGGGAATAAAAATCATGCTCCATGAGGGTATTTGTAATTATATTACTTCTGGTAGCTTTTTATTCTCTGTTGCAAGTTCTGTTTCAGCAATTACGTAAAATGTCAAAACTGTCAAACCTAAAACTTTTTTTGTTCTAGTTTTAGATAGATTATGGTAGGGTTAGAACTCTTACATTGTTTTACTGCTATGCCAGGCTTTGTAATAAAGATTTCCTCCACTTCTAACAACAGTTATGCCAGACAAGGTGTGAGGCAAAAATCTGCAATAGAGACACAGACAGGACAAATAATCTGAAAAAGGGTCTAGCCTTCCCCATCTTTACGCAAGAAAAGCTTTTTTCTATCTCTCTGTGTTGTTTACGTCTGGTAAAACATTGTTGGCATGACGGGAAGCGAGGAGACAGGAAGTACTGAGGCTCCAAATAGCAGCAAAAATAACAGGAGTTCCAATTCTTCAAACTAAAAAGAAAAGTTTTAGCTTGACATCCACTTGATCTAAGGTGCTAGTGCATCATAAAACATAACACATGACATACTGTACCATACAATAGAATTACTTAAAGTGTTCACTGTTTCAGAAAAAAAAGTTGAACTAACACCCTACACGCCACCCATCCCCTGGGCCCTACTGCACTTACCTTTGTGGGTCATGAGCTTCAATGCCCACACAGCTGGTGTAGCAGTCTGGGGATTTTAACTTCCCACTCTTTTTCCTCTTTTTTCTGCAAGGCTTTCAGGACAGATCAGAGTGACTCTGATTGGTTAGCACCAGCACAAAGAATCATTCTGATCTGTGGCAGAAGTCTTGCAGAAAGAAGGCGGAGAAGAACAAGGATTTTAAAATCTCAGACCACTACACTGGCTGCATGGGCACTTACAGTTCATCACCCATGGTTGTAAGTAAAGCAGGGACTGGGATGGTGGGGAGAGTGTAGGGTGCTAGATCATCTCCTCATTTTTCTAAAAAGGTGTACTAACCTATAAAATCTGCCATATGATTTATATTGTGGCCTTAGCCCTTAGCAGAAGATGCTGTATTAATCCGAATACTACTAACTATTCTACGTAAGGTCTGTAGTTCAATTGGGTTCATTGGATGTGTATTTTATTTTTCTTGTTCTTTTATTTTTGCAATAAACTACATGAAATTGAGAAGGGAAGGTGTCATTTAATGGGTGGTTCTGAGATTAAATGTAAACATTACTGTGATGTTTTCTACATTGGAATCTTTAAAGCTCAATACTCCTACTACTAAATGCTTCCAGTTCCTGAAAAAAAAAAAAAACACCAAAAGCTTGTACCGCTCTATGAGCAGCTTTCTACACTAAAATATTTATCCTATACAAGACCCTGCACAGGCTTTAAACGCATTAAGACATTATAGCGGTTGTCTGTGTGCCATTAAGTCAAATCTTACTCTGCTACATTACTAACCCACACTGGCATTTTTTACTTGCTTTTGATGTTTTTTCTTATAATCTTTTTATAGTATAATCACACATTTTGGGATGTGTGATCAAAGGAATGTTAAAGCTTCAGAGGCTAAGCCTGGATATTGGATCTATAATTTACTGAATTCATTAGATTTAATGGTATTCTCCAGAGAATAATGAAAATGTGTATTAAAAAGAAATAAATAGAGAGATGAATAATAAAAATGCAGGAAGTTTCTTGTCTTTGTTTTTTTTTTTTTTTTTATCTTATGACATCTGGTGGTCAGAAGGAGAGTGTCCATCTCTTTGCCATTTCCTTATAGAACTGGAACATTATGATCTGCATCTGCAAAGCAGTTCATTCAAATTTTGCATGCTGTAAAACTGAAGCAGTTCACTTATCATTGGCTTTCTTGTTATGCTTCATTAATGCCTGTCTTGTGCTAGCGGTCATGCTTTGGTCACCATAGGTTCACATGTTACATTCCCTTCAAGCAATTATTTCTTCTCCTTCATGCATACCTTAGGACAACTAATAAACACAATTTGATCATTTTTATGGTTATTTTTAGTAAATGAAAATATGTTACTAGAATTTTAAAGTAAACATAAGTATTGCATAAAAAATAACATTTGTTTCTGTCTGAAGTTTTATAAAATAAACTGGCTACCATCTAACATAAAAAGGTATATACAGCATATGCCATTGCTTCCAAAGCCATGCTAAAAAGCTTTGGAATTTAAGAAAAATTAGTACTTCCTACCTTTGGTAACCTTGCTTGGAATACATCATTGATCCTTTAATATATAAGCCCAATATCTTGATATCTGATATAAAAACTATGGAACTAGACCCTAAAAGTCAAGTGTAGAGAGTATATGAAGGGATTTTTGTATAGCTTGGTGAGAACTTTCAGCAACCTAGACTAATTTCTAACTTTTGGTATTATAGTTAAAGAGGACATATTGTCAGATATGTTTTTTTTTTTCATGTTACACATGCTAATTAACCAGTTGACCTTCAGAAGGTTTTACCCCTTTCATGACCAGGAATACATTTATTTCACACAAATAGAGCTTTCTTTTGGTGATATTTGATCACAACTGTTTTTTTATTTTTTTCCTTTGTAAATGTAAAAAGACCGAAAAGTTTGAAAAAAAAAAAACAAAAAACAATATGTTCTGCTTTCTTTTATAAAAAAATACCCAATAAAATAACATTTATTCAAAGATTTAGGCCAAAATGTATTCTGCTACATGTCTATGGTAAAAAAAAAAAAAATTCCAATAAGTGTATATTAATTGGTTTGTGCGAAAGTTATAGGGTCTACAAACTATAGTACATACACTGGAATTTACACAGCTATAGGTGCTATACTAGTAATGGCGGTAATCAGTGACCAAAAGTGTGACTGTGATAGTGTGGTGGGAAATCTGGCACTAACTGACACTGGTTGGGAGGGACACGAACTGACACTGACGTCACTAGTGACACTAATACGGTGATTAGTGATAATACCGTACACTGAACTAATGACATAAATGGGTGGCAGGGATGATCAGAAGGGCAATCAAAGGGTTAACTGTGTGCCTAACAAGTGTATGTGTGCTACTTTCACTCACAGGATCTGGCTGTCTTTTCTTTCTGAACTCCGAGTGGATTTCACAGAGAAGAAACAGCCATATTTATGTTCTATGTTCGGTGTTCTGTGTGTTTGTAAACACAGAACTTTGTACTGTGATTGACCACATTAACAGCCCATTCAGACTAGCGCGATCCGACTTCGAGGGGCGACCTGTGAAGTCGCGGTGCACTTCGGCGCGACTTGCAGGGACTTCACATAATGGAAGTCAATGCAAGTCGCTCCCAGGTCGCCCCAAAGTAGTACAGGACCCTTTTTCTAAGTCGGAGCGACTTGTGTCGCTCCTATTAGAACGGATCCTGTGCTAATCAATGGCGAGCGACCGAGCGCGACTTGTCAGGCTGACAAGTCGCCTGACAAGTCGCGCTAGTCTGAATGGGGTCTAAATCAGCTGATATACAGCCAAAATCCTTGGCTGTAACCTGCTGACAAACTCATGCTATGTCCAATCCCAACACAGATTAGCAAAGGGTGCCCGCTTGCCCGTTTAACCAGGAAGAGGTTCATAAAATACCAGTACACTGCTGTGCCTGGCTGTGCCACCTTCTATCAGTTAATGTTCTGTTAACAAGTGGTTAATGACAAAGTTATAAGCATTGATTAATATACATGCTAAATAATGCATAAACTAAAAGATATTTCACAAAGATCACAGAACACACACTTGCACCCCCACCAATGACTGAAAGGTTTTTTCTCCAAAAAGATAAAGGAATCTACAGTGTATATTATGCAGAATCGGTGTTTACCTGTACTGAAATTCTGGGTCAGAGATAGCAAAGTCATGTAAATCCCAATGCTTGGCTGGAACAAAACCCCAGAACTAGTGGGTTTCAGTGGAGTTTTTCAGCTGTAAATGCTCTAACTAAAAAGCTGAAAAACGCTTAAAAAAATGCAGCTATTCAGTGTTTATGAGCTTTTTTGAGCCATAAGCTCTTGTGGGAGTATAGTTTTGCTTAAAAAAAAAGTTAAACAATGCTTAAAAACACTGCTGCAAAACTCTTTCTACAGCTTTCTACAGCTAATGCTACTGGCATTTTTATAATGCCCAGTGTGTATGAGGCCTATAAGAGCCATCAATATGAGCTGACTTTTTAGCATAACCTTGGAAAATATTACAAACTGCAATACATTTTGTTTCCTTCTCAAAAACAATATTTAAGACAGGTAATCCTTTCATTTGGACTCACATGACAGTAAGGATTATGGGCAAAAGTAAATTTATGTTTTAAAAAATGCCTAAAAAAAACCTGCCCTAAATACCGTAATTACTCAATGTTTAATAAAAGTTTAAATATGTTGACTGTTGCTGAATTATCAACCCCGCGTGAGGCTTCTGAAAATCACCTACAATTTAAAGGGCAAAATTTTAAAATATATATTACTGAATAGAAAAATATATATTGCTTCCTAAAAAGCATTTTAAAGTGTGAAAAACAAAACAAAAACTATAGCCTTAGGATAAGATTTTAGCTAGCAGAAAACCTTCTGACACCACCCATCAAGAAGCTCCAATCAAGTAGGCTGTGTTCCGTCAATACATTTGAAGGCATTAATTGAAGTTTTGAAAGGCTTCTAAATACTGTATGTGAGGAATCAGTTAAAACAATCCGTTCTTTAAGAGAATGAGACCTTTTTAATTGCTCTTACTAATAGGAGGCTAAATCATTGCCACATACTCTTTTTTTGCAGAATAGTGAACAGTAAAATGTTTTTGAGTCAAGAAATTTCTCCATGCAAAAAGCAATGTGGAAAAAATGTGCAGAATAGTAAATATACATAACTTTTTATGACACACTGAATTAATTTAAAGAACAGTGAACTGTTGCAGCTTTTGTCAATTTAGGCAACAATGTGACCCATTTATGGCCAACATCGCTGTGCTTAATATCCACTTCAATACAGGGCACTTTCACCCCTTTCCTGCCCAGGCCAATTTTCACCTTTTAGCGCTGTTGCATTTTGAATGACAATTGCGCTGTCATGCAACACTGTACCTAAACCAAATTTATGTCATTTTCCCCCAACAAATAGAGCTTTCTTTTGGTGGTATTTGATCACCGCAAGATTTTTTCTTTTTTGCTAAACAAATAAAAAAAAGACCGAAAAGTTTGAAAAAAAAAAAAGTTTTTTTGTTTATGTTATACAATTTTGTAAAAAAAATGTTTTTTCCTGCACTGATGAGCACTGATGAGACTGCACTGACAGGCACTGATGAGGAGGCACTGATGGGGTGGCACTGATGGGGTGGCACTGATAGGTGGCACTGATAGGCAGCACTGATAGGCACTGATATGTGGCACTGATAGGTAGCACTGATATGCAGCATTGGTGGGCACTGATAGGCGGCACTGCTGGGCACTGATAGGCAGCATTGATGGGCACTGATGGGCACTGCTAGGTGGCACTGATGGGCACTAATGGGCACTGATAGGCGGCACTGATGGGCACTGATGGGCACTGATAGGTGGCACTGATTGGCACTGACGGGTGGCACTGATGGGCACTAATGGGCACTGATAGGCGGCACTGGTGGGCAATAATGGGCACTGGTGGGTGGCACTGATAGATGGCAATGATGGGCACTGGTGGGCAGCACTGATAGGGAGGGCACTGGCGGGCAGCACTGATGGGGAGGGCAATGGGGGGCTCCCTGAGCCCTGATTGCCATCCCTGGTGGCCATAGTGGGCATCCCTGGGGTCATGGGTGGGCATCACTGGGGTCATGGGTATACATTCCTGGTGGTTCTAGTGGCACCCCCCCCCCCCCGAGGGTCTGCACTGGTAATCAATGATCTGATTACCAGTGCCGACCCCCCCTGTCAGAGGAGCCGCCGATCTGCGCTTCTTTACTCATGCCTGTCAGGCACGTACTGAAGAAAGCCGATCAATGGCTCTTCCTGTTTACTATGTGACCTGCCGTGATTGGACACGGCTGGTCAAATGGTAAAGAGCCTACGTCAGTAGGCTCTTTACCGAGATCGGAGATGCAGGGAGTCAGAATGACATCTTGCATCACCAAGGGGGGCGCGCAGAGCGTATTATCCTGCCCGCGTCATATGACGTCCAGTCAGGATAATACAACCACATTCCCGCCGTCATTCTGCTATAGGGCGGCTGGGATGTGGTTAATTACTACTGAAATAAAACATTTGATTAGTGCAGCAACATATATTTCACTCTTAGTTTATTGCTCTGTAGTTCATTTTTACATAGCCAGAATGTAATGGATAGGCTCAAAGCTAGACTAAAAGAAATTTTTTAAAGTGATTGTAATTTGTAAACCCTCTCTTTGTAAAACAACCCATTCAGTTTAATGTAGAAATAAAACATTCTAAATACCCTTTTCCCCTTTTTTGTAAGTGATCACATAATCTCTGTTCTCAGCTGCATAAAAGCTTGAGGAGGATAAACAGCAGCACACTGGCCTTCCCAGTTAAAGGCTTTGCATGGGGAGTGTCAGTCTGACCACTGGAAGAGAACAGGCTGAGTTCCCAGCATAGCCAGAGAACTGACAACAGTGTGTTCTCCTGCTTAGTGTGGTCATTTTTATTAGGAAAGCAGAATGGCTGGCAGAAATATCAGGTATTTCACACAAAGCAATACAAACAGGTTACTTTTTCATACAAGTACGTGGTACAGGGGGCACATATCAGGAATATGAAATGTTGGGTTCACATATTCTTTAAGTAAAGCATGGAATTTAGGTTTGCTTAGCATAATGATGTAAAAAAGAGATACCATAATTTAACCCATATCTTTCTTTTGTGCAACACCGAGGGTGAACTATACATGAGGAAAAAAAAGGAGAAATACCAAAATGACAAGGGAGAATATTCAGAATGCTATTATACACACACTTTTATACTGGATCAGTAGGAGGGCTGAAGAAGTATACTTTCTGAAGTCTTTTTTGTGTAACGTTCTTTCTCTCTCTGCTTTCTCGCATTAAAAAGTGCAAATTATATTCTGATTGGTGGTTGGTAAACTTCTTACTAGCATTTTACATTAGGCTTTTTATGTTTAAGAAGCAGCAAGGAAATGTTCCAGCATCACAAGAATGTGTTTTAGGGTCACCTGAATACAAACAAAAATGTAGTGGAGAATACTGTTATAATATACAGTGCATCTGGAAAGTATTCACATCGCTTCACTTTTTCACCATTTTGTTATGTTACAGCTAGGGATGGCCTTGCGGTTCGCCCGGCGGTTGTTTCGCAGGGAACTTTGCTTGTTCGCAGCCCGCCAATTATGCGAACATATGGCGTTGTTTGCGGCGGCCATATTAGTTTACATTGGGGAGAACTTTGACCCATGATGCTGCCATCAGATGGAACGGGACAGCCAATTTAAACATTTCAGCACATGGACATACCCCCTACCTTATAAATAGACCTGAGCTGGCGGCCATTTCACATTCTGCTTTTTATCAGTGTAGGGAGAGGTTTGCTGTCTGCACCAGGGACAGATTGTCAGGGACACAGATCACTCTGTTAAGGTCCCCAAAAGTCCTTTTAAGGGCTGGTATTTGGTATAGGTGTACTGTTTCTTTTGTCAGTGTAGGGAGAGGTTTGCAGTGTGTACCAGGGACAGATCGTCAGTGACACAAATCGCTCTGTTAAGGTCCACAAAAGTCCTTTTAAGGGATGGTATTTGGTATAGGTGTACTGTCTCTTTTGTCAGTGTAGGGAGAGGTTTGCAGTGTGCACCAGGGACAGATCGTCAGTGACACAAATCGCTCTGTTAAGGTCCACAAAAGTCCTTTTAAGGACTGGTATTTGTTATAGGTGTACTATTCTTTGGTGTGCAGTGCACTATATAGGGGTGTAATACACTTATAATATACTTTCTAATATAGAAAGCATATTATAGTGGATTTGTATTGTGCACTGTGCAGCATTGTGACTGGTGTGGTGAGCGTGTCTGCAGCAATACTACAAACAGTGACAAAAGCACTTTTAAAAAAGTATTATAACGGGTGTGATAGACCAGTGGCCCCCCAATACCACATATTGAAGTGGGGTGTTATCTGAGTATACTTTTATAAGTGTATTTGTGTCCTGCAAAAATATTGCCTCTTTTGCTGCGTTAACTCTGCTACACACAGTGCCAAACTCACTGGCCAATTTTTTGTACAACTGGTGTGATAAACCAGTTGCCCCCCAATACCACATATTGAAGTGGGGTGTTATCCGAGTATACTTTTATAAGTGTATTTGTGTCCTGCAACAATTGTGCCTCTTTTGCTGCATTAACTCTGCTACACATAGTGCCAAACTCACTGGCCAATTTCTTGTACAACTGGTGTGATAAACCAGTGCCCCCCCCCAATACCACATATTGAAGTGGGGTGTTATCTGAGTATACTTTTAGAAGTGTATTTGTGTCCTGCAAAAATATTGCCTCTTTTCCTGTGTTAACCCTGCTACACACAGTGCCAAACTTACTGGCCATTTTTTTGTACAACTGGTGTGATAGATCAGTGGCCCCCCAATACCACAGATTGAAGTGGGGTGTTATTTAACAGTATACTTTAATAACAGTGTATTTTAGTCCTGCAAAAATTTGGCCTCTTTTGCTGCATTAACTGAGCTACACATAGTGACAACAGTTACTGGCCAATTTTTTGTAGAACTGGTGTAATAAACCAGTGGCCCCCCAATACCACAGATTGAAGCGGGGTGTTATATACCTTGTTCCACATATACTGCGCTTCTCTAGAGACTTTTGTCACAGGGTAATTTAAAAAATGACAGGCAGAGTAAGAGGCAGGCCCTTACGCAGGGGTGGTAGGCGTAGGGCAGGAGCAGTAGGCCGGAGCCAAAGTGTGAAGTTTCAGAAGGTGCGTTCGATTACGTCAAAGGACGCACCAGACTTGGTTGAGTGGCTCACTCAGCCTTCCTCTTCTGCACCCTCCTCATCCTCTCTATCTGCACCCTCTTCACTCTCTGCTGTGTGGACCCCCAAAGACACCACCACCATCATATACTCTCCGCTTGAGTCACTGGAATTATTTTCCAATCCATCACAAGACATTTGCGATGTGCAGCCATTGTTGGCATAGGATCAGGAAGAGGAGGTAGCAACAGCCACCACTCAGCAATCTGACGACAGTACCCAGATCAGCCCAAGGAGGTTGGTCCCCGCTGTTGCTGTCTACTCCGAGATCTCGAATGTTAGTGGTGGGGAAGGTGACATCGATGATGACGTGTCTATGGACTTCACGTGGGTGCCCACAAGAAAGGAAGAAGAGGGGAGTTCAGAGGAAGAGACGGACCAGCAGATAGGGAGGAGAAGCAGGCGGAACTTTCATTGCACAGGAGGGACAAAGCAGACTGCAAATGTATCAGGAGCAAGCCATCAACCATGTGCAGTCACATCTGGTGCTCCCAGGACACCGACACATGGCTCCGCAGTGTGGGCTTTTTTCAATGTGTCCGCTGCTGACAACAGTGTTGCCATCTGCAGCCTTTGCAGTCAACGCATAAGTCGCGGTAAGCCCAACACTCACCTAGAGATGACTTAAGAAGGCACATGAACTCCCATCACCGAGCCCAGTGGGAGCAACACTGTCAGAACCCACAAAGCCACACTCCAGGCTCTCACCATCAAGCCTCTTCTCCTTCTCCTACTCCTCTCTCCTCACAATTGTCCTCCACTCCACCTTCCATCATGCCATCCTCACGTTGTTCTGAAAAAAGGCAGGCTTCCAAGTCCCAAATGTTGGAGCGTACAAAAATGATGACACCGGATAACCCTGTTGCCCAACGTTTAACTGCTTGCTTGTCGGAACTGATAGCCTGCCAACTACTGCCATATCAACTGGTGGACTCGGAGGCCTTTCGTAAATTTGTGGCCATTGGAACACCACAATGGAAGGTCCCAGGCAGTAAATATTTCTCGCAGAAAGGCATTCCAGAGCTGTATGACCATGTTCAGCGGCAAGTGAATGTATCTCTGGATCACAGTGTTGGTGCCAAGATACATCTGACCACAGACACATGGTCTAGCAAACACAGACAGGGAAGGTATATAACTTTTACTGCCCACTAGGTGAACCTTCTGACGGCCGTCAAGTATGTAAACCGTTGTACCCATGTAGATTTGGTTTTATCGCCACGGATTGCATGCAAACCTGCCTCTTTTTCTCCTCCTCCTACTCCATCCTCCCTCTCCTCCTCAGCTGACTCCTCCTTTTCTGCTGCTACCATCTCTTCTGCCAAGATCCCCAGAACCTATTCCACATGCCAGGTGAGACGTTGCAATGCTGTGCTGCGTCTGTTGTGCCTTGAATCCAAGAGCCACACTGGTCCTACACTCCTTTCAGCTTTGCGTTCACAGGCAGATCAGTGGCTGACACCGCATAATTTGACAGTTGGTAAAGTGGTGTGCGAAAACGGTGCCAATCTGCTGAGCGTGCTGAAACAGGGCAAAATTACACACGTGCCATGCATGGCACACGTCCTGAACTTGGTCATGCAGCGAATCATTGCCAAATACCCTGGGGTCCAGGACGTCTTGCGGCATGCCAGGAAAATCTCAGGCCATTTCAGAAGATCTTACACCTTGCTGACATTCAGCTGTGACACAACCTGCCGGTCAGGCATCTTATGTGTGACTGCCCGACGCGATGGAACTCAACGTTGCATATGCTTGATAGGCAGCTCCAGCAGAAACGTGCGGTTAACGACTACCTGTATGAACTCTGCGGCAAAACAGGTTCTGGGGAGCTTGTTTTTTTTTCACCTCGCCAGTGGCTGCTCATGTGCAACGCATGCAGACTTCTGCGGCCATTTGATGAGATCACCAAACTGTTCAGTCACGGTCAGGGCATCATTAGTGACATCGTTCCTTACGCCTTCTTTCTGGAGCGTGCATTGCGTCGTGTCATTGATCAAGCCGTCGAGGAGCAGGAGCAGAAAGATGAGGAAGTCGCAATGTTGGATGAATTCCCAGTGGGTGCTACTCCATCTGAGACAAGTCAACAACAGGAGTCTGAAGAGGAGTCAGAGGAGGATGGTGCCGGGGCGGATAAGGAGGAGCAAGAAGAGCCTGCTTTAAACCTTTCTGGGATCCCTGGTGTTGTCCGTGGATGGGGGGAGGAGAACGAGGACGAGATTATCCTGGATGATGAGCTGGAGCCAGACCACTACACCGCGTACATTTTAGTGCGAATGGAGATTTATGCTCCCGTGTTTTAAGGGGGACCCCGATATAAAAAGCATAAAAGGCAAGGACCAGTACTGGGTGGCAACGTACTTAGACCCCCGGTACAAAGGAAAAAATGGCGAAAATGTTACCACCATCACAGAGAGCGGTCAGAATGCAGCACTTCCAGGCCTTGCTGTGAGAAATGCTGCATTCTGCTTTTGCGTGCGCTGGCAGAGGAATTTCCACTCACAGAGAAACAGTAGCAATCCAACAGCGCCTGCAAGAAGAGGGCGGTTTGAAGATGTGTTGGTCACTTCAGATATGAGATCCTTCTTTCAGCCGACCATCTTCAGCTTTACTCCGGATCCAGCATCAGGGAACGCCTAGACCGACAGGTGTCCGACTACATCAGGTTAACGGCCGATGTGGACGCTCTGAGGAGTGATGAACCCCTAGACTACTGGGTGGGCAGGATTGACCTCTGGCCAGAGCTTGCACAATTTGCAATGGAACTGTTGGCTTGCCCCCCATCCAGTGTCCTGTCCGAAAGGACGTTCAGCACAGCAGGGGGGATCGTGACCACTAAGTGCACTCGCCTAACTCATGACAGTGTTGACTACCTCACATTTATAAAAATGAATGAGGCATGGATCTCTGAGGAATTCAACACATGTGACCAGTAGACCATGTTTGATTACAATTCCTCATGGCAGGACACAAATATCAGCCAGACCGCCACCCACCCACAACAATTCATGGTCCTTGTCTTCGGTAAATACAGCGGCAGAAAAGGCATTTAATGTCCATTGAATGCCTCATTTTTGGGGCCTTTTATGGCCGACACTTACTTCTGTATCCTGTGAATTCCTAATGTACATTCAGCCACAGAATTCAACATTCTTAGCTGTCAGGTAAACCAATGTGGGCTAATTTTTGGGGCTTATACTGGCCGACACTTACTTCTGTATCCTGTGAATGCCTAATCTACCTTCAGCCACAGAATACAACGTTCTTAGCTGTCAGGTAAACCCATGTGGGCTAATTTTTGGGGCCTGGAATGGCCGACACTTACTTATTTATCCTGTGAATGCCTAATGTACCTTCAGCCACAGAATACAACGTCCTTAGCTGTCAGGTAAACCCATGTGGGCTAATTTTTGGGGCCTGGAATGGCTGACACTTACTTCTGTATCCTATGAATGCGTAATGTACCTTCAGCCACAGAATACAGCGTTCTTAGCTGTCAGGTAAACCCATGTGGGCTAATTTTTGGGGCCTGGAATGGCCGACACTTACTTATTTATCCTGTGAATGCCTAGTGTACCTCCAGGCACAGAATACAACGTTCTTAGCTGTCAGGTAAACCCATGTGGGCTAATTTTTGGGGCCTTTTATGGCCAACACTTACTTCTGTATCCTGTGAATGCCTAATGTACCTCCAGCCATGGAATACAATGTTCTTAGCTGTCTGGTAAACCCATGTGGGCTAATTTTTGGGGCCTATACTGGCCGAAACCTACTTCTGTATCCTGTGAATGCCTAATGTACCTTCAGCCACAGAATACAACATTCTTAGATGTCAGGTAAACCCATGTGGGCTAATTTTTGGGGTCTGGAATGGCCGACACTTACTTATTTATTCTGTGAATGCCTCATTTTTCAGACTGGAATTGAAAATCAATGGGTCTGTAAACATCCCACCAAATTGTGGAATGGATGCGGACCCATTTTACAGATGTGTGAATGGGCCCTATATGTATTTGACATGTATTTACCGGCTGCTGTCAGTTCTGGATGATTTAGGAAACAAAATACATTTTTTTGCTGTAAAAAAAAAAATTAAGGGCAACTTTTCCAATTGCGATACTTCTGTTATGACATTGTCCATGTGGTGGGACTATTTGTGCACAGCTAGTAAGTCTTTTGTGGCTGCAAATATGACCTAAAGGTTTTTAAAGTTCACCTCCCATTAAAGTCAATGGGGCCCGCCGCGAACTTGCGGTTCGCGGACATTTTAGAAAGTTTGCGGCTAACGTTCACGAACCGCCCCGGCCGATTTTCGTCCATCACTAGTTACAGCCTTATTCCAAAATGGATTAAATGTATTATTTTCCTCAATATTCTACAAACAATACCCCATAATGACAACGTGAAAGTAAGTTTGTTTGAAATCTTTGCAAATTTATTAAAAACTAAAAAAAAAAAAAAAAAATCACATGCATATAAGTATTCACAGCCTTTGCCATGACACTCAAAATTGAGCTCAGGTACATCCTATTTCCACTAATCATCCTTGAAATGTTTCTACAAGTTGATTGGAGTCCACCTGTTGTAAATTCAGTTGATTGGACATGATTTGGAAATGCACAAAACTGTTTATATAAGGTCCCACAGTTAACAGTGGATGTTAAAGCACAAACCAAGCCATGAAGTCCAAGGAATTGTCTGTAGACTATTTAGGCACAGATCTGGGGAAGGGTACAAAAAGCTTTCTGCAGCACTGAAGGTCCCAGTGAGCACAGTGGCCTCCATCATCCCTAAATGGAAGAAGTTTGGAACCACCAGGACTTTTCCTAGAGCGGGCCGCCCAGCCAAACTGAGTGATCAGGGCAGAAGGGTCTTGGTCAGCAATGTGACCAGGAACCTGATGGTCACTCTGACAGAACTCCAGCATTTCCCAGTGGGGAGAGGAGAAACTTCCAATAGAAAAACCATCTCGGCAGCACTCCACCATAAGGCCTGTATGGTAGAGTTGCCAGCCGGATGCCACTCCTCAGTGAAAGGCACATGACAGCCTGTCTGGAGTTGGCCAAAAGGCGCCTGAAGGACCCTCAGACCATGAGAAACAGCATTCTCTGGTCTGATGAAACAAGGATTGAACTCTTTGACCTGAATGGCAAGTGTCATGTCTGGAGGAAACCAGGCATCACCTGGCCAATACCATCCCTACAGTGAAGCATTATGGTGGCAGCATTATGCTGTGAGGATGTTTTTCAGTGGCAGGAACTTGGAGACTAGTATGGATCGAGAGAAAGATTAATGCAGCAGTGTACAGAGACATCCTTGATGAAAACCTGCTCCAGAGTCCTCTGGACCTCAGAGTGGGGTTAAGGTTCATCTTCCACCAAAACAACAACCACAAACACACAGCCAAGATAACAAAGGAATGGCTACAGGACAACTCTGTGAATGTCCTTTAGTGTCCCAGCCAGAGCCCAGACTTAAACCTGATCGAACATCTCTAGAGAGATCTTAAAACGGCTGTGCACAGATGCTCACCATCCAACTTGTTGGAGCTTGAGAGGTCCTGCAAAGAAGAATGGGAGAAAGTGCTCAAAAATAGGTGTGCCCTCTCCCACCCACCCCTCTCTCACCCTCCTCTTTACTTCCCTGTTCTGGTCCCCTCCCCCCCCCCCCCCTCTCTTTTTTCCATTACTGCTATCTATTGACCCCTCTTCTTTTTCTTTTCTCTTTTTCATTTTCTTTTTTGGCAACGTATTTGTCTGGTTCAACTACTATTGTTCAACCACTGGTCATGTGGAAACGGAGAGCTATGTTTCCCCCTGTTTGCTAATCGTAGCCTCGTGCTCCAGCTGTCTTGGTCCCTGCCCAGGACAGCCCTATTTGTCCCATGCTTCCCTCCTCCGGGATCTGATTACCCTCTTGCAGTTGCCTCATCACTTGGTGAGTGCTTGTTGGCCGCGCCTCTCCTCCTGGGCACAGCTTGTTCCCTTTACGGGGTGCCTAGGGGATGGGTTCCTTTTACCTTTCTCCATCCCGAGATCCCCCATTGGTTCATAGCCTTTGTTGTCACTTACTGAGGTTTTCCTGAGGTTACGAATGTTTGTTACTTTATTGTTTGCTCTCTGTACCCTATGGGTTATTAGTTGTATCTCTGTAATTCTCCAGTGCATGTTAAACGTTGTACTACATTTGTTAACTCCAATAAAATCTTTGAAACAGAAAAATAGGTGTGCCAAGCTGTATAATCAAAAATACTTGAGGCTGTAATTGGTGCCAAAGGTGCTTCAACAAAGTATTGTACAAAGGCGGTGAATATTTATGTACATGTGATTTTATTTTCCTTCTTTATTTTTCATAAATTTTCAAAGATTTCAAACAACTTCTTTCACGTTGTCATTATGGGGTATTGTTTGTAGAATTTTGAATAAACAAATTAATTTAATCAAATTTGGAATAAGGCTGTAACATACCAAAATGGGGAAAAAGTACTGTACTGTAACCATGTCTGGATATCAAAACTGAATTACCCAACCTAAAGGTTGTGCTCCTTAAAACCTTTGACAATACTAATGCACGTGTGCAAAAAAAGAACAATAATTCATAATTTTGTTGATTCTTCTCAATCAAAATCTACACTATAAAATAATGAGGTGTTGCCCACAACTGAAATCCACAATTTCTTTAATAGAACTTGGAGCACAATTACTGCCTTAACTTATAAATGATGCTCATGGTCTATCATGGGGCCCTTTACAGTATCTCTCAGAATAGACATTTTTATGGGACTCAATCTTCTAAATATCTCAAATGTGGACATGACCCAGAAGATTTAGAATTTGCTTTCTGGACCTGCCTTAGGGTAAAGCCTTTTTGGAGAACTGTTTCTCAAGATGCTATCCTTCTCCCCCCAGTGTGGGCATTTTAGATCTACATGGAGCCAAAATCACAGAAGTAGAAAGTTATTATCTACTATAGCCTTAAAAGGTAATTTTTCATAAATGGATTTATACTGAACCACCTCCTTTAAACCTTTACGTGGACAAACTAATGTTTGTCTTTCAAATGGGCTCGACTTAAATCAAATGTCATTTATTGATACTTTGCCAACTTTAGTCGAATTATACCAACTATTGCTTTGACCTCTTGGTACATAATCAAAAGTCTTTCTAATGACTTCCATATCTACCTTTGATATCCTCCCATGTTGTTCTTGTGGGAACCTAAGCTGTTGGCTGGCATTTCTATGCATTTTTCTTGCTGTTATTTTGTGTGAATATGTCCCATTGACATTTTAACATAAAATATCTTATTCTTGTAGTCTTTGTTGGCTTGTATATTTTGCAGTATGCACTCTATTCTCAATGAAAAGGTTTGGTGAAAAAAATAGGGTGAAAACTAAAAAGCCTTCTAAAGTAACTGTAGTACCTCCTGTGTTGGCTAAAACTGGATATCAATAGAAATTTCCAGGTATTTATTTAAAAAACAAAAAACAAAAAAAACAAACAGTCTATTGCAGAGCTTTGTTAATTTTATAATTTGTGATAAAGTTAGCATTTTTGCAAACAAGATGGATATTCTTCCAAATCTAATATTTCTTTTTGTATTTTTAGGGAAAAAAAATCATATGGTTTGAAGTTCAATTACTCGCATACACTGAAGTAAAAGTTAATCACCATTCATTATATCTGTACATGAGAATTTAGGACTTGAAAATAAGAACATTCAGAGAAATGACAGCCTAAACAAGGTGCCAAGAAATAAAAGCAATATTTCCTCTCCCTCGCAATTTTTACTGCGCTCAAAACAAACATTTTGGTAAGCGTTTAGTACTGCTTGGAAGCAGTCAACATGTCAGCACAAAGCTGGTCACAATTAAGTACATATCATCGCCCCTCCCTTGGCTGGGATTTTTCTGCATACATTTTATCATAAATTCAAAGCCAGGCTTAAATTCACTCCAAGCCATTCCCATTAATGGTTAGCCTCTCCAAGACAAGAGCTCTTGGCTCCCAAATGCTGCCTGTTAGTAGGGGAGCAATGTACTGCCAAGTTGGCTGCGAAAAGTCATTCAGACACATTTAAAATTAAGTCCTGCTTGTAAAAACAGTCAGTCATGTGTTTTTAATAAAGAACTGAAATATAAGGATAGAGTTTTACAACTTTTTGCTCTGTGGGCAAAAAGAGCTTTCTTTTTAAACAATCTGAATGGTGAACTGCTTATACACTATGAATGTGCTAGCATGTCAAAGTGGCAAAACTAAATATTTGGAGTTACATTTTTTATTGTCAAATCATTGACTTAATATTGCCTTTTACTGATGTACAAATCACCCATATTGCTATCGGGCGCATATTTTTTAAAATTCCTTAGAATGGCAGCGAGCCCCAACATTCCTAAGAAAAACCATTTGAAAATATCCAGTAAATAGCTAGCCTTAAATAATCATTTACCATAGCCAAAAAAAAAACAAAAACAAAAAAAGTGGATCCTTGTGTTATTTCAGATTAAATGTTTAGTGTGTTGTATATATATTTTCTTTATTATAACTTAACTGAATTTTTATTAAACCTAATTTTCTTAAGTAAATTCAAAGCATTATATATACAGTAAATATGTACCTCTTTTTATCCAGCAGGCAGTCATTTAGGCTTTGTTTCACGTGTTTACCAGAAGGATCATAACGTGTAACTATACCTTTAGTGCACTTACACTTATATTTTAGTCCCCCCATTCTCAGCTCTCCTTACCTCCCTCCAGTCTTGCACTCCTATACTTCCAATACAGCTAGATGTCACCCACTTGATCACACAGATGCTTGTCAAAATCTCCCCAAATGGACTCAGGTTTGTGGTCTGCACATTCATTCATGCCTAAAGAGAGTTATTCCAGAGTACAAGCTTAAAAGCACCATGGGAATGAATGAGAGCATTTAGTGCTGGCCTGGCCAAGAAGATTTTTTTTTTTTAATCATAAATTTTTATTGAAAATTTTGCATAGAAAACATTAACAACATGGTATGAAATCATAACAAATATACACATACACAAGGTAGGTACATACAAAAAAAGAGGGAACCTTATAACAAGACTTGAGGATAGTCAGCATGGAAGACCGTATATGTAAACAACGACTAGTCCGGGATGTAACCCGGGGTAAACCACGGAATAATAAATTCAATTAAAGCGAAGTTCCGGGCACAGAAATGATTTTTTGCTGAACATACCCCCGGGACAGTCAGGGCTAGCACATTCCACAATGGCTAGCCTCTGATCTGTCCCGGTTCGCACTTACCTTTTAGAAGAAATACTTACTTAGAAAATTTCTTCCACAGCGTTTCCATCTCTGTTGTGGGCAGCTGAAGCCGGCGCGGTCCTATTTTTTTTGTCTTCTTCCGCGTCTTCGTGTCCCAGAATGCACTGCACCGGCCCCTCTCGTCACTTCCGGTGCGGCGCCGCATTCCTAAACAGCTTCTGGGCATGCCCAGAAGCTGTTTAGCAGGGGAATGCGGCGTCGCCCGGAAATGACGAGCGGGGCTGGTGCCATCGCATTGATTCCTGGGAGCTATGACGTTTAGCTCCCAGGAATCATCGCGAGGCAGGAAGTGACGGGGTGAGCCGCGGCTCCGAGGGAGGAAGCAGTCAGAGGTGAGTATTTACGATCTTCAATAAAAAGGTGAGTAAACAAAAAAAATAAAAATAACTATCCAATTCCTTTTCAGGTGAGCTCTACCTAGCGGAGGGGCACAAAAAAAATCATTTTTGTGCCCGGAACTCCGCTTTAAACTGTGAAGTGGACCCGGCTGAAGAGTCTGGAAAGCTTGGTCGATAAAAAGGAGTGTCCGTCCCCCCTTTGGGAACACACTGTGGACAGACAATCCAAGTGAGGCTTCCACAAGGTGGCAGGGCTGCCACCACCCGCCCACTCGCTCCAGACAAAGAACTTAAATTAAATTGCAAAGTGGCCCAACCATATGAATATAGAACCCTATGTAGGTACCGAGCATCGATACTACCAATATGTTGTTAAAGTGTCTAAAAGGAACAAATGTGTAGCCAAGATAATATTAAGAAACAGGGGAGGGGATGGGGGGGGAGGGGAAACGAGGCATCCACCAGATGGACCAGACCTAGAGCAATTAGTGTTATCAAAATCCTATTAGGTTACATTTTCAACAACGTCAGAGAGGGCTGTTCGCCATTTTTCCCATTTGTAATGAAATGAGGGAGCTTTGCTCTCTTTATATGCCAGTAATTTTTCCATGTCATATTGGTAGTTAACTTTACTTTTAATTTCCCCCACTGAGGGGGGGGGGGGGTATCAGTTCTCCATCTTTTGGCTATTGAAATTCTGGTCGCGAAGAGGATGTGGGTGATTATTGTTCTACAACTCGGATGGAATTTCTCTATGCCTATACTCAAAAGAGCCAACGCCGGGTCCATTACAAACGTTTTCCCCGTTAAGATGGATACAATATAAGCTATTTGCTTCCACAGAGATTGGATGGAAGGGCAACTCCAAAGTATATGTAGCATGTTCCCAGTTCTATTACATTCTCTCCAGCAGAGTGGGGACAAGGTGGTATTGATCAAATGCAGTCTGTGAGGTGTCATGTAAAATCTGTGCACAATCTTCTGCACATTGTCCCAATAATCTACGCATATAGATGAGGTAGCGTTAGCCTTGAAAGCTGTCAATCATTGAGCAACGGAAAAAGACTGAGACAGTTCCACCTCCCATTTGAGCATATTAGAAGATTTACGAAATACCGGGGAACGAATACATATGGGATACATTAGGGAGATACCTTTTACGGTGGTAGAAGATCTATTCATTAGATAGTTCCACAGGCTTACCGGTATGTGTAAGATAGGAGCTTTATTAGCTTTGTTATAAGAATTGATTTGAAGGAGGATCAAAGCATCCCTAGCGGTGGGGTTAGACAGTGCAGCAGGAGGATAATTTAATCCCTGTTTTGTCCAGTGAGCGATAGACATCCCTGAAAGTAGGAAGTGGTAACTGGCTGTCGGAATCCGGAGAGATACACAGGGCTCCCCTCCGGGTTCCTGCCTCAACAATGTGGACCAGGCATTTAGGATAGCTAATATAGTCAGGTATTGCGGTACATCAATATTACAATTCAGGCCTTTAGCTATAGCCATTGCCGGGAGGTCGCATGTGTCAGTGACAGAGCTCTCAATTTGGTTCCATAAATTGTCCTATTGTCCTCCTGGGCAGAGAACCAGTATTTAGCATGGCTCAGTATGGCAGCCAAATAGTACGCTCGTGCATTAGGAAGGCCGACCCCCCCATATCTCTTCGGATCATAAAATTTAGTCAGGGAGATCCTAGGTCACTTACCGTCCCACAGAAATTGCCGCAAGGAGGAGGCCAATTTATCGAAAAAACAATTTGGTAGCGGTATCGGCAAGGTTCTAAAGTGATACAAGAGTTTAGGCAAGATCTGCATTCTATATGCCGCGATGCGGTCTAGCCATGACAGATGGACCCTTTTGATAGAGGAAAATTCCTCCGCTACGTGTTCAAGAAGTGGTAAGTAGTTACATTTATAAAGATCAGCTGTCGGTGATGTTAATTGGATACCCAAGTATTTTATAGAAGTTGAACTCCAATCGCATGGGAAGACGTGTTGGAATGAATGCATGACCTGGCCAAGAAGATTTTGACAAGCAGCTGTGCAATCTATTCAGTGATATCTTGCTGGATTAGGGACAGGGACTGGAAAGGGGAAGGGGAGAGGAGGAGGAATATGATTTAGGTGTACCTACACCAAATGACTGTTAGCAGAGTTCAGTAACAGACCCAAATTTAACCACTTGCCTACGAGGCCTATTTTTGACATTTGGCGTTTATAAGCTAAAATCAGTTGTTTTTGCTAGAAAACTACTTAGAACCCCACGACATTATATATTTTTTTTAGCATAGACCCTAGAGAATAAAATGGAGATTATTGTAATATTTTTTATCACACCGTATTTGCGCAGCGGTTTTCCAAACGCAATTGTTTTGGAAAAAATTCACTTTTTTTAATTAAAAAATAAGTTAGCCCAATTTTTTTCCATAATGTGAAAGATAATGTTACGCCGAGTAAATAGATACCCAACATGTCATACTTCAAAATTGCGCACGCTCACGGAATGGCGACGAACTTTGGTACTTAAAAATCCCCATAGGCGACACTTTAAAAATTGCTACAGGTTGCCATCTTAGAGTTACAGAGGAGGTCTAGGGCTCAAATTATTGCTCTCGCTCTAACGATCGCGGCGATACCTCACATGTGTGGTTTGAACACCGTTTACATATGTGGGCGGGGTTTCCGTATGCGTTTGCTTCTGCGCGCGAGCTAACGGGGACAGGGTGCTTTCATTTTTTTTTTTTTTTTTTTATTATTTATTTTATTTATTATTTTTTATTTTTACACTGTTTTTTAAAAAAAAAAATTATCATTTTTATTTCTAATACAAGGAATGTAAACATTCCTTGTAATAGAAATAGGCACGACAGGACCTCTTTTTTGTGAGATCTGGGGTCAAAAAGTCCTCAGATCTCACAAGTACACTAATAAAGATAGAAAGGGAAAAAAAAAATGAAAAAAAAAAAAAAAAAAGGGACCTTTAAGCCGGTTGCTTAGCAACGACGTTTGCCGTCGCTCCGGTCCTCCAAGACAATAGAGTCGAGTGAGGGCAAGCTTGCCCTCACTCGACATCCTGTCTGTGAGGATCCGGGACCCGATCGTTTTCCCCGCTGCCGGCGGGTCCGGTAAGCGGGGAAAAGGACCAGGACGCGGCGGGAGGGGGGGGGACACCCCTTCCGCCATCCCAGAGGGTGATCTCGTGGCGAATCCGCCGCTGGGATCACCCTTATCGGAAAACCGATCGCCTGCAGTTTAAAAAAATACCAGGGTTATGGCAGCTATCTGCTGCCATAACACCGGTATTTAGCTTTAAACTCAGGACGTATATCTACAATGGGCCGGTAGGGAGGTGGTTAAACACATGCACACACACGGCTAAATGATTCAGAGGAGTAACCTATTCTACCCTCCCTCTCTCCTCTTGCTTTGTATGGGGTTGATCCACCAAAGGAAAAGAGAAAGTTCACATTGCAAAGTGATTTTTAAATTTGCAAAGGAAATCTTAGCCTAAGGAATGTAGTTACAAATTCACTTAGCAAAGGATACCAAATAACAAACAAGGAAATTAAAAAAATATAATTATATATATATTTTTTTTTCTTTTTTCTTGCACATGATTGGATGTTGGAATTTAGCTGATGTTCGCCACGTTCACAAATCTATATAAAAAGCCCCTTTCTAAGTGAAAATTAGCTTTGCTAATTGACCAGTCTATTTACCTTTAATAAATCAACCCCCATCAGTCTAAAAGCAAGCAGCATCTGTAGATAAAGTATAACAAATACTGATGTGATACCAGTATCATAAGGGGAAACAGTAGTTATTATTTATTTGTAATACAAATAGTCTATTAAAAGTCCACTGTTGTCCTAAGCAAGCATGCAGCTTTCCTCTATTCTAAAAAAAAAAAAAAAAGGTTAGAAAATTAAAAGGTAAACTCTTATTGGTTGCTATAGGCAACAGATGTTTCCCCAAAGTGGCCTGAAATGCAACTGAACAATAGTTCTGTTTTCACTGTGTTCATCAAATTAGGATGAGAGCACTTACTAATTGAGCAGCAAAGTAAATGATTTTCTGATGGAAAACACATTTCACAATTGGTAACAGATCAAACAACAGTGTATCTATTGCCATTGTGCCTTGATTTGTTAAAGAAAACCATATTAACTCATTATACAATACACTTCTCATAATGGATTGCCTTTGAAAAGCTCCTAGGGAGCCCCAATTAATCAATACTAAATTATTTCTAAACAAGTGCAGCACAGTTGTCAGGACCTAAATTTAAGTCAAGTGACAGATTCTCTCCATATGCTACTGTATCTGGCACATATTAAAACCTAATTAAGACTCTAATCAATGTAACTGGGTATGGGGGACTTGACTTTTTACTGCAGTTGCAAAATAATACTGAACTGTGATAAAGCCACAATTAAACAGAGAATTAAAAATTACAATGGATTTATCTTGCACACAATGCAGAGGCTTTCTTTTCCAACACTGAAAGGAACATCTTACTGCATTTGAAGCATCAAAGGGTAAATTAAATCATCAGAATTTGATTAAAATGTTATATTTCTAAATGTTTACACTTATCATACAACCAATCAATCAATAAATCATTTAATTGTGTTCAATATTTTTATTTACTTAAAAGAAAGCAGCATACATTTACATCAAAATAGAGTGTTCAGAAGTGCATAATCGTACTTTCAGATAATACAATGGGTGCTTGGTTATAATACAGTATAATAAACACAAATGTGTGTTTTTGCACTTAGCGGATAACAAATGGTGCCAGTAGAATAAACTGTATCATGCATTATCCAGCAAGAATGCAGAAGCAATTGAGCCTAAAAGCTCAAAAATATAGTGCTAGAAGTGCATTACCACATAAGCCAGTGTTACAAGAATTAAAGAGAAGAGAAATTAGGAGAAAGAGAAGGTCAGTGAGGAAAGGGATCAGAGTCTCCCCCAGTATGGCTAGCATACTGATCAGGAGCAGTAGTACCTATCCTGTTGTCACAAGTGATCTGCTCTGGCGGTTCCAGGACAGTGGAGTGAAAGCTCAGGGGTAAAAAGTGATCCACTCAGGTTTGCAGACTTTGATATACCTAGGTATCTGGTCTAACAAGTTTGCCTCTATTGTAGGATTTAACATAGCTTGTGTAATTCTATGTTTAGTTTCAATGAGGCATGATCTTGCATGCTTTATGGAGAGTGGATAACATTAGGTATATTTTGTCCCAAAACATAGTAGCTAGCAGGCAGGACCACCATATATGCAGGTGGGTTCCTTGTTCATCACAGCCTCTGATGCAAGTAGGGGGGAAATTAAAGACAATTTTGGCTACCCTTGCTGGGACTAAATATCACCTGGTAAGGACTTTGTAGATAGCCTCAAGGGCTATTATATTCATAATGAAAGATTTGGTTGACATCTACCAAGAAGCTGAGGTCAATCAATCATTCAATCAATCATATCAGACAAGCACTCATATTACTTATTAAATGTATATATTTCTCTTCTCTTATCTTATATTTCAGTATTTTAATTACAATTTAACATTGTCAATAGAAGAATAGCACAATGGATCACAGAGCGTGATTCTCATAGTATAGTTTGGTCAAATGTAGTGTAGCAGTATATACTCCCATCTGTTTCTAAATACATAGTATATCTAACCACACTATGAAGACAGCTTTTAGGTGATAACAGCCGATTCGGCTAAGCAGCGGCTCGGCTGTCCTGCTGCCCGGGTCTCACGTCCCGCCGGGAGACACGAGTGACCAGCCCACATGTCCGCCAGAAGGACCAGGACCCAAAAAAGCCAGAATCGACTTTGATCGGGTCTCTGATGTAGTAACCTGGAAGCGATGTCACGACCTCACTTTCCGTTTACTCAGCAGCCAACAGTGCAGATTAAAAAAAATCTTAAGTATTTAAAAAGGCAGATCCCTGCATAAAGAGTACCTGTCACTGCCTATTACTGCTTATTGCAATAAAGGTGATCAGATTTTTTTTAAAGGGACGGTGTTAAAAAAAAATAAAATACATTTTAAAGCGGGTTTTCCCGCATGGTCGCGCACCAAAGAAAACGCATACATAAGTCGCGCCCGCAATGTAAACAGTGTTTAAATCACACATGTGAAATATCACCACAATCGTTAGAATGAGAGCAATAATTCTAGATCTTCTCTGTAACTCTAAACTAGTAACCGTTAAAAATTTTTAAAGTGTCACCTATGGAGGTTTTTAAGTACCGTAGTTTGCCGCCATTTCACGAGTGAGTGCAATTTTAAAGTTTAACATGTCAGGTATCTATTAACTTGGTGTAACGTCATCTTTGTTTAAACCAAAAAAAGTGCACTGCGCTATTGATAAAATAAATAATGTGCTTTAGCTTTAGCACATTATTTATTTTATCCATAGCGCAGTGCACTTTTTTTGGTTTAAACACTTTCCTCGGGTTACCCTGAACATCCACTGCAGCAATGGACGTGTTCTCCTTTATTTCAGGGAGAAAATCAGATCCAGATGAATTTTTTTCTAACAGTATAGCAAGTGGAGATTTAATACAAAACTTTAAACAACTTAGAAACACCCTCGACAAACAAGTCAAAACTTGGTGGGATATTTTCACCCTCAAAAAATATCTGAAAGAAGGGATGACACCAAGGAGACTAAGGTGGGATTTATCCCCCAATGATGGCATGTTGGGGAAAGAACTTGAAGAGGAATGTTTTCCTTCTTCAATCACACAGAAAGAAAACTATTACAGTTAATAGTCTCTAGGAAAGAGAAAAAAATCTAAATATTGGAAGAAAAGGTAAAGGGTCTAAAAGAAGCTATGACACCTTTTCAAGAAACAGGTGAATGTAAAGATAAAATGATATGATTGCAGGACTTTGTGAGCAAAGTGAATAGGGACACACAAAACAAAAAGATAAAGAAATTTAACAGGGACACCAATGATTACAAAAATAGCAAAATCTACAAGTGGCAGGATGAAACCAACAATCCCCCTGAAACCTCCAGAGCCTCTACCAAAGAAAGAAAAACTCTCCCCTATGAGAACAATGAGAACCATGGGTACACAGAACCCAGAAGAAATAGGGTAAGACGGCTCAGTAGTGAAGAGCTTTTCACTACCCCTTATCCAGGAAGATATGCACAGAATACCCCCTACCAGGATACCCCACAACCCAGAGATCGGCACCTTAGTACTCCCCAGTATAGAGTACTGGTGCAGAACAGGGTTGAACCTCTAAGAAACGAATCATCCTCTCCCTATTATGGGAATAACGGAGGAAATTAACCACCCTATCATAATAGAGGAAGAGGAAGAGGGAGGGGGCGAGGAAGACCCCAATGGCAACAAAATAACAATTATTATCATAACAATCAGGGTTTTCCCAAGAGAGGGTATGGAGGTCCTCCCTGGAGGGGAAGAGGACAAAACCAGAATTGGGCAAGAGGGAATTACGTCAACAACAATCCCCCAAGAGAAGAGGAATGGACACCATGGCAATATACTCCTATCCAAAGCAGGGAGTCAGAGAGAAGAAACGGAGAACAAGAGGATGCAGAGGAGGCCAGAGGAAAAAGAAAATGAGAACATTAGGCCAAGGAATTTTTAACCTCAGCAATGCCACTTTCACGGAAGACAAACTCAACGTTTTGGAATTAGGATTAAAATTTGCTCCTAACAAGAATATTAACAAATTTGAAGTTTTTATTGATCTGCAAATTTTTTTAATGAAAATCAATATTAAAAAACACTATTTTAACCATGATGATTTTACTACATGTAATATGGGAAAATTCACTTACACACAGTTGAGAAACAAATCTGTTTTTAATCCTAAAGTACGGAACCCCCACTTTAGTGAAGTTTTTAAAGCATTGGTAGAACAAGAAATAGAGCAACTGAATGCCAAAACATGCAGGAAACAAAAGATATTGATCAAGGGATAAAAATGTTAGAAACTAAGAAAGAAGTGGTGATAAGACCAGCCGATAAAGGCGGGGGCCTAGTCATCCTTAATAAAAAGGATTACCTAGATGAACTCAATAGGCTGGTGGGAGACCAAGAAACCTATGAAAAACTAAAAGGTAACCCTACTAACAAAAATAAAGCAAAACTCAAAAGGTTAGTTAAACGGGCTCAAAAAGATGAGTTGATTAATAAATGAGAGGCCAGATATCTGGTCCCGGATGCCCCCCGGATACCGGTCATCTACCCTATCCTTAACGTCCATAAGAACAAGGTCAAACCCCCCGGAAGACCCATCGTGAGTGGGATTGAGTCCTTGATCAGTCGATTAGGAAAATATTTGGACTGTTTTCTGCAACCTTTGCCAAAAAAGTTTCCAGCTCATTTGCAAGATAGTAAGGAGGTTATACAAGTGTTACAAGAAATCACCACCAATAAACACCAAATTTTGGCTAGTGTGGATATAGACTCGCTATATACCAATATACATCAAGCACATGCACTTGAAGCAGTAAGGTGGGCACTTGAGGGATCGAATATGCACAGCCAGCAAGTTGAATTTCTTCTACAAGCACTCAATCTGGCCATGAGTGAAAACTTTTTTTGGCACAGTGGAAACTCCTACAGACAAAGAAAAGGCGTGACAATGGGCGCAAAATATGCCCCCTCGGTGGCGAACATTTTTCTCAGCAAATGGGAAGAGGAGGTGATTTTCAGCAAACACAGACCACAGATGCGTTTATACAAACGTTATATCAATGATATTCTAATTGTCTGGGAAGGAAGCACAGATTCATTCCAAGAGTTTATGGAAGAAATTAGGGTCAATGATTACCATATATCCTTTACGGATTTATGGGATAAAGAAAAGATCAACTTCTTGGATCTGTTCATTTTCAAGCAAAGTGGAAAACTATGCACCAGAACCTATTTCAAAGAAGTAGACCATAACGGTTATATTCCGGTACACAGTTGCCACCATCCAAGATGGCTAAACATGGTACCCAAAAGCCAGTTAATAAGGATTAGGCGCAACCGCAATGATGATAATGATTTTGACAGCCAAGCAAATATCATTATAAAGAAATTTGAGGAGAAGGGGTACGAAAAAAGCTCTTTATTCAGGCTAAAAGAAGAAGTTCGTAATTACGACAGAAAAAAAATGTTAAAGACCCACTCGAGAAAAAACAATAAAAAACATGGAATGGCCTTCATGACAGGCTTCTCAAGACAATACAAGCAAATAAAAAAATAATTCAAAAACATTGGCATATCCTGCAAAAAGATCCCACCTCTGAGAAAATATTGCCAAAGAAACCTCAGTTTATTTACACCAAACCAATTACTCTAAGAAACAAACTAGCTAAAAATGTAGTTGACTATCCTAAAATCACCAGTACATTTCTTGATCAGATAGGTTTCTTTTCTTGTGGGCGCTGTGCAATATGTAGAACCACCAAACATAGAATTAGGAAAACAACACATTTCTCATCTACCAGCAAAGGAACAAATTTTAAAATTAATAAATTCATCTCTTGTGACTCCATCCACGTAACCTACTTATTGGAATTTCCATGCAAATTCCAATACGTGGGTCGCACCACCCGCAAATTAGGAGTCCGGCTATGGGAACATGTAACAAACATAAGGAAGGGATTCAAAAACCACAGTTTATCCAATCATTTCAGATTGGTGCATGATAGGGATCCATCTGGACTCAAATTCTGTGGCATACACAGATTAATACCAAACTGGAAAGGGGGTAATTTAACAAAAGGTATCTCACAGAATGAAGGGAAATGGATATATCTTTTAAAAACATTGCACCCCAATGGGTTGAATGTCGATTTCGACCTTAATTGTTTTTTATCCAACTGGTAGTCTTATATGTAGCATTTTCCCTTTAAAATTCAAAATGTTAATACGTATATTTTTAATAATAAATTTTATATTTTTTTAATAATACAAATAATAGATGATGTTTCCACAACTATTGTTAGTGGTGGATTTTTAGGAATTTTTAGGAATTTAATATTTATTGTTCACTATTTTTATGATATTTATGATATTGATTTTTTCCTTACTATTATTAATATTAATGCAGATGTTCATTCCTGATGAAATTATTTAAATATTCTAAATATTAGTTATTATTTATTTGCAATATTGTCCATAATGGCAGTTATTATATAGCTTTGCTTATGGGTCTATTGATTGAATGTATGCATAGATTATCCAGGGTGTTTTCATCCAACTTTACTATATTCATTATATATATGTCCCGATATTTGCAATATGGCATGCATTGGCGCATTATATATTGTTTTTAAAATTAGGATTTTAGCATATATGGTTTTTGAGTTTTAATTTTCATCACTCATATCCGTGAATTACATGTATTGAATGTATTTCTAGTTCCCCATATAAGTTTATATGTTGGGTAGCGGCTTCCTGTTGGGTGTAGATGAGGTCTGGTACACTCAACAGGAACAGGAAGTAAGATGACTGATCAATGAGTGGACGAGGTATAAATATGACCTCCAATGCCGTAGCCTTAAATACGTCTGTGATAACGGCCCTGGAGGAGGGTGAAACGCGTTGACGCAATTTCCGGTTCTAACGTTGCCGCTACGTCACTTCCAGTTGCGGTGGAACGCACTCCGGGACCAAGCCTCATCCCGAGCGAACACCGCAGCTAGGAAGCTAGGAAGCGAGTACAAACCTGCTATCGATTTTAACCAATGCCTGTATCTATCTGCACAAATGTGAGTGTAACCTTTATTTATATTTAATAAATTGGAAATACGGATTTACACTATTGTGCACTTTCCTTCTATATTTGATTGCATATCGTGCTGCTATTTGCTGGGAGAATTATCTATTAGACCTCCAGGGATATCCATCTGGTTCCTTACTAGGACACAAGCCTTTTTGACTTTTATACTATATGGCATAGGGGTCATTTTAGTCCGGTAAGTGGAACATCCTAAGGGGGGTGGATCTGCATCTACACTGCACTGAATTGCTGGCATGGTTTTGCACATATCTTTTGGCACCTTAAAACTTGGACTATCTTTACTGGCCACTTACTGAATGCACTTTATACTTATTAATAATATTTTTTGGACTTTCACGTGGAATTATTTATGATTAAGTGCTTTATTATATATGACCAATCTTTGTATTTTTCACTACACTATTGTATTGTAATTTTCTGGCACATTGCACTTTCACTTGTGGTTTACACAATACATGTTTACTATTGATGTTCATTTATTATTTAATCACGACCTTTTTGCGCTGTGTATTAGTAATTTCAACATCATTTTTGACCAAATACAAAAAAATTGGGCAAACTTTACTGTTTTTTTTTAATTAAATGTTGAATAATATTGAAATGTATTTTTTCCAAAACAATTGCTTTTGAAAGACCGATGCACAAATACAGTGTGACATAAAATATTGCAATGACTGCTTTATTATTCTCTAGGGTCTCTGCTAAAAAAATACATATAATGTTTGGGGATTCTAAGTAATTATGTTGTTTAACCACCTCAATACTGGGCACTTAAACCCCCTTCCTTCCCAGACCAATTTTCAGCTTTTAGCGCTGTTGCATTTTGAATGACAATTGCGCGGTCATGCAACACTGTACCTAAACCAAATGTATGTAATTTTTTCCCCACAGATAGAGCTTTCTTTTGGTGGTATTTGATCACCGCCAGGTTTTTTCTTTTTTGGTGCACAAATAAAAAAAGACCGAAAAGTTTGAAAAAAAAAAAAAATTTTTGTTTAGGTTATAAAATTTTGTAAATAGATAAGTTTTTTCCTGCACTGATGAGCACTGATGACACCGCACTGACAGGCACTGATGAGGAGACACTGATGGGGTGGTACTGATAGGGTGGCACTGATGGGGTGGCACTGATGGGCACTGATAGGTAGCACTGATATGTAGCACTGATGGGCACTGATATGTGGCACTGATAGATAGCACTGATATGCAGCATTGGTGGGCACTGATAGGCAGCGCTGATGGGCACTGATAGGCAGCACTGATGGGCACTGATAGGCGGCACTTATGGGCACTGATAGGCGGCACTGATGGGCACTGATGGGTGGCACTGATGGGGGCACTGATCGGCACTGATGGGGGGCACTGATGGGCACTGATAGGCAGCACTGGTGGGCAATAATGGGCACTGGTGGGCGGCACTGATAGATGGCAATAACGGGCACTGGTGGGCAGCACTGATAGATGGCATTGGTGGGCAGCGCTGATAGGGGGCCACCACTGGCAGGCTCTCTGAGCCCTGTTTGCCATCCCTGGTGGCCATGGTGGGCATCCCTGGTGGTCATGGGTGGGCATCCCTGGTGGCTCTAGTGGCATCCCCTCCCCCCAGGGCTGCACCGGTAATCAATCATCTGATTACCAGCACAGATCCCCCCTGTGATCAGTGAGTAATTAGAAATAATCACTGATCACCCCGGCTGCAGAATCGATCCTCTGATCTTCTCCTCACTGACAGGATCTGTCAGGAGGAGAAGAGATCGAAGCCGTTACAACGGCTGTATTGACATTACATGACGGCTGTGATTGGTCACAGCCGTCATGTGATCAGGAGGGCCAATCACAGGGCCCTCCTGCCGAGTCTTGTTGCTCTGTGTCCTAGGGACACAGGCACATCGAGATCGCCCCGCTGCGCGTGCCCGCAGCGGCGCGATCTCTCTCCTTCTGAAGGACGTTCCGGAACGTCCATTCAGAAGGACGAGACTCCCACCCGGCCGTATATGTACTATGGCCCGGGTGGGAGGTGGTTAATGGCTATGTTTTAAAGTTTAAACACTGCAGAGTCAAGAGTGGCAAGTTCTATACACTATTTCAATTGGCAAAGCAAGCTTGATGAGAGAGGAAACTACAATGGAGTACTATGCTATTATTTTATTGGCCTAATGATGACAGATAATATAAGACACTTATGCAAGTGTATTTCAGAGAACAAATGGGTTTTTAAAAACTGCTAAGAATGCCTATGAGGGTCGTTAATTATTACTATGGGTATTTATATAGTGTTGACAATTTACACAGCACTTTACATATAACTGTACATTCACATTAGTTCTTGCCCTCAAGGAGCATACCCAGAGGAAACCCATGCAAGCACGGGGAGAACATGCAAACTCAGTGCATAAACGCTAATCAATAGGTTAAGGTAAAATTAATGATCCTGATGAAATCTGTATGACGAAACAAGTACAGACTTCCAGTGACGTCAGATCCGCTGGCTGGAATTTATGCTGGCTCTAGGAGGAATGGAGCAGCGGCAGCCATTTTTCTTTTGGTGAATCGGCTCACAATCCCTGGTGCTAGGCAGGGCACCCTGTTTGTAAGAGCGTACTTGCTTTTTTGGCTTTAAATATAAAGAGTTAAACTATGTTGCTCCCTCAGGTTTCTCTCCTCATCTGAGTCTCCCATTTGAGATGTGGATCAACTGCAGATGGTTGGAGATGGTATAGCAACCAAAAAAGCCTGACTGACCCACCTGGGTAAAGGTTGAGAGGGTCCATAACAGCAGGTGAGTGCATACCCTGGTAGGGGCACAACCAGTAAAGGTGTGGAAGCACAGAGCACTTTTGTTGAAGATTATAGGAAGCAAGTCACTATAGCACTAGTCACATATGGGCTTTTAAATTTAATGGACTTATCCTCTTATTTATATGTGTTTTAGCACTTGTATTAAGTACTATAGGCATTTTATTATATTGGCAAATTCGCCTATTGCACCTTATTAGAAGGTTTGGTTTTTTTTTGTTTTTTTTTGCACAGAGAAGGTAAGCGCAACTTTTTATCTGTTTACTAAAGTAAACTTATGACTAGCCCTAAAGATTTTATTTAGAGATCCGATACAACCCCTACCTCCCAGGCCACTGCACCCATCACACTGACAGGGTTTTAATACTAGGAGTGGGCAGATCCTGATGGGGAACAGAGACTGGTTCCCATCAGATCCACTTTTTAGTGATAGTGCAAAGCATTGAGTGCCTCCATAGCCGCTAGTCAGTCAAATAGCTGCTTTTAAATTATTTTACTGCTGTGCATTGTCACTCAAATATAATTTTAAATGACATCAGCTGTCTCCCTGGCCCTTTTGCTTACATTTAGCTTTTGGCTGGGGATTTTCCCAATGGACAGCTAAGTGAGGCAAAGGATACAGCACTGTGTGGGTAGCTGTCACAAACATGACAGCTTTCCAGCACACATACAGCCTGAGTACTGGCATACCTCTGTACACCCGTTTAGAGTTGGTCTTAACTACTGCCAGTTTCATAAACTGAGAACTAATGGTAATTGTTTAAGAATTTGTCACCATCATAGCAACATATTTTTAAAGTGGCTGTAGCAAGAACTACCTGAATTTGCCACATGCATTGGTAATGTTTCCAACACTGGTGCAAATACATGCCTGAATTAGGAACAGGTAGTTCTTAATGTAAATACCACCAGAAAGTGTCATTGAAGCCATTTTGAATTCCCCTGTGTGTTTTGGGGATATCCCTTTCTAGTTTTTGCTTCAAATGTTTTTTTTTTTTTTTTTTTTAGCAGAGTGCTAATCTACTCACCATGCTCAAAGGCAGGTCCATGCCCCTTTAACTCTGGGTTCTTGGACATGTCTAGTGAAGATACATTGCTCAGATTCCCTCACTTCATGTGCTCATACCTTATGAGCACAAGTACATGGGCAATTGCTCTGTAGCCAGGTAAAAGCCCTCCACTGTCAGTTACTTTCTGCCTGATCATTCATCTGATTACCCATGCTGCTGCATTTCTACCCCTGGGTGAATTTTAAAATAAATAGAGAAAAAAAGGAAAAAATGGCTGTAAGATTTTTTTACACAGTTGGGAAATTACTTTGCATGTGTTATTGTATCCTAGTAAGAATCTTATTTGAAAGATCAGAAATTGTCTTTTTTCATCAGTAAGCTTTGTGGTTGCCATTAGTGATTATTTATCATATGAGCTTTCTAACGTTGGATCATTTTTTCTGCTGCTAGTGTATGCCATGGTTATATTTATAGGTACTAGATTTTTCTACTCCATATATTCCATAATCCATATATTGAGAAGAACTAAACAAAGACACAGCAATTTATGGTAGATTTTTTTAGTATATGAACCAAAATTTGTCTGGGCATTTGTTTTTGTGTACATCTTTTGTTTGTTACCTATTCTGTATGCATACAAAATCTAGAGAATTCAACTTTCATTTCTTACTTTATTAGTGGTGTTTGACAGCTCTTTAGAGACACAGATATTATCATTTTAGGGTTACCAATTTCTCTCTGATGAAAGGGCATGCACACAAAGCTAAATGTATATTATCTCTGTGGATGTGATATGCAATGTATCACTTTATAGTATATACCAATTAAAGCTATACTTGGGCAAATGTATACTAAACTGACAAGGTTCAATCAAAAAAAAAAATAAATAAATATGGACCCCTGCCATTTGCATTGTAAGTGATCCCCAATACATTTTATTTGTAAAATGAAGCTGGATGCCTTGTATCTCCAGATGCATACTATGCTCCTTGCATTGTTAGCCTCCATTAAAGGGCAAAAAGGCCACCGCACTGAAAACTGCAAAAAAAGACAGTAATTGGTCGGAGGCTTTTGAAGGAAAATATAATATCATGTATTCACTAGTGTCAATCTCTCTGACCTGATTCATTTTCACAAATAAATACCAAGAGAGTTATTCTGCACATTCCTTATGGCAGCTGAATACAAAGGCCTGCATATAACAGATATGCCATGCTAAACTGAATTGTTGAACAAAAACAAATAATGCAGAAGCTGTGTAACCGTATGCATTGCATTTTCTTTTGTTTGGGGGAGGATGTTTCCAAAAACTAAACATTCTTCTGGAATTAAAGCAGTAGTAAACCGCCATGATTTTTTTTTAACCTGCAAGGTAAAGGTATAATGTGCTAGTATGTATCACATACTAGCACATTTTGTGAAACTTACCTTAAAATTAAGCCCTCCAGCGATGTGCTGTCATCACTGACAGGGCTTCTATCTTCATCCGGTCCTCCTTCCTTTGGCCATCTGATTGGCTGTGCCACGATAACTTCACTCCCACAAATGCGTGTGGGAGCAGCTATTCATGGCCCAGGACTCTGAAGGAATGCTACAAGCATGACATCCCTGGCCAATTCACAAGTGAATATCTCTCAAATGGTGCATGTTTGGGAGATCTTTACGGTACCTATAGGTAAAACTTATTATAAGCTTACCTATAGGTAAATATCAACCATGGGAGTTTACTCCCACTTTAAACCTAATTTTGTAATTTTTTCATACAAAACAAAAATATTTTGTACCTTTGTGCATATCACATGAGTGTGAGCATATCTTGATTCACAACACTCATTATAGACCTTTTGGTACCTTAACAAGTTCCTTACATTTTGCAAAATAAAGAAACAGTATAGCATTAAAAGCAGTTCTTGAGCTCCATATAAGTGACTTGTCTAGGCTGAGATAGTGTTCTCAATCTGCTGCAAGCAGGAGGAAATATTCCCTTTAACTCCTTTACCCCAGTTTTTAGACTACTACATTGTGTTTAAAGCAAGTCACGAAGTAAATGGCAACAGTAGGAGCCCAGAGCTGCACAGACAACAGGATTAACATGGCTGTGTCATTTCTTGGTCAGTATCTCCTTCAAGTAGTTACAAATGTATGTCTTAAAAAAAAAGGACAATTTGATGCTAGGTCCACTTTAACATCTGACAAAGGACAGAATTTAATTCACTATAGAATAAACTCCTACTTCTTACCTTTAAAAGCTTAAAAATAAACAGAATCTGAATTATACATAATACAATGTATATATTTAAAAGTGATATTTAAAAGTGATAAACAGTTAGCTCTTAAATAAACTGAATATGTTCTACACTTTAAAATACATTTTGCTGAACGCTTCTGCAATACCCCTAAAGGATAGGTCTCAGAGTATGTTACACATTACACTCAACATGTAACATGTTCCAGGTCTACCCCTTTGCACTCCCTCAACCCCACCTCTTTTGACAGCGGGTGGGGGTTCTGCTCCCTTCACTCACAGTGACTTTTCAAAAACAGCACAGCTGAGCAGGCCTCTGCCCACACAACCACTTCATTCATTCACAGCTATATGGTTTGAAGGCAAATGGCTTGTAGTTTTTAATGAACTGATGAACTGTAACATTGACACTTCCTCCAGCTTTGTAACTGTCAGCCCATATAGAGGTAAAGGCAGGCAAGCTGGATGCAGTGACTGCAGGAGCCTGGCATTGCACCTGCGTTCTACCAATCACTGGTGTATTGTTCTGTAGGTTTATCAGAAAAAAAAAAACCCTTTTCCTGCTAAATATGTGCATTTATTCGTTTTTTTTTTCTTAAAGGTGATCTTAGCCTTTAACTAATACCAGTCAACTTTTGGGGAAGTTTTATTCTTAAGTAATTTCAGGCTTTCATGTGGTAGACCTTGAATCTAAATACAGTGGTGCAATGCTCTGTAGGCTCTTTAGAAAAAAAAAATAATAATAAAAGAACCCTTTTTTCCAGAAAAATATGTGCATTTATTAATTTTATTCTTAAAGGTGATCTTAGCCTTTAACCTTAAGTACTCAACTTTTGGGGAAGCTTTATGCTTTGGTCAATTCAGGCTTTCATGTGCAGTATACTGAATCTAAATACAGTGGTCAATCCCAAACAGAGAGAGTCCAAATAGGCCAGGATTGGTACCTAAGAGATCATTTTGTGTTATATTATGATGGATGGTCAAGGTCCGGTAGAGAGTTAAACCAGCCGGTTAGCTATGGTTCAGTGATTAAGCAGCAGTCTAGATGAGAGCAAACCAATACATTTTTATGTCAGCAATAATAAAGCCAGATGTGCAAACAACAACTAAACTGTACTGTACAATAGGTAACTTCCAGCATGAGTTCTACTGGTTTAAATAAATGGCCAGCCATTGACAGGGTACCCCTAACATACACTGGAGCATGTTATTGGCTTGTTATGTGCCAGACCACCCAGTGGAAGAAAAAAATCTCCTCCTATATAGTGAAGGTCTATATACTATATTCACTATAGTGTCCTATTGGCTATAGTAACTTTGGGTCACTGTTTCTAATCCACATGAATAAGATGTTTTTGAAATTGTAGAAAACTTGGATCATCCATTTCACTTTTGTTATACTAAAGGGAAGTTCAGAGGTAAGAGAGGTAAGCCATTACACCAGATTTCAGCTGCAATGATACCACAGATTCAAAGATCTGAGCATGTGCACATAGGGAGGAGATTATTAAAGTGCTAGGATTAGAATTAATTAGAATTTCAGGATATTTGGGCTGAACATAGTCTCAACTGATCCCAGCAGACACAGCTAATAATGTAATTGCACATTCAGCCAGATCATCTCTCCGTACATCATTTGTTGAAAGAAGCCCTTGCACCTGTTCCACATTAACTGAACTTACAGCCCATATAAACCCTTCAATGAGTGCGTGAAACATTTGCCGTGTGCCAGACCCCTTGTTTTAGTGCTCCTAATACTGAGTGCCTGCTCTTGTGATCCTGTTGCACTGCTTCTCTGTTGTTCTTGAACTTGTTATTCCATTTGGCCTGAGCCCATTATCCATCTGCCATCCTCTGCAGCTGATCTGGCTTGTCTCCTGACTGCATTCAAGTGACAATGTATTACTGTATTTTGTGACTTGCTTTGATGACATAGGACTGCTTGCTGACTATGTTACTTTTTACTGATCCAATACTGTGCTTTGCTTCTTTTGCTATTAGGCATTAGCCTGCCATTTGCCCCATCTGTTGTCCATAGCACGAATCTGGAATTCTTACTTGGAAGTCCCATTCATACCACTGATGGCTCTGATACAAAACAAGTGTTCCTTGGCCCCTGTATACCCAGAGGAGCCATCTGTCAGTTTTATGACAGTATTCTATTTTAAAATAGTGGGAAAACTTGCTAGCCCTTGCAAAGCCCTACTATTCAGATGAAGCATAACTTAATCCAAAACCTTTATTTCAGTTTTTGATAAAGTGGTTAAAGGGGTCTGTGACCTGATTTGTGTGATTTCATCTTGGTAATCACCTTTGACCTGTATTTTGATAATAATAAGTGATCCACTGTGCATGTTAAGCATGAGAAACAAAGGGACGTGTTTGACATGTGCAGTGGATTTCTCCCAGTTCCTGGAACACAGTGGGGTTGACCTAATGAAGGGAAATAGCCTGTGCACTTTGAAATTGCAGTTGCACTCTGCAAGTGCAGTTGCTCCAGAGCTTAGTAATTAGGGTAAAGTTTCACTTTGTAAAGAATACCCAATCATATAAAAGGAAAGAAAATAAAACCGCATTTTTGATTGCACATTATTAAATCATGGAGGTCAGCAGAGCTCCCCCTCATTTACTAAGCTCTGAAGCAACTGTATGTATAAAGTACTTAGTACATTTGTCTTTAGTAAATCAATGGCAATGAGTTCCAAACTGACACTGTTCCCCATCCTGAGGTTGAGACATTGATGCTGTAGGATAATAGCCAAATGACTTCACTTTACTTTTCACACATATGCACTTTGAGGTTTAAGCAGACATGGGGATGATTAGAAACATATGGTTCAGCTGGAACCAATTGTAGCACATAGGAGGAGGTTATTTACATCTTTTATGTTCTCACGTTGTTGGTACTTTGGTTTTTTTATGGCATGTGATCACAAGCAAATCTAGTCTCCCCCATGAAAAGAAAAAAAAAATGTTTTGAGGCCCAACGCAAATAATAATAGGATGTTGGGGCCTCCACAAAATCCATGCAAACTCCTATTCAAACATGCAGTCTGGCTGGCCAGGAAAGGAGATTCTTGTCTGAAAGCTGGTTTGTAAGCAGAAGAGTGGGGGATGGTGGTTGATGTAATTGATCAAATAAGGCCATGGTCACATTTAGTCAGTGAAGTCAAACACCAACCCACCCCCTTTGTGTACATTCAACTATCAGCAAGGAACTAGCTGACAGCTGAAAGGCTGGATAGGGGTGTGTCATAGTTGCTAGGAAGCCAGTGGCTGCTGGCTTCCTAATATCCTGCTTGAGTGGGAATCTGTCACATTAAGTAATGATAGTAATAGTGCTTATATTGTATCACTTCCCTGTACAGTTAAAAGTTCTGTTGGTGAGAAGGCAAAAACCCCATTTAGTTCACTTGTTCACCAAACAGGCAACGTTTGGTCTGAACTCTGCTTCAGTCCGCACCCAAAGCTCATCCCTAGCAGCTATCCTAATGCCCGGACAAGTGAAATTAACTTTGCTTACATAGTGACAGCTAGGTTAAAGTGGTTTACACTGGATACTGTTTTGTATTAGGTTATCCTGAGGAGACAGATAGATTTGTACTGACAACTACATTGTGTGACCAGATTTACATAGACCATGCTTTTTTGCTTAGCTGTAACCAAAAAACAGTCCAACTCAAGACATTTGGATTATACAATTAGTGTTATTTTCATACTACATCAATTTCTGGTCCAAATTTATACAAAAACAGAGTAAGCAATTACAGTCAATAGAAAAAAAGCTGAAGACCGTAAGATGAATGCAAATGGGGGAAAAATGGAGACACTTGGACAAGGAGTGAACATTATAGTAGAGAGGCGTTTTTTCAAATTATTCACTGAATAAAGAGCTAACAACTTGTTTAGTTTTATTTTATTTCATTTTAAAGCCCAACTCTATTCATAACTATTTTTAATTAGTTTTACATAGATAAGGGCCCAATTAAAATTCCTATTGTTATAAATTACCTTACAGAAGATATTTTCTGTCTTTGTGAAACTAGAGGAACAAATTAAGGGAATCAGTGACACTGGAAAGTGAATATAAAAACCTGGTCAAGGTTTTAACATTTTCCATTGCTTTTGTTGCTGTATCTTTCCCTTTTTTGGATAGGTTTCTTTTACTTCTTGTTCCCCAAACCCACTGTCCACAAACACATGTAAAATCTCTGAAATGGGGGACACAGTCATCAAAAGGAAAACATTACATGGCTCTAACCCTTCTATGCTACCAAAAAGGGTTGTGGCTGGAATGAGAGTTAAAACAAAGATTTAGTCGGAGAAAGTTAACATTTGATTGCTTGTACATGATGTTAGATAGGAATAGAAAGATGACTCACTAAAATGGACATTGATAATGTACATATAGCCATTTAATGTGCTGTAAAGTAAAAGAAAATTCTGTGCAGGTTGGGTCTGTGTGAAATGCTCTGCTGATTGTTCAGTGCACAGGGGAAAGCGAGAGCATATCAGATTGATTTCTACTTGCTCCTGACAGCCTGTGGATTGAAGTAGATTGTCACAGCAGGTTGCGACCATCATTAGCTGCAGTCTGAAAATAGCTCATAGCAGATGGCATGCTCACATAAGCAAGAAACAGGCTTCCATGTAAGGAATGTGGACGTGTTGTCATATCTAAACTTGATCTTTTTGTTCATTTCCAATGTACTTCTGCAGCTAAGTCATCATAGAAGTCTTTATTTTAAGGGAATGTAGCATTCCTCCTTATGGGCTTTTTCTTTTTCTGGTCAACACAGTATAGCAGCAGTATCATCCTGATAATTTTTCACGGTTATGGCAAGATCATTCCTGGTCATCTAGTCCTTGTTTCCAAGACAGATTGGTAAATGTTAAATGCAACACTGCTTGTTATAGTGGGATACATTTATGAACCAAAGACTAAACAAATATAAGAAAAACAAACTTTAAAATAATCTATAACTATTATCATGTTACCCTCCAACCCCATATTACCACCTTTTGTAGACTATATTTTAACTTAAAACAGAAATTCTCAAACCAAATAAACAAAAAAAACAAAAAATGCTATGTTCACATTGTGTATTCACTGCTGTTCATTTCACACTTACAAGATGCAAAATACTAAAGAAATTATATTTCTCAGTTGCCATGAGGGCACTTTAAAATTCCACAGTAATGACCTGTGCTTTTTCAGTTTAAACAAGGATTGACAAGGATTGAAAAAGATAGTAATGAGAACAACGGCTAGACCTTCATATAATAAAGCAAAGAGCAATGTGTAAAATGTACAGTAGTAACTTAATGTAGTTATCATTCATTGTTCACACTGAACTGTTGGCTAAAATCAGTGCCGGGACAAGGTCATCGAGCGCCCAGGGCAAAGATGCCAAACTGCGCCTCCCCATTCCCTTAGGGTTAGGGTCAGGGTACCCCCATCCCTTCAATAAACCATTGTGCCCAGGGCAGCCTTCCCTCCTGCCCACCCCTTGTCCTGGCCCTCGCTGAAATTATATTCTTCACTAAAGAATATTGCATGCCATAGCTATTTTTTATAATGTTATTACATTTAATAGATTTGAATGGGGACCTATGTTGATGAGCTTTTGTTCACACCAGATGGGTTTTGCATTCGTATACAAGCCTATGGGAATGCAAAACCTGTTTGAAGCAAGTCATTTGCAAGTCAGAAGAAGGTCGGCTGAAAGTCATATGCACCTGACAATAAATTCTGAATAATCTAAGAAGCATCTCAAACTGATGTCATTGACACATGACAAAAGGCAATCATCATAAGTTGTTATAGTGTTTTTTTTTTATTGTTTCCAGCAAGGCTAGCTGATATTTACTGGTTAAAAGGTCGTATCTACAGCCTAACTTAGCTCTCCCATTGGCTTCTCATAAATATAAGTTAAACAAATGTACACAAAGGGGCTTTGCTATTAATAGATAATGCATCCTTGAGAAATAGCTGAAGTTCCGAACTAATAAAAGCATAATGAGATCTGTTGTTCTGTTAGAACGACTATTTTTTTTTCTTTTTTAGTCTACCTATTCTTATTAAAAAAAAAAAAAAAAAACCTCTTTAATTAAACTGATTTAGAAAACATGTAGTGTGACTGTGTAATGTTCTGTAGTGTAGAGTTTTCAAATTAGTAATTACCAGAATTTTCAATGCATATTATATAACTCTTGAAACAAAAAGAAACGGTTAAATTTTTTAAGAAATCACTGGCATACAGCTAACGTTTCTGTGAACAATAGGAAAGTTCACAAAGAACAGAATGATTTTAAAATGAACAAACCTAGAAGAGGTAAAAACAAAATAGTTGGATTTGATTTGGATTGGATTGACTGACTGCCAATAGGTTATTTTTTAATAAATAAGTACTTCTTTCATTACACAATTATTGTGACAAGTATAGTTTATGAAAGTTTAGCTTATGCAACACTGAGTATGACTGATACATTCTACATGAAATTCACAAAATATCTATTTTATATATATATATATATATATATATATATATATATATATATATATATATATATATATATATATATATATATATATATATATATTTTTTTTTTTTATTTACTCCTGAGAAGTGGAAACCCTTTCTGCTGGTTTACATTGTCTAGACTAGAATAAAAAAAGTTTGTTCAATATAGATGAATAAGCAATACAGAATAAATCAGTATTCACCACTTGAGCAGATTTTGTTAACGTTTGGTTATCATCATTAAAAGATTCTATGTTGCTGGACACGGTCATGGATCATATATTGGCAAACTTTTTTTATTTGTGATAAGTAAGGCTAGCTAGCGGTTTTAAAATTTGTGGTATGCTCGGAGGTAAAAGTGGTGATCTGTGATATCATATAAGATGCAGAATCATTAAAATACCTACTCCCACCACAACTAGAATAGCAAAGCTGGAGAGGCAGGAGTAGTACTAATTCTGTTTCCTGTGAGTAAGTGTGGTTGGCTAAACATGGCGGTAGAGAACAATAAAGATGACAGTGAGCAGTGGCAAGAAAGATTTCTGGTCCATTCACATCATATGTGTTCGGTTGCATTGAGCAATGCCAGATACGACACATTGTAAAAGCATTGCATTTCAATAAGAGCAGTTTACACCAGTGTGTTGAGCTAATGTGAGCTACCCTGCACTGAAAAAAGTAGATCATGAGCTACTTTTTTTTGTGCGGCATGATGCAATATGTGTAAACACATGTAAACACACCGCCGTGTGCATAAATCTAAGAGCCAAAATTGTCAGCTAAAGTTTCCTTTTCATTTAAAGCTTAGTGATGTTAAAAAAAAGTGTTTCTGTGTATTTTAAATTCCAATACAGCATGCAAATGCATGTCAATGCACGTTCACTCAACACATTGTGGTGTGAATGGATCCTTAAGGCAATTTGCATGGTTGAAGTTAGGCAGCAAGAGTAGGCATTGAAGGAAAGTGTAGGGGAATTGGTTGGGAAATATTAGTTTTGGTGGCAAGCAACAGTGCAGTGAAAGTAATGAGGTTTAGGTGTGCACCAAATGTCATCTATCATTGCTAGCAAAAGTTAATCTGGGGAAATGTGATGGGTAGAGGGCAAGAAGTGCAGTACTTGTTACTAGGGAAAGGTTAAGAGGTATGTTTAAAAAGCAGCAAATCTGACATTTACCCAACCTTCATTGTAAGTGTATATTCCTGGTGCATTTATTTTACATGAGAATGATTAATTTGCAGTGGATGTTCGGTGAAAGTCACATTCACTGCTTTATAACTAGTGTTGAATGATTAAGTGTTAAGTCTTAATGTGCTTTAGTGTAGGGAAGCGGAGCTACGGTTTTTGTTTTTCCGTGTTCTTTACACTGGGAAACCAACACCACTTGATGCCCTAGGAGGAAAACAAACAAATTGGGAAGAAACGGTGGGTCAAAAATAGGTTTTGGCTGTTTTTGACCAGATGCTAGGAAGTTGCAATACATGAAGAGCAAGTGAAAAAGTATCAATACCAAATTTAGACAGTCAAATAGGGACCGAAAAGGGTGATGAGAAGGCAAAATGGAGGAAAGCAATATAAAAAACTGCACCCTGGGTATAAATCAGAATCCTGAATTCTGATTTAGCAGGTATTTTTTTTTTCCTATTTCATGTCCTTTCGGATTAAGAGTTCTTATGTTTAAGATACCATAATTAGGGTTGAGCGAACATGGACTGTATTGTTCGGGATTGTACCGGACTTCTGGGTGTTCGGTACCCAGACACGGACCCGAACATTTTACTGTATACTTGGGATACAGTCCGTTGTTCGGTAATTTATTTCATGTTTTGGCGCGGTTTCAACAGCTGCAGGGCAGCCAATCAACAAGCGTTTAACTAGTGTGCCCTTAGAAGCCATCACAGCCATGCCTACTAATGGCATGGCTGTGCTTGGCCAGTGCAGCATGTGACCCAGCTGGATATATAAGCTGGAGTCATATAGCGCCGCATGTCACTCTGCTCTAACTACTGTAGGGAGAGGTTCCTGATGCTGCTGATTTGAGTGACAGATAGGAGATTATTGTAGGGGCAGGCTGGAGATTGCTTTCAGGGAAAGAATAGGACACATGACAGAAGAATCTTCTTTAATCAGACAGCGATTTACATTGATTTTGTAGTGTGGGGGTGCAGTACATGATCTTTTTGCCCTGACCTGACCCAAGTGAGGAGGAGGAAGAAAAAAAAAACTTTTATCAGTCTGTTAGGTGGGCGGCATGCGGCATGCAGCGTGCAGCGGCCATTTAATGCAAGCCCAGTGCATATGTGTCTGCTTAATCTGGATTTTAAAAAAAAAACGTTTTTTCCTTCATATTTTACTGAGACATACAGCGTTTAGACACTGCTGTTCTAATCTGCTATTCAAAAAGCACCAATTTAAAGGGGAAAATTTATTTTCAGTTTTTCATTCATACTTTACTGTGACATACAGTGTTTAGACACTGCTGTTCTAATCTGCTATTCAAAAAGCACCAATTTAAGGGAAAAATAATAATTTTTCAGTTTTTAGGGAAAAATCATTATTTTTCAGTTTTTCATTCAAATGGGTATTATTGAATAGCGTAATAGAACAACAACACTATCCAACCTGTTAGGTGGGCAGCGTGTAGCTGCCATTTAATGCAAGCTCAGTGCATATGTGTCTGCTTAATCTGGATTTAAAAAAAAAAAAGTTTTTTTCTTCATATTTTACTGTGACATACAGCGCTTAGACACTGCTGTTCTAATCTGCTATTCAAAATTCACCAATTTAAGGGAAAAATAATTATTTTTCAGTTTTTTATTCATACTTTACTGTGACATACATCGTTTAGACACTGCTGTGTTCTAATCTGCTTTTCAAAAATCACCAATTTAAGGGCAAAATAATTATTTTTCAGTTTTTCATTCATACGTTACATAAATGTAATTATTGAATATTGTAGAAGTGGTAAAAATCCCTGAAGAAGATTTTGTTGTATACTTTAAAATGCGTGGATATCCCCCACCACTGGGAAACATCTATGTTGTTTCAACCCTCAAATGGAACCTGACAGCAAGTAGTTGGGGAATATCACTTGTTTGCAACTTTATTTAACATGGCTCACCTGTTGTTTGCATGTTTCCTATATATACAAATGCATATGTTTTATAAAGATTTTTTATAAAGATTGTTTTTTAAAAAAAAATGTCAACTAAAAGCCACATTTGGATTGCTTTAGGATCCCATTCAATGAGGATTACATTCTTTGGCAATTTATCTATCATAACCCTCTCTCCATCTATGCAACCCTCAAGCCCCTCACAATTAAACCAGTAAATTCCTTACTCAATTTCCCATACATCAATCCATCTATCTATCCATCCATCTATCCACCCACCAATCCATCTTTATCCTCACCCATACACCTTCCATTTCTTCTTTCCATCCATTCCTATCTCTAATCAATTATTCAAACTTGCGAAATATTAAAAGCTTCCAAAATGATCCTAACCTGGGAAAATACTGACAGATGTTCCACAATTTATTTTTAAACCATCAACAGAAGGGCTTGCAAAGCTCAAGCCATATCCTTGCAAAGCAACATTAATTTTTTATTTAAATGATGGTGTTTTACTAAATGCTTGTTTTCTCTTCAGAAAACCTATGATTTGAGACATGGAGTGAACACCAAGTAAATAGTCACACTTTATTTTCAGGATGCCAAGCAAGGAACGTAAAATGCATCTCTGCTATCCATGGGACCTGTAGCATGTGTAACAACTACAAATCCAAACATAAACACTCAAATCTCTCTTCCACAGCAAGAGGTTCTGGAAGCTATAGTATGGCAGGAGTAGGAAAGCAGCTTTAAATGAGCAAAGCAATAGCTGAACGTGGCTTCTGACTATTCTGGAACATTTAAAATGACGTAAACAACAATGGATTATACAGCATAACATAAATACTTTATTGCTAGCTAAGGTTTTGTAAAAACACAAACGTTTGTGAAATGTGGAAATATTTAAAAATAAAACAGTCGAGAAATAGGTTGTCTTTAAAAAAAACTAACCCACAGGCTTAACCACTTTAATACAGGGCACTTCCCTCCCTTCCCGCCCAGGCCAATTTTCCCCTTTTAGCGCTGTTGCATTTTGAATGACAATTGCGCGGTCATGCAACACTGTACTTACACCAAATTTATATCATTTTCCCCCCACAAATAGAGCTTTCTTTTGGTGGTATTTGATCACCTGTGCGATTTTTACTTTTTGCTAAACAAATAAAAAAAGACAGAAAAGTTTGAAAAAAAAAAAAAGTTTTTTTGTTTATGTTATACAATTTTGTAAATAAATAAGTTTTTTCCTGCACTGATGAGCACTGATGAGACTGCACTGACAGGCACTGATGAGGAGGCAATGATGGGGTGGCACTGATGGGGTGGCACTGATGGGGTGGCACTGATAGGCGGCACTGATAGGCGGCACTGATAGGCGGCACTGATAGGCACTGATATGTGGCACTGATAGGTAGCACTGATATGCAGCATTGGTGGGCACTGATAGGCGGCACTGCTGGGCACTGATAGGCGGCATTGATGGGCACTGATAGGCGGCACTGACGGGCACTGATAGGTGGCACTGACGGGCACTAATGGGCACTGATAGGCAGCACTGGTGGGCACTGATGGGCACTGACGGGCGGCACTGATCGGCACTGACGGGCGGCACTGATGGGCACTAATGGGCACTGATAGGCGGCACTGGTGGGCAATAATGGGCACTGGTGGGCGACACTAAAGGATGGCAATGGTGGGCAGCACTGATAGGGAGGACACTGGTGGGCATCACTGATGGGGAGGGCAATGGGGGGCTCCCTGAGCCCTGATTGCCATCCCTGGTGGCCATAGTGGGCATCCCTGGGGTCATAGTGGGCATCCCTGGGGTCATAGTGGGCATCCCTGGGGTCATAGTGGGCATCCCTGGTGGATCTAGTGGCAGATCCCCCCCCTGAGGGTCTGCACTGGTAATCAATGATCTGATTACCAGTGCCGACCCCCCCCCTGTCAGGGGAGCCGCCGATCGGCGCTCCTTTACTCGTGCCTGTCAGGCACGAACTAAGGAAAGCCGATCAACGGCTGTTCCTGTTTTACTATGTGACCAGCCGTGATTGGACACGGCTGATCACATGGTAAAGAGCCTCCGTCAGAGGCTCTTTACCGAGATCGGAGATGCAGGGTGTCAGACTGACACCTCGCATCACCGATCGCCGCTCTGCGCGCCCCCGGGGGGCGCCCAGAGCGGTGTTATCCTGCCGCCGTCATATGACGTCCGGTCAGGATAACTCAACCACATTCCCGCCGTCATTTTGTAATAGGGCGGGCGGGAAGTGGTTAAAGTAGAATTCCATGCAAAGCCTAACTACTCTTAAAATACTCCCTCCAAACCTCCTAACACCTATTCTGACTAACATTTGTAAGAAAACTCTGCATACTTCCCTATTTTCAGGCCACCCGAGTCATGTCACCTGGCTCCCCTGTGTGTCAGTCAGCAGCAGCTGCAGAGGAGAGAAGGGAGTGCCAACACAGATGGGCCATAGGAGGCTATGAATGACGTCACCACTCCTATGCATTATCAGCCTTTGTTGAGTGCTCTCCCCTTTCCCCTGCAACTGGCACTGGCAGATACGGGGAGATCACGTGACTGAACTGTAAGGGTCGGCAAATTAGTAAGTATACAGATCTTTTTTACACAGGTTCATCAGAATAGGTTTTAGGAGGGAAGAGAACCATTTTAAAGAGTAGCTGAGAGTTTTGAATGGAAATCTGCTTTCAGCAAATGCCCAGGTTTTATGTGCAAACTATATTTAAATATGACAGAATTAAAGTGAAACACTCTCTTAAAAAGAACTTTCAGAATTTGTAATTTGGTGCTTTTTTGACACTTGTTTTCACTCCTTTTAGCACCAGGTGCTAAATGCAACCCCAGACCTTTGCAGTGGAACTTTGACAGGAGATACATTTAGTTAAGGAACACATTTAAATGAGTGGGTCAGTAGGAGTGGTAGGAAGTGAATCACTCAGATTGCTGGAGGAAAAGATTTTTCATTGTTCCCCATCAAGTCATAGCTTAGATTCCAACAAATTAGAATGACCAGTCCTGATTCTCAGATCTCACAGAGGAAGGATTTGCCCGGTGAATCTTGTCATAACATGAGCATTCCTAAATGGATCTAAACAAACATCAGAGAAAAAGCAATAATTCTTGCAATAGACCTCTTCTGTAACACTAAACTGGTAACCTGTACACATTTTTAAAGCATCTCCTTTGGAGATTTTTAAGTACCGTAGTTTGGCACCAATCCGCGAGCATGCGCAATTTTAAAGTGTGACATGTTCGGTATCTATTTACTCGCAGTAACATCATTCTTTATATTTTATAAAAATAATGAGATATATATTTTACCATTTCATGCTTTAAAATTGTTTATGCTCATGGAATGGAGGCAAACTATGGTACCTAAAAATCTCCATACGCAACGCTTTAAAGCCTTTTCAGTTTACCAGTTTAGACTTACATGGGAGGTCTGGTGCTAGAATTTTTGCTCTTGCTCTGACATTTGCAGCAATACCCTACATGTGTGATGCAATCACCATTTTCATATGCATGCAAAACCTATGTGCGCATTTGCATTTGCACGTGGACACCGGAGATGGGGGCACTTTACATTTTTTTCTTTTTTTTTTACACTGTACCTTAATTTTTTTATCAACATTATTGCTATCACAAAGGACAAACAACATCCCCTGTGGTAAGCATGGGCCATGGCGGTCCTTCTTATGGAGAGATCTGGGATGTATTAGACCCCAGATCTCTCCTCTAGCCTCCAAAGCATCTGATCAAACCAAGAACGGTTTAATCAGATGCTTTCACAAGGCGGTAATGACTTGCTTACATCAGCTCAAAACAAAATGTTTCTGACATCACAAAGTGGGAGGAACAACATCAGTTCCTTTCACTGTGTGCCCAGGAGCGTATGTCACTGGTTGCATCCTTACTGGTCTCCTTGATGGCACAGGAGAGCCTATAAAGGGGATCCATTAGTTGTATAGCCGCTAGGATCACTTTTACATTAAAGAGAGTTGCCAGATGAAAAATAAATGCCAGGGTCATGACTGTAACTGCAGTCATGATCCTGGCATAACTACTTCAACTCATTGTCTCATTGCCATTTATAAACGATGAATGGACAGGAAATTGTTAACCATGCGCCATGTGTGGCTGATGCTATGTTTAGAAAAGTTCTTACATTCATTCACCCAGTACAAAACATTCAACACCAAGGCTTGCCCTTCTAGCTAGAGTATACAGATGATAGCAGTTGACTCATTCTACACCTCATCCATTCAGAGACTGACTTGCAGTATTTTCACAGAATGCAAGGCATTCTGTAATTGGATGAGAAGAGATTGTGATGTTCACCCACACCTCTTTCATTCACAATACACATTGCTTTCTGTACAAAGAATAGGATACTTTCTGAATGGAGGAGGTGCAGACTCGAGCAAACAATCCCCTATCATCTGTGTTATCCAGATGGAAGTATAAGTCTGGATGCTGGACATTTGGTAACTACTGTATTGTACAGGCTTAATAAAAGCAAGAGTTTCCCAAAATGCAGTAGCAACCACACATGACATACACTCGTCATTTATTTTTAAAATGAAAATGTCCAAAACAGTGTGTGGGTCCTAAAACAACAGTACATTTATACTTACATACATCAAATACCTTGGATATCGTGGTCATTGGCTCTGGTCTAACCTCTCCTGCCTCTTTAGCTAATGATCTGAAAATGTGATAGGTGGCCTCAATAAATAATAATGAATCATAAGTGCTAGGATGGTGGAACAGAACCAACACATGACCCTATTTTTTGTGTCTCTGGGTGGAGATTGAAAGGATTATTAGGAACCTGATGATACCAGAAAATTTGAATAACTGTAACTTTACAGTTTTTGCTGTCCCACAGGTTAACTTAAGCTATCTATTAAAGCGGACTATACTCACCTTGAATTCAGCGATGTGCTACCCCCAGAACTTCCCGCTGACATCTTCGGGTAGCCGGAATATCTCTTTTGCATTAAAAACCCTACCTGTGTGCCAATTTTCATTCCTAGCCTAAAGCTTCAATTAACACGAGAGGAACTCTGCCCATTCTAAATTGTGATAGGGGGCAGTGTGTTGTTTAATTCAGTGCATCACACACAGCTCCCTTTTTTGTATTTGTACAAACTTTATTTATATACAAAAGTACACTTCATTCATTTTGCTGTACAGCAGGGCAGAACATCAGTGCCATGCAATTCTGTACAGCAGGCTGAGATAAAATGTAGCACGCTCAGCACTGCATTGCAGTGTGAATGGGATACATAGAAAACAATTGTTTTCGGAGTATCCTTGCCATAACAGTTTTGCAGTAAAACACCTGTCACCTCACTATGTGTTCATTATCCCTTAAATATCTTTTCCCTGTCCAATCCTCCAACTAATTGGCCAGATCGAATGATGATCATCTTCTGTCTAGGTGCAGATTTAGTGCTATATGAAACATTTTTATTCTGTTATTCATATTGATTTGTATTTACTTGACTATATACAGGACTATGGAAAGCACTGGCTTTTAAATGAAAGCACTGGCACAGAAAAGGACTTTGTATCATTAACTAGAATATATTAAATATTTTTAAATGATTCTTTAGGTGACATCATTTAGTACATTGTTTTATATATGAAATTACATGATTTCAGATGTGCTAGCACATGACTTGATGTACCTCAAACCTATGTAAGGGTTCTTTACAATCAAAGTAAACAGTGTACAGAGCCAAATCTATGGTTAAAACATAAAACAACATGTTTCTATAAGAGGTACCTTTTTAATTATGTAAAATAAACAATATATCCAGAGTCATTCTGCTTAGCCGAAGTGAAATTCTACAGAACAAAGCAGCTAGTTAATGGAGTAAAAGCTGTGTAAATTGTTGGGAGAAGCCTGCAGCAAGCAATAACACATTAAAGCTTCTTTCTGCTTCCAATAATGGACTGCAGACGATGATCATGGGGAGTTCTGGGCGAAAGGGATCATTCTCTTGCACGTGGGAACAGTTCAAAGGACACGAGCCACACGGAGTAATTCCGCAGCAATTTGACCCCCTGAAACGCAGTTAGAAATGCAGGGCTGCCCCTTAAAATCTCAACTACAAAAACTTGTATATCATAAAGACTACATTCTGTAGCAATTTCCTAGATTCCTGGGGTTAGAAATCTAGATTGCCAATGGATAAGTGAGCCTTAAAATCACATCCCTGCTGACAAAAATTCATTTCTTATAACTGTCTCCATTTACTGGAATGCTGAATCTTTCCCATGGGGAAGGAACAAATGAAAATGTTATTTCTCTGCTCATGAACTCATACCTTTCTGTCTGCTTTTCACTGTCGGCAATTTCATTCTCTTCCAAATTTGACTAAAGCCCGTGACCTGAGGGAAATAATGTCTATATAATAATCTTCTGAAGACTCTAATTCTCCGTCATATTTTTTGGATGTTGCCTTGCAGTTTATGAAAATTGCGATGAGATATGAAATGTAAGTGATGTGATGTCCTCACCTAACATCATCATTTTGTCTGCTGAACATGCGGCAAATAGTCATAAAATGTGTCAGATTGTCTAATCACTTTGGACGTATCTGAGTGCCCAGCCAGGTGATAGCCTGGCTGCTTAACTATTCACTAATCAACTCAAAATGGTGATTCAGAAAATGTGTTGAAATTCCTGTGATTGTTGATTAATCTTTTTCTGAAATGGCCTAAATGAAAGACGTTTAATTTATAAGCAATATGCAATTCGCTTTATGAATTACCTGGGATAACAGTGTGAGTACAGCTGTGACCGTATCAAAATTGCAATTTCATACAGATTGCAATAATACACAGTACATTTTCTGCATTTTTGGTAGCTTATGACACAAGTTAAAATATATGTGATAATTATTGTAAAAGAGCTGATAAGCAGCCATCTTTGTATGAGTAAACCAACTTCTTTAGACTGAATAAGACAAACAATGCCCAATGCTGAAGGAGTGAGCTGTGAAACTTGGTTGTACAAGACTGAGCTTCCTAGTGGAGGACATTAATATAAAAGGTCTTTATTTGTTGGTTCAGGTGGCAGATATCTTTAGAGTCAGAAGTAGAATTGGAAAGCAAGGTTGGGAGCTACTTCTACTATTCCCTGCAATTGGAAATTGGTCACTAAGGCCATCCTTCAATATCAAGACAAATAACACATTTCAGGGGGTAGGAAAGGGAAGGCCATCACTAGCCTTTTCCACCAAAATTTGCGGTTTACACACTAGAGCCCCTGATATTGGGGCTTTAGATGAGCTTGAGAAAAAGCGTGTTTTTCTTTTATATTGTACTTCAGTGATACTTTAAAGCTGAACCCTGGGGAAACGTCAAAGATATCTTTGCAGTGGGGGTTAAATGCTTGTTTTTGCCAAGGCACTGGTAAAACACAGTTTGACTTACCTTATCTCCCACTCCTCTAGCATCTCCCACACTTAAGATTGTGTTCAGGACCTTGACGTTCCCACTTACAATGCAAGACTGGTCCTGCATTGTACGTGATGATGTTAGAGTGTGTGCGTCCGACAAAGCTGTGAAGAGAAGTGGCTTCAGAAAACCGGTCACATGGAAGAGGAGAATGGCTGTGAGAGCAGGGGATAAGGTAAGTAAAACTGCTTTTTAATAGTACCCTGAACAAATATGCTGCAGTAACTATAATTTTTTTCCCCAGAGTTCAGCATTAAGGTACCCAAAGATACAAGTTGTTAGTGTAAAGTACCATTTTGGTCTTTGCATGGATGATCACACCTGCCAATTGTACAAATGTATTTGAACTGAAACACACAGTGCTAGCATTATCTCAAGGGTGCAATAGCAATGTGGGAAAATCCTGGATACTTTTACATCTGTTCCCACGTGTAGCGGTTATCAACCAGAACAGGGTGATGATTATCTTATGTATATAGATGCCTTTAGAACATGATGAATTTGAAGAAATTTTAAAGGCCTTTTTGTTTTGGAGAAAAAAACGTTTTTTTTCAAGCTAAAAAGTAATCGCGTTCTGCTTACATGCTAATCACCCATAAGTACTAATCTTTAGACAAATGAGGTCAATGAACCAATGCGCTAACCAATAAATAAACAAATAAATTGTGAATCACTGTGTGAAATAAGGTGATAGCAGTCAATTATTTGTAGTGTCACCACAAACAATAAAATATAATTATATTGTAGATAATCGGCGCTAAAATAACACAGGTAAAATTATAAAATTAAATACAGAAATGTGTTAAAATACTGTAAATACTGTAATTTGAGGAAGTGTGCTGATAAGTGCAAAAACCTTCAATAAAAATACACATGTATTATATAACAAATAAGTGATGATCATCAAAGAAAGGAAATATCTTCTGTGTAAACGAAAATTCCCAGAGACCAGCAGATAATATAACCATCTATAGGTGCAATGGCCACTCACCTCGATACAGAGTAATGATCGCATACAGGTAAATCCAGATAGAGGCAAATCCTCCATAGCAATGGTGGTTTGGCTTAATGCAGGGATAATGATCACAATGGGATACACTCCTATGTAATACCGAATCCTCCACAGCAGCAGCAATCAGCTCATGAAAAGACAACCATATAGCTCCATAGTGCCGTAAATCAGGACCAGTATTTTATTAAAAATTAGCAACTTACACATAAAAACTATCAAATCTGTATGTGCAGTAGACCCGCTGGGTCCCCAGATGGTGTATAGCTTCTAAATGCAAAACTTCCGGTCTCGGGCGAAAACCGGAAGTGACGTCACCCAGCTCATCCCGATGCATTGCGTCACAACTGACTTGACTTTATTAAGGGTTACCCCCGATGGTCTTACTGACCAAACTCTAAAATTCCAAGAAATACTTGTCGGTTACACAAACTTACTTATATTTTAATATACTGTACATATTATGTAATGCAAACTACCTTTTGATTCCTAAAGATGTGCCTATAAATACTATGGCTATGCAAAAACCCCTAACATATATACAACAGTATATTTCAGTTTTTGGCTGTTTGTTGAAAATATGCATTGGCTTCTCGAATCACTATACAGTATAAATCCACTACAAAGATTCCTTGAATAATCTTCCACTGCTGATACTTAACTTACTAATTTTCCCCTACTACTCTGTAGGGATGTGCTTCGAGTCGAACGTAAGTTTGATTTGAACATCGGGCGTTCGTGTGTTTGCTGAACACACAAACAAATGGGGCCATTCGCGGGAAGTTCGCCCGCCGCCGCAGCCGAAAAAAAAAAACCAACACGCTCCCGCCTCTTGATAAAAAAAAAGAAGCTCTTACCTCTTGAGACGCCACTGGCGTAATGAGCTGCATGAGCTGTGACAGCTCTTTTATAGGAAAGGGGCGGGGACACCACCAGGTGGCACTGCGCCTTCTGACGACGTCAGTCATTTATTCACTGCACCTGGGCAGTGCATTATGGGGCCCTTGTAACGTCCGATTCCTATAAAAGAACTGTCAAAATCAAACAGCTCATTACACAGGAGGCGTCTTGAGAGGCAGGAGCTTCTTTTTTTCTTTTTTCTATTTTTAGGGTGCGGCGGGCGATGATGGGCTTACATCGGGGAACACTATTTTTTTATTTTTAAATAGAGGATTTGTCAAAAATTGGCTTTTGTCTTTATTTTTTGTACACTTTTTTGGTGAATGGGTAGGTGTACGATGTACCCAATATCCATTCACATAGGTGGGGCGGGATCTGGGGATCCCCTTCCAATTCCAATAAGCCCCCCACCCACAGACCCCCACAACCCACGGTTGCCGGTAAAAGATCTTTGTCCCCATCAACATGGGGATAAGGTGCTTTGGGGGGCACCCCAAAGCACCCTCCCCATGTTGAGGGAAAGTGGCCTGGTATTGTTCAGGAGGGGGGGTGCTCACTCGTCCCCCCCCCCTTATCCTGTCCAGCCAGGCTGCTTGCTCGGATAAGGATCTGGTGTGGATTTTTGTGGACCCCACAATGTTTTTTTTTTTTTACATTTTGGCTGGGGGTTCCCCTTAAAATTCATACCAGACCCGAAGGGCCTGGAATGGACTGAGGGGGGACCCCATGCCATTTTTTTTTATCTGAATTGCGGGGAGCCGACAATGCATTACAGCTGCAAGCAAGTTTAAATGACATTTTTTCCTTTAGAAATGTCAGTATTGCTGCAGCAGGCTACATACATCACACAAATGCGCCACTTTACAGGCACATTAAAGGGACCCTCCAGGCAAGATATTTAACCACTTCAGCCCCGGAAGATTTTACCTCCTTCCTGACCAGGCCCTATTTTGAAATTCAGCACTGTGTTATTTTAACGGACAATTGCGCGGTCGTGCGACGCTGTACCCAAACAAAATTGACGTCCCTTTTCTCCCACAAATAGTGCTTTCTTTTAAGGGTATTTGATCACCTGTGCAATTTTTATTTTATTCACTATAAACAAAAAAATATTGAAAAAAAAAAAACAATATTTTTCACATTCTGCTATATGACATTGCCCAAAAAAAAAATTAAATGATCAAAATTTTTTAACATTTTAGGCCAATTTTTTTTTTGCTACATATTTCTGGTTAAAAAAAAAAAATCGCAATAAGCATATTTTGATTGGTTTGCACAAAAGTTATCGCGTCTACTAACCACGGGAAAGATTTATGTCATTTTTATTATTATTTTTTTTTTTTACTAGTATTGGCGGCAATACCCTTTTTTTTGCGGGACTGCGACATTGCGGTGGACAGATCGGACCCCTGACTGACATTTTTGACACTTCTGGGGGTACCAGTGACATTACTACAGTAATCAGTGCTAAAAATATGCACTGTTACTATAATAATGACACTGGCAGGGAAGGGGTTAACAGTATAGATGATCAATTGGTTAAATTTAACCCTAGGGGATTCTAACTGTGGGGGGGGGGCATGGCTTCTGAGATTACCATAGAGACAAGTGATCCTTTATAGAAGGATCACATGGGCTCTGTGATCATCCCAGGGAGAAAGACAGTCGGCTCTGTTTACACCCGGAGCCGCCTGACACACGCATCGGCTTCCCTCTCCCCCTAGACTCCCGTGAGTGAGCATTATACATTTACGGCGATTCGCCCAGGAGTGGCTGCCTGCTGCAGTACATCTGCGGCGGGCAGTCATAAAGGAGTTAAAGGAATTTTTCATTCTTATTCTTTCAGTTCAAGCATCATTAAAATCACTGCTCCTGTAAAAACGATTGTTTAAAAAAAAAAAAAAAAAAAATTTGCATTGGTGCATGTCCCCCAGGGCGTACTGCCCTGGGGACATGTACTAATGCAAAAATGTCTGCACGGGTTCCCATACACTTTTTTTGGCCATAACCACTTTTTTTGGCACTAATTGGCATTTAAGCCTTTAAAATTAAAAAAATTGATTTTTCATGTTCGAGTCCCATAGACTTCAATGGAGTTTGCATGTTCTAACAAACTTTTCCCCTTTTCGCAGTGTTCTAGTGCGAACCAAACCGGGGGGCGTGTTTGGCTTATCACTACTACTCTGTTCTCAAGTTGGAGCCCTTAAAAATCAAGGCAGGGTAAAACATATGACTCAAACCCCTTTTCCCATGATACATTGATGGGCAACTGAATGTTTAATCACTGGGCCTATCCAACACATAGGGCAAAGAAAAGCTGCTTAGCCCCGTGTAAGCTCCAACCTAATCTAACCAAATATGTAAGAATTTATTTTTTTAGGGCTCTGGAAAGGGCAGCTGTATATTGGCCCTGGGCATTTTTGCAAATTTACTTAAAATGTTATTAATCATTAAATTGGTAGTTTTCTTGTATACATTGCAATTAACCTGCCAAGTAAATATCACTTTGATACCAACTTTGTACTCTATTGCAGGCTAAAGTTGGGTATAAATGTATTGAAATTCACCTGGTGCAGCAAGAACCAGTCATATTTTGTTCTGTGTAGCCCTGTCTGTTCAACAGCCAATCATTAAATTGGCTTCTGTCGAATGGACCTGCTGAAAAGCAAGCAATCGATTAGCTGCTGCAGCAAGTGGCTGCAGTGCTGATCAGTTATTCTGCTGGGGGGGTGTCCCTGCTGTCAGAATACAATAGCACAGCAAGGGAGATCTCTGCATCTACATTGCTTGCTTGGATGCAGGAATCTTTACACAAATCATTACATCATTGCGCATTACATCAACCCTTTAGAATGCTAGTCAAAAATCATTTTCAATTAGTATTCTATATATATACACACACTGTAGTTTGATTGTTAATAACAATCACACTGACATAATGGCCTTTTCTTAAAGCAGTGAATGTGACATTCACCAAGCATTTACAGGTCATTAGTCATTTAAAACATATGCTCCAAAAAGATTCACCTGCAGTGGATATTTGGCTACTGTATCATTCACTGCATTATAAATATTGCCCTATATTAAGTATATGTTCCACATAAGTAGCTATTAATGAAATGAATCCAGAGTTGTTAAAAGTAAGACATGCTAAGCTGTACTGGAATTTTTTTACAGCAACTTCAGTAACATCAAACATAAATTAATGCTGATTTGACAGCTTGTATAACATGCTGTATAGCACCAGACATACCACCTGAGAACAATATGTGAGCAGTTTATTGACAGAATGGAATTTGTTGTAAGACAACATTAATTCCTAGAAGAAAAGAAGGAAGCAGAGGTAGGAAAGAAAATAGAAGGCAGAATAATAAAACAAATAAGGTAACATAGTTTGAGTTCTATGGATATAAAAAACTGGACAATATAAAACGGTATTTGGTCAGTTATCATTAAAAAGATGATTAAAAATCAAATATGTAGTCATACGTCAAGTATTAAGATAAAAAATATATGAAAGTATAAAAAGATCTGATAAAAATATGTTTTATTTGAAGTGGTGAAACCTATTTAAACATTATTATAACTATTCTCATTATTTACAACTTTTGCCCCACCATTTGTTTACAATAGGCTTCACTATTTTAAAGCTGAACTTCGGGTGATAACCGCTGTCACACACACCCAATCGCTAATCCTAAGCCCTGACAGTTATTTTTTTTAAACAGGAAATGGCAGATCATAGTTAGCAAGAAAAAAAGCACATGGGCAGGGTAATACACGGAGCAACACAAAGTTTCACCAGTACACTTTATGGCTAGTCAACATACAAAGCTTAATTAAACATTTAACATGTTTATGCCACTTTAAGTGGGCTTTGTTGCCTGCGAGGCTGCAGGACTTCTGTATTATGTGATCTATGTGATTGGCTCTCACAATGGTCACATGATTGGTAGCCCATCTCACTGGCTTCTGATCAGATACCATAAATGATTGGGCAGTGTGCTGGACCCAAAGAGCACACTTTCAGCACACAACCTTAGACTGCAGTAGACACATATACAGTGGGTACGGAAAGTATTCAGACCCCCTTAAATTTTTCACTCTTTGTTATATTGCAGCCATTTGCTAAAATCATTTAGGTTCATTCTTCTTCCTCACGAATGTACACGTAGCACCCCATACTGACAGAAAAACACAGAATTGTTGACATTGTTGCAGATTTATTAAAAAAGAAAAACTGAAATATCACATGGTCCTAAGTATTCAGACCCTTTGCTCAGTATTTAGTAGAAGCCCCCTTTTGATCTAATACAGCCAGGAGTCTTTTTGGGAAAGATGCAACAAGTCTTTCACACCTGGATTTGGGGATCCTCTGCCATTCCTCCGTACAGATCCTCTCCAGTTCTGTCAGGTTGGATGGTAAACGTTGGTGGACAGCCATTTTAGGTCTCTCCAGAGATGCTCAATTGGGTTTAAGTCAGGGCTCTGGCTGGGCCATTCAAGAACAGTCACGGAGTTGTTGTGAAGCCACTCCTTCGTTATTTTAGCTGTGTGCTTAGGGTCATTGTATTGTTGGAAGGTAAACCTTCGGCCCAGTCTGAGGTCCAGAGCACTCTGGAGAAGGTTTTTGTCCAGGATATCCCTGTACTTGGCCGCATTCATCTTTTCCTCGATTGCAACCAGTTGTCCTGTCCCTGCAGCTGAAAAACACCCCCACAGCATGATGCTGCCACCACCATGCTTCACTGTTGGGACTGTATTGGACAGGTGATGAGCAGTGCCTGGTTTTCTCCACACATACCGCTTAGAATTAAGGCCAAAAAGTTCTATTTTGGTCTCATCAGACCAGAGAATCTTATTTCTCACCATCTTGGAGTCCTTCAGGTGTTTTTTTAGCAAACTCCATGCGGGCTTTCATGTGTCTTACACTGAGGAGAGGCTTCCGTCGGGCCACTCTGCCATAAAGCCCCGACTGGTGGAGGGCTGCAGTGATGGTTGACTTTCTACAACTTTCTCCCATCTCCTGACTGCATCTCTGGAGCTCAGCCACAGTGATCTTTGGGTTCTTCTTTACCTCTCTCACCAAGGCTCTTCTCCCCCGATAGCTCAGTTTGGCCGGATGGCCAGCTCTAGGAAGGGTTCTGGTCGTCCCAAACATCTTCCATTTGAGGATTATGGAGACCACTGTGCTCTTAGGAACCTTAAGTGCAGCAGAAATCTTTTGTAACCTTGGCCAGATCTGTGCCTTGCCACAATTCTGTCTCTGAGCTCTTCAGGCAGTTCCTTTGACCTCATGATTCTCATTTGCTCTGACATGCATTGTGATCTGGAAGGTCTTATATAGACAGGTGTGTGGCTTTCCTAATCAAGTCCAATCAGTATAATCAAACACAGCTGGACTCAAATGAAGGTGTAGAACCATCTCAAGGATGATCAGAAGAAATGGAAGAGTTAAATATATGAGTGTCACAGCAAAGGGTCTGAATACTTAGGAACATGTGATATTTCAGTTTTTCTTTTTTAATAAATCTGCAACAATGTCAACAATGTTGCACATCGTCAATATGGGGAGCTGTGTGTACATTCATGAGGAAGAAGAATGAACTTAAATGATTTTAGCAAATGGCTGCAATATAACAAAGAGTGAAAAATTTAAGGGGGTCTGAATACTTTCCGTACCCACTGTATGTGGTGGCTGGGCATTTAAGCCCACCCTCTTTGCTGCTACATGTATGTATTATACAGTCAGCAAAAAAAAAAAAAAAAAAAAAATCAGACGCTTTGTTTGCACACATTTACAAATAGTAAAGCTGCACTGCCAGATCAATACACCTCTTCAATTTGTGTTTGCTAAACTATGGGACATACAGTAAATAGCAAGAGAATAGAGCAATAGAATATCTCCAAGATATCGATGTTTAAAATGTTTTTTTTCTGCTATATGTACTGTATATGAAGGCTGCCATATTTTATTCTGCAAACAGATATCCCTAGTTGGCCTTCTGATTTTCCGGCTTCAATGCTTTCAGATACTGATGTGTGAAGTTTGTAAAGAAGGACTTCTGGCTTTCCTGATCAGCACATTTGTACTGGGTCAGTATTGAAGCCAGTTGGTCAGTGTGACAACCATGCAAATAGCATCTTCTGCATTAATAGTGGCCTCCATGTTTCTTTCAGAGAAGTTTTCCTCCAACACATTCATAAAGCACTATTGTGTGCCTTATTTATATGCTTTGTGTTTTGTGTGCTTCGGGGGGCTGGAAAACAATTAAAGCCCCATTCATTCTAATGAAATGCCGGGAGGATGAGGAAACAAGTCAAAGGACCTGTTTAACCTAGTTAGTCAGATTTTAAAAAGACACAAGTCCATGAAGCTCAATCGATAAAAAAATTAAAACAAAAAGTTCAAGACATGTAGACTAGAGATGGTCTTGCGGTTCGCCCGGTGGTCGGTTCGCGGTGAACTTTGCTCGTTCGCTGTCCGCCGATCATGCGAACATATGGCGATGTTCGCGGCCGCCATATTCTTTTACATTGGTAAGAACTTTGACCCATGACACATCCATCAGGTGGTACAGGACAGCCAATTGAGACATTTCAGCACATGGACATACCCCCTACCTTATAAATAGACCTACCTGACCGCCATTTTACATTCTGCCTTTTGTCAGTGTAGGGAGAAGTTTGCTGTGTGGAGCAGGGACAGATTGTCAGTGGCATAAATCGCTCGGTAATAGGTCCAGAAAAGTAATTTTAAGGACTGGTATAGGTGTACTGTCTAAGTGTCTATATTCTGTCTTTTGTCAGTGTAGGGAGAGTTTGCTGTGGGGAGCAGGGACAGATTGTCAGTGACACAAATTGCTCAGTAATAGGTCCACAAAAGTCATTTTAAGGACTGGTATAGGTGTACTGTCTATATTCTGTCTTTTGTCAGTGTAGGGAGAGGTTTGCTGTGGGAAGCAGGGACAGACTGTCAGTGCCGGTTCATACTGATGCGATGAGGGAACACTGCGAAAATATCTGCGTGTTCCCGCATCGCATCCGCAGTACAGGCAGTTCACACTGCCATATGCTATACGCTGGGGGTGTCAATTCAAAGTTAACGACACCCCAAGCTCAGATTGCATATCGCAGTGCGATCTGACAGTTCGCACAGAATTGGATCGCACTGGTGTGAACCCCATGCAGTCCGATTCTGCTGCGGACCAAAAAAAGGGTCCTGTGCGTGTTCACTGCGATTGTGGTGCAAATTCAGCCATACAAACTGTATGGCTGAATTTGCACCGCACAGACATCACATGTAATTTTAGGAGCAGTGCGCTCTGAATTACATGCGATCTCTGTGATTGCATCAGTGTGAACCGGCACTTAGTGTTTTCTATATTCATCCAGCATTGCGACTTCCTCATCTTACTGCTCCTGCTCCTTCGACGGCTTGAACAATGATACGACACAATGCACGCTCCAGAAAGAAGGCGTAAGGTACAATGTCACTGAAGTCTGCATGCGTCTCACATGAGCAGCCACTGGCGCGGTGAAAAAAACCCAAGCTTCCCAGAACCTGTCCTGCCGCAGAGTTCGTACAGGTAGTCATTAACTGCATATTTCTGCTGGAGCAGTCTATCAAGCATATACAAGGTTGAGTTCCATCACTTCGGGCAGTCACAAATAAGACGTCTGACAGGCAGGTTGTGTCACCTCTGAATGTCAGCAAGGCGAGCCATGGCTGTGTAAGATCTTCTGAAATGGCCTTGATTTTCCTGGCCTGCTGCAAGACGTCCTGGACCCCAGAGTATTTGACAACGAATCGCTGCATGACCAAGTTCAGGACGTGTATAATTTTGCCCTGTTTCAGAGCACTCAGCAGATTGGAACCATTGTCGCACACCACATTACCAACTGTCAAATTGAGTGGTGTAAAGCCCCGTACACACGTACGGATCGTCGTCATACAAACGTTCGTCTTTTCTCCCCGGGATGTCGGTGTCTGTTGAAAAGTGCAAAGACAGCACAAGGACAGCACAAGAATTTTGTCCGCAGACTTCAGCTGACTGCAGAAGTGATGTCATGTAATGGTTAACTTTCCCTATGTTTTTTATTTTCTGAGCATGCCCAGTCTTGCAAATCTGCGGTCTGTCGGCTGATTTCTGTACTGACAGGCGAACAATCGTCCGTTCTGGTGTCCGCAGACAAAAATTTTCATGTTTGCAAGAAAGACTCTTGTCCGCGGATTGTGCGCAGACAGCTGTCGGAGGCACCATACTAACACGCGTACAATCGGCAGATCTTTCGTCCGCCGACGTTTGTATGACGACGATCCGTACGTGTGTACGGGCCTTTAGTCACTGATCTGCCTGTGAACGCAAAGCTGAAAGGAGTGCAGGACCAGTGTGGCTCTTGGCTTCCAGGCATAACAGACGCAGCACAGCATGGCAACGTCTCACCTGGCATGCCGAATAGGTTCTGGGGATCTTGGTCGGCGCAGCGGAAGAGACGGTAGCAGCGGAAAGGGAGGAGTCAGCCGAGGAGGAGAGGGAGGATGGAGTAGGAGGAGGAGAAGAAGAGGCAGGCCTGCATGTAATCCGTGGCGGTAAAACCAAATCTACATGGGTGCCACGGGTTACATGCTTGATGGCCGTCAGAAGGTTCACCCAGTGGGCAGTAAAAGTTATATACCTTCCCTGCCTGTGTTTGCTAGACCACGTGTCTGTGGTCGGATGTATCTTGGCACCGACACTGTATGCCAGAGATACATTCACTTGCCGCTGAACATGGCCATATAGCTTTGGGATGCTCTTCTGCGAGAAATATTTCCTTCCTGGGACCTTCCATAGTGGTGTTTTAATGGCCACAAATTTTCAAAAGGCTTCCGAGTCCACCAGTTTATATGGCAGTAGTTGGCGGGCTATCAGTTCCGACAAGCCAGCGGTCAACCATTGGGCAAAAGGGTTATCCGGCGTCATCATTTTTTTACGCTCGAACATTTGGGCCACGGAAGCCTGACTATTTCTGGAAAAACTTGAGGACGGCATGATGGAAGGTGGAGTGGAGGACAATTGTGAGGAGAGAGGAGAAGGAGAAGAGGCTGGACGGTGAGAGCCTGGAGTGTGGCTTTGTGGGTTCTGACGACATTGCTCCCACTGGGCTCGGTGATGGGAGTCCAGGTGCCTTCTTAGGCCCCTTTCGTTCAGATCCACCTGTCTGTTTTTTTGGCGTATCTGAACATCCGATCCGATCTGTCAAATCTGGATGGATGGAAACCCTATTTTCCATCCATCCAGCGGATCGTCCCTAGGTGAGTGTTGGGCTTACCACGACTTATGCGTTGACTGCAAAGGCTCCAGCATCAGGGAACGCATAGACCGACAGGTGTCCGACTACATCGGGTTAACGGCCGATGTGGACGTTCTGAGGAGTGATGAACCCCTGGACTACTGAGTGGGCAGGCTAAACCTCTGGCCAGAGCTTGCACAATTTGCAATGGAATTGTTGGCTTGCCCCTCGTCTAGTGTCCTGTCTGAAAGGACGCTCAGCGCAGCAGGGGGGATCGTGACCAATAAGCTCACTCGCCTAGCTCACGACAGTGTTGACTACCTCACATTTCTAAAAATGAATGAGGCATGGATCTTGGAGGAATTCAACACATGTGACCAGTAGACCATGTTTGATTCAAATTCCTCATGACAGGCCACAAATATCCGCCACCACCCGTAACAATTCATGGTCCCCGTCTTAGGAAAATACAGCGGCATAAAAGGCCTTTTATGTCCGTTGAATGCCTAATTGCTACAGTCTGTCCCAGCTCCACACAGCAACCTCTCCCTACACTGACAAAAGACTTTTGTGGACCTATTAGCTAGCAACTTGTGTCATTATACAGTCTGTCCCTGCTCCACACAGCAACCTCCAGCCACAGAATACAATGCCTGTGGACTAATTTTTGGGGCCTGTACTGGCTGACACTTACTTCTGTATCCTGTGAATGCCTAATGTACCTCCAGCAACAGAATACAAAGTTCTTTGCTGTCAGGTGAACACCTGCGGACTAATTTTTGGGGCCTGTACTGGCCGACACTTACTTCTGTATCTGTGAATGCCTAATGTACCTCCAGCCACAGAATACAAAGTTGTTTGCTGTCAGGTGAACACCTGTTGGCTAATTTTTGGGGCCTGTACTGGCCAACACTTACTTCTTTATCTTGTGAATGTGTATTTTTTCAGACTGGCATTGAAAATCAATGGGTCTGTAAACGTTCCTCTAAATTGTGTAACGGATGCGGACCCATTTACAGACGTGTGAATGGACCCTATATGTATTTGACATGTATTTACCAGCTGCTGTCAGTTCTGGCTGATTTAGAAAAAAAATAAATAATTTTTTTGGCTGAAAAAATAAAATAAAAATTTTTGGCAATTTTTCCAATAGCAATACTTCTGGTATGTCAGTGCCCATGTTGTGGGACTATGTGTGCACAGCTAGTAAGTATTTTGTGGCTGCAAATATGACCTGGAGGTTTTTAATGTTTGCCTGCCATTGAAGTGAATGGGGTCCGCTGCAAACTTGTGGTTCGCAAACATTTGAGAAAGTTTGCGGGTCGCGTTCGCGAACTGCCCCGTCCGATGTTCATCCGTCACTAATGTAGGCATTTGCAGCAAAGTTTGATAATCCTTGAATGTATACTGTATACATTTAAAATGACATTCAGTCAAACAGCTAAATGCACAGATAAAAATACATACAGGAATGCTGTCTATCCCTGCTGTAGTTCAGTAAAAGTAACAGATCTCCTCCCCATCCCCAGCCTGTGATTAAACAGTGAAAGCATGGTAAGCTGTATTCTTTTTCACTCTGCTTTCTCCTCCTAGCAGCATGCTATTTTAACTCTGCTGTAAATGGGATTGCAAGACGTATACCAAGTCAAATTCAGTGCAATTTACATTGCTTGCATTTTTTGATGTATTCATGACCACAGAGCTGCTGTAATTTGTGTCTTTTATGACTGCTTGGTGTTCAACTTTAACTTTAGGGGATATATTTTTCAACCAAATAAGGGTTTTACTTTAAGGTGGCTAATCATTAATATACCATCAGCACTCACTGCGATCTTTCTGTAAGACGTAATCAACATACAGGTTATTTAATGAAAACAATAGAAAAACATTGGCGTTCTGCAGGCTATACCCTTCATGCAATAATAAACACTTACAAGATATGAAAATGTTTATTATCAATCTGAGGATGACACCTACATGACCTGTAAGGATAATGTCATAGGCTCTGGACACCACCACTGGACAAAAGGAAGACCTCTTGTACATGTGGATATAACAACCAACATTAATAGCATCTGAATTGTCAAGATGATAGCAGATCCAACATGCGTGGCTTAATTTCCCTTTGTGTAATATGCTAGCAGACATTAAGTATTTCAGTCTCAATTTTCTCCTATTTGGAAAGACTGTTAAAATGATTTGAAAACAGAAATAAGTATTTTAGCATTAAATGTAGATATATAACATTTTTCCATCTACTAACCAAATGACAATATCATTTAAGCTTGCTGTAAAAAGGAAGCAAAGTCGTAAAGATGGATATCACATCTGATTTCGTCTACATCAAGCCAGCTGTCTAACTCCTGTTGGCATACAAACTATTCTAAAAGTACATTGAAGTCAGATGTGAACTTTTGAAACGCTACCCAGGGATGATTAACATTATCCAGTGGATTAAATTAATATGCTATCTAAAGACATCTTCCAGCAAAATATGGCAGAGTATTTAGGCGGGCCTGCAGGATCCATAGAAGAGAGGTGAGCTAATAAGCTTTGAAAGATTCTCATTTGCAAAGGGAAAAACACACGCACTGGTGACAGATGGTTCAGAGTTCTACTTGAGGCTTGGAAAGTATGAGGCTAAAACAGATGATTCCAAATGACACTTTAAATTCCCTATTACAACAGAATAAAGAGAAAACAATCATCTTGTTCTTAGCCTTTACTTCAGCTTTTATTTTGTTTATTTAGTCTCGCATGCTAGATAAAATGAACAAAAAACAAAAAACATAATCTATATAAGATATACTGTGTGTGTGTATATATATATATATATATATATATATATATATATATATATATATACACACATATACACATACATATACACACACACACACAGTATCTCACAAAAGTACACCCCTCACATTTTTGTAAATATTTCATTGTATCTTTTCATGTGGTAACACTGAAGAAAGGACACTTTGCTACAATGTAAAGTCGTGAATGTACAGCTTGCGTAAATTTGCTGTCCCTTCAAAATAACTAAACACATAGCCAATAATGTCTAAACCGCTGGCAACAAAAGTGAGTACACCCCTAAGTGAAAATGTCTCAGGTGTGAATGGGGAGCAGGTGTGTTATCGCTCTCACTCTTTCATACTGGTCACTGGAAGTTCAACATGGCACCTCATGACAAAGAACTCTCTGAGGATCTGAAAAAAAGAATTGTTGCTCTACATAAAGATAGCCTAGGCTATAAGAAGATTGCCAAGACCCGGAAACTGAGCTGCAGCATGGTGGCAAAGACCATACAGTGGTTTAACAGGACAGGTTCCACTCAGAACAGACCTTGCCATGGTCGACCAAAGAAGTTGAGTGCATGTGCTCAGCGTCATATCGAGAGGTTGTCTTTGGGAAACAGACGTATTAGTGCTGTCAACATTGCTGGTGGTAGGGGTGGGGAGTCAGCCTGTCAGTGCTCAGACCATACGCCACACACTGCATTATATTGGTCTGAATGGCTGTCGTCCGAGAAGGAAGTATCTTCTAAAAGAGGATGCACAAGAAAGTCCGCAAACAGTTTGCTGAAGACAAGCAGACTAAGGACATGGATTACTGGAACCATGTCTTGCGGTCTGATGAGACCAAAAAAAACCTATTTGGTTCAGACGGTGTCAAGCATATTTGGCGGCAACCAGGTGAGGAGTACAAAGACAAGTGTGTCTTTCCTACAGTCAAGCATGGTGGTGGGAGTGTCATGATTTGGGGCTGCATGAGTGCTGCCGTCACTGGGGAGCTACAGTTCATTGAGGGAACCATGAATGCCAACATGTACTGTGTGTGACATTACCAAAGCAGAGCATGATCCCCTCCTTTTGGAGACTGGGCCGCAGGGCAGTATTCCAACATGATAATGACCCCAAACACATCTCCACGATGACCACTGCCTTGCTAAAAAAGCTGAGGGTAAAGGTGATGGACTGGCCAAGCATGTCTCCAGACCTAAAACTCGATTGAGCATCTGTGGGGCATCCTCAAACGGAAGGTGGATGAGCCCAAGGTCTCTAACATCCACCAGTCCATAATGTCATCATGGAGGAGTGGAAGAGGACTCCAGTGGCAACCTGTGAAGTTCTGGTGAATGCCATGCCCAAAAGGGTTAAGGCAGTGCTGAAAAATAATGGTGGCCACACAAAATATTGACACTTTGGGCTCAATTTGGACATTTTCACTTAGGGGTGTACTCACATTTGTTGCTAGCGGTTTAGACATGGCTGTGTGTTGAGTTATTTTGAGGGGACAGCAAAATTACGCTGCTATACAAGCTGTACACTCACTACTTTACATTGCAGCAAAGTGTGATGTCTTCAGTGTTGTCACATGAAAAGATATAATAAAATATTTACAAAAATGTGAGGGGTGTACTTACTTTTGTTGATAGAGAAGGGTACCATGCCACAAACCCCAAACTTTAGGAGACCCCCCTGGCAGGGCACCACATCCCCATGTTGATTATGGCAAAGTGCCTCATCCTGACATCCCTGGTCTAGTAGATGTTGGTTTGTGGGGGGATATATTGAAATATGGAAGCCCCCATTAGATTAAAGTGGCCTCCAGGTATCTGCCCCCCCCCAATGCATGAGTAAAGGGGACTTTGTAAACAAACAGATATTGACAAAGTACGTCAATAAATGACAATATGGTGTAAATCAATTGTCAATCAAGTCATCCAGTGATGCCATGACAACCCAACAACACAAACATGATGAACCAACGTGGCCTGCTGGACTCTCACCACAAACAGCAGCAACCCAGCTGGCTACTGAATGTCAAAAAAACATTCAATGATGCTGGTTGACATCACTGAACAAATACTGTCATAACCATATATAGTCAATTAAGTCACCTGGGATTCCTGGCTGCTTGATTCACAAACAGAAGCAGGCAAAGGAAAGAACTGCCATTTAGCTACGAGATTTTTTTTTTCTTTCTAAATGTCACTTTTGCTGTAGTACATCCTACAGCTGCATCACTTCATGAGAAGGTGTAAGGCATCACTCAAGCATGTTATCTAAAATAATTGTGTATTTTTAATGTTTTAAGCCTTACTAAAAGATCCACTCCCAGCTGAAAGGTATTTTTTTTTGCATTGATACATCTCTCCTATGCCCGTGTCTAGCTACCAATGCCATTTGATTAACCAAAATCTTGCAAATTAGCCTTGAAAAAGAATGCAGTTTGGGCACTATGTGTGGGTTGCGCAAATTTCATACTGGGTTTGTGGGTCCCCCTGTAAACTAAACCTAGATGGGTAAAGCCAAGGTTGCTTCAAACTTCTGTTTGGACTGAACCTTAAGTTCATCCCCAGTTCAAAGGCTAGGAAGTGCATCTCTGATCGTTGCTGGCTGTGGTGGCAATATCAGACATTAGTTTGCTCTGTTCAGGTTGGGTTTGCCTCAAGCCCATGCTTGACCATAACCTGAATCTCATCCCTAGTAACATTTGTTACAACAAAATGTAATCATATATAACTATAGGAGTAAAACAGTAATATGTTTTGTCTGTTCTGTCCCATTTGTATTTTGTGCGTACTTACAAATTTACCCCCCCATCTGTCTTCCTTACACATAACAAATGTTATATTCTATAAACGTTTTTTTTTTTTTTCCAATAAAACCCTCATTTCCTGTTTCAATAAGATTTTTTTTGAGTTTTTATAAGAAAGCAAAGTAACAAGGATATAAGCGGACACAGCCGCTATAGTGCATCAAATTGTGCAGGTTAAACAAAGTCTAGATACATTATGGTATTAAGAAGCAGGGATAATGTTAACAACTTTAGTGCTAAGAGAGCGAGTACAGAACATGGTTAATGTCTGTATAATATATTAAGCATGTATGCGCTGCAATAGAAGAGAACTAGAGGACAAATTATCAGATATAGAAAAATCTCAATGTGTGTACCAGTCTATCCATGGATTCCAGGTTTTATCAAAGGCCAATAATGTGCCAGATTGCATAGCTAAGATTCTTTCATAGGAGTAGTGCAGGTGTGTGGTACGCACAGCTTCTGAAGGATTGGGGGAAAGATCTCTTTTCCAGTCGCGAGTAATAGTTAGTCTTGCGGATGGTAATAAGTTGCAAATTACTTTACGGTACTGAACCAGAAACAAGTCAATCCCAATATTTAAAATAGCAAAAATTTGGAATAGGGGGAAGTTAAAATACCTGAAATTTCAGATATAACACAAAATATTTTCCTCCAGAATCTGCATATACTTAGACATAGCCATAGAATATGGATCAGATTACCCAAGCAACCGAAATTTCTCCAGCAAAGTTTAGAGCAATCAGGAAACATTTTTGCCAGTTTGTGAGGTGTGAGGTATCATCTAACCTTAATCTTTAGTGCAAGTTCCCAATGGTTAACACAATGGGTAGCCTCAGAGGTGGACCGTTTTGCCCGTTGCCATTGATAAGCAGAAAACGTCTTCAACAAATCCTCTTTGACCATTAGATTATGTTTTTTAAAATGTTATCTTGCATTAGATTGTAAAATAATGATATGCCATTATTGTGTTTTACAGATGTTCTCAGAAAATCTGTTATTTTAGGATGCAAAGTAATAACCAGGGATGGCATGGAGAGCAGGAAGTGCCTAATACAAGTCAAAGTAAAATATAGGGACTTCGGGAGCTGTAAGAGTAATTCAGGATTCATAGGCTTGCCATCAGGCATGAAGTATTTGACCCAGTGTATACCATACTGTGTCCAGTTGGGGGTAAGAAGGTCTGGTAGGTAGAAATGCAGAACATAAACAGGCAGCTTTATTCGTTCAGGGTTTGTGGCAGCCAGAGAGGCTTTGCATAATTTCTTCCATGCTAATAGATAAGTGGTGATTGGCATTAATGAGAGGGAGAGGTGTCTCCATCGGTCTGCGGAGAGCATTTTGTTCAACTTTTCTGATTTGACTAAGAATCTTTCAATTGGCTACCCAGAGGGGAGTTTCTGCAGAGAGGAACCAATATTTAAGTTGGTCTGCTTGTGTTGTGGTGTAGTAATCCTGAATGTCTACCATCCCCATACTCCCCACTGACCTATGTTTGACAAGAATCAATTGTGAACATCTGGGCCTTTTCCTTTGCCAGATAAATGTTTTTTTTTATGAGAGAAGTTAGGGACTTTAGGTAAGACTGTGGCTTTGGGATGTGTAGGGTTCTGAACAAGTATAAGATTTGTGGAAGGCCTCTTGAAGGCCACCAGTCTACTAGCCCTTGATAGCTCCATTAGACCTTGGAACTAAGAGTCTAATTTTGTTATAAAATGTTTATAGTTGGCTTCAGATAATGATGCTTTGTTGGCAGTCAAAAGGATTCCGAAGTATGGAATGCTGGTGTCTGTCCAGATTTACTGGAATTGTTTCTGAAGCACTGCAACTTTGTAGGGAGGATTCCTAGATTTAATATCAAAGATTTTGAGTAATTAATCTTGCAATATGATGATAATGTGCTAAATTCATAGAGTACCATGTGAGCATGGGGAAGGGATGTATCTGGGTCAGTCAACATAAGGATTGTGCTGTCTGCGAAGAGATTCACCATGTGAGATCTTCCTGCCTGGGAGAAGCCATGTATATTGGGGTGAGAGTGGAAACACTGACCCAACAGAGGTTCACTCATTAACCTTAAAACTAATGGTGATAATGGGCAACCCTGGCATGTGCCATTAGTGATTTGGAAGGGTTTAGATAGGAGGCCAGAGGTACACACTTGGGCTGAAGGAGCTGAATAGAGGGCAATTATGGCTGACAGTATTGGGCCACTGAATCCAAACTTACTTAGGGTTTGGCGCATGTAGCCCCAGTGAACTTGGTCGAACGCCTTCTCCGCATCAATAGATAGAAGCAGATCGGGCATCAGACTTTGCTCGGCGTGTTGAATGAAGTTTACTAAGCGCCTGGTGGCATCAGAGGTCTGTCTCCCTGTAATAAATCCCATCTGACCAGCCTGGATTAGTTTGGGCATGATGGAATAAATAGAACGTACCATCATTTTTGTGTACCGTTTAATATCAGAATTGAGAAGGGAGATAGAATGCATTAAGATAACAAACCTTCCTACTTTACAACCCCTTTAATCAAATTAAATTAACTAAAACGTTTACTGTATGTATATGACAATGCTTGGTGTATGCTTTGTTAATAATCATAGCTTCTTTTAGAATGCTGCAAAAAATTCAAAAGTTTTGAAAAAAATACCCAGATGATAACTAAAAGTACCCCTAATAAGGGACCTTGATACTGCAAAATAATTTTAACACTACAATTGTGTTTTCACTGGTTATAAAATGATATACCAATGTGCATTTCTACCATGCTAGAACTGTACTGTATCATCTTTGTTTCTGTAATATACTGTATACACTTTATATACTATATAAAACAAATTATCAGCCTAATGTTATCCAGTTTCTGTTAAGTGGTATTGGTACTATAAGTAAAAATGTAGCCAAGCATGTGTATCCCTGAACCAACTTTTAGTTAAATCTGCTGTAATACCAGGTGTAGATCAATTACTGAATTCTTGCCTTAACAGCCATATTATTGAAAGCAATGTACTTTAGGCTAACAAGCTAGTGTTATCTCCAGGTTAGATGACAAAAGCTAGTGAGCTGTGAACATGTGATTGACTCACTAGTGATCACAAGGTTATAGTGCTAGAAGCATATATGTCACTTGGGCTCTTAAGATCTTTACTTACTTAAAAGATTAAACCAATCTGGCAAAACCCCTCAGAGTAAAAAAGATACTGCTTTGAGTAAAGCTGCAAGCTAAGCTGTCACTTTGTACATCAATATTATTGGCTTTTAGAAGCAGATAACATAATTCAAATTCCAATGCATATAAACAGCAAACAAAAAAAAGTGTCACATTAGGTACCCTCCCTCTAGCTAATAGAACATCAAAATACTGTATATCAGCAAAATATAAATAGTTTTTTCCTTGTTTTTTTTGTTTTTTTTTTAAGGAAACCTGTGAATGTAGTTGATATTTCTTAGGACCCCTGACTTTCATTTTTTGTCACTGATCCAGAAACATTGTATGCCTATTATGTGGCAATAACACAACTCTTACATTCACCAATGTACAAATTGTATACATGCATAGATGTTTATTAATAGTTGGTTTCCATCTGTATTCAGTCCATTGTAGGCAGTGAACGGTATTTCTCAAAGCATTTCACAGATCTGCTTTTTCAGAATTTAAGAAATTGGAAACAGTGTCCTCTAGAAATTAAATATCATTATAGTGAATAGAACATTAAAATATGTAGCACTAAGCATTAATCAAGTCAAAACAATTTTATATATATATATATATATATATATATACAATTGCACCATTACATAGGTATATCCTAAACATGGTATATATGCAATGACTGCACAGCCTGCCACGAGCCACAGGGAAATAAAAGCAAATTGCTGGCTGGGACATGAGTAAGATGGAATAAGCCGAGGAGTCACTGGGGTTGATTTATTAAAAGTAGAGAGTGTGAAATTTGGTGCAGCTGTACATGGTAACCAATCTGCTTAGAGTTGTGAAGCCAGAAGGTTTTTTTTTTTTATCCTAATGCATTCTATGCATTAAGATAAAACTTCTTCTGTGTGCAGCAGCCCCCCTCGGCCCCTCTTATACTTACCTGAGGTCCCTCTGTCAAGCGATATCCATGAGTGTCTCAACCATCCACGATTCTCCCTCCTGATGAGCTGAAACACAGCAGTGGCACAATTGGCTGCCACTGCTGTCAATCAAAGTCAGGTAGCCAATCAGGAGAGAGAGGGGATGGGGCAGGGACTTGGCTCTGTGTATGAATGGATACACGGAGCTGTGACTCAGCTATGGGGGCACAGCTGCTTGCTGTGGGGGCACTCAACAGAAGGGAGGGGCCAAGATCACAGAAGCGGGACCCAAGAAGAGAAGGATCTGGGCTGCTCTTGCAAATCCACTGCAACAGAGCAGGTAAGTATAACAAGTTTGCTATTTTTCAAGGAAAAAAAACAAGACTTTACAATCACTTTAAGCTTTGACAAAAAAAAAAAAAAAACCCTGGAAGCTGATTTGGTTTCTCTGCAAATGCTGTACCAGATTTTGTACTCTCCAGTTTTAGTAAAGTATGCCTGTATGACTGTATAAATCAAATGAAAAGAATATTATATGTAGGCTTGCAAATCACTAGGTAGGGCGTGTAAAGTCATTGAAATGAATGATAAATAATATAATAATAATAATAGATACTTATATACATTTGGCTAATGTGAGAAAGTCACTCTCTATTCCCTTGCTTTTTAACTCTGACCATAGGGTGGGGATCATCTCAAATATTAGATGGCTGATGATGTTATCTAAGTGTAAGTCATAATTTATTTTCCTATGTGACCCCATGGGAGGCATCACAGTTGCTCTGCAGTCATTGAATGAATGCCATGTTTGGGATATACTAATGTAAGGGTGCAGATTGCAGATATATAAAAATGTTTTTACTTTACTTAATGCTACATATAAGATTAAAGTGTGGTATAATTTCCCAAAAATTCTTTGCTTACCACCTACCATAGGCTGAATACAGATAGTACCATCTATTATTTGGCCTCCATTCATGCAATTCATTTGTACAGAGCTAGTGCCACCTAAATGCTGGTCTTTTAATTTTTAAACCAAAGCATTTTATTTTATTAGGATATTTATTTGTAGTTGAGTAATCATGGCTTTGTAGAAAGTCCTAGCTGTTCGTAACACTACATGTTATATGCCTCATGAGATGTTACAGTTTGGACATGAAAACTCTGATGGGAATACCTTGTTCATATAAATCCTATGAGATAAGAAAAAGAGCCCAGCATCCACATATCTAAAATATAAATTTTACATCTTAACTTAACATCTTTAAATCGTAGGTATATCAATTAGGAGGAGAATGCAACAGGAAGAATGAAATCCCTCTTGGTGCAGACAATCCTATGGCTAGGAACTCTGTTGGGATATCCATCTTTTGGAGAACATAGAGAGAAAAAAAGGTGAGTCTAAAACCCATCCTTAACCTAAATATACATTTTTTTTATCAGATTGATTATTTTAAGGTTCCCACAAACAATATATACAGTCAGGTTCATAAATATCGGGACATCGACACAATTCTAATCTTTTTGGCTCTATACACCACCACAATGGATTTGAAATTAAACAAACAAGATGTGCTTTAACTGCAGACTTTCAGCTTTAATGTGAGGGTATTTACATCCAAATCAGGTGAACGGCATAGGAATTACAACAGTTTGTATATGTGCTTCCCACTTTTTAAGGGACCAAAAGTAATGGGACAGATTAACAATCATAAATCAAACTTTCACTTTTTAATACTTGGTTGCAAAACCTTTGAAGTCAATTACAGCCTGAAATCTGGAACGCATAGACATCACCAGATGCTGGGTTTCATCCCTGGTGATGCTCTGCCAGGCCTCTACTGCAACTGTCTTCAGTTCCTGCTTGTTCTTGGGGCATTTTTCCTTCAGTTGTGTCTTCAGCAAATTAAATGCATGCTCAATCAGATTCAGTTCAGGTGATTGACTTGGCAATTGCATAACATTCCACTTCTTTCCCTTAAAAAACTCTTTGGTTGCTTTTGCAGTATGCTTCGGGTCATTGTCCATCTGCACTGTGAAGCACTGTCCAATGAGTTCTGAAGAATTTGGCTGAATATGAGCAGATAATATTGCCCAAAACACTTCAGAATTCATCCTGCTGCTTTTGTCAGCAGTCACATCATCAATAAATACAAGAGAACCAGCTCCATTGGCAGCCATACATGCCCACGCCATGACACTACCACCACCATGTTTCACTGATGAGGTGGTATGCTTTGAATCATGAGCAGTTCCTTTTCTTCTCCATACTCTTCCCATCAATCTGGTACAAGTTGATCTTGGTCTCATCTGTCCATAGGATGTTGTTCCAGAACTGTGAAGGCTTTTTTAGATGTTGTTTGGCAAACTCTAATCTGGCCTTCCTGTTTTTGTGGCTCACCAATGGTTTACATCTTGTGATGAACCATCTGTATTCACTCTGGTGAAGTCTTCTCTTGATTGTTGACTTTGACACACATACACCTACCTCCTGGAGAGTGTTCTTGATCTGGCCAATTGTTGTGAAGGGTGTTTTCTTCACAAGGGAAAGAATTCTACGGTCATCCACCACAGTTGTTTTCCGTGGTCTTCCAGGTCTTTTGGTGTTGCTGAGCTCACTGGTGCGTTCCTTCTTTTTAAGGATGTTCGAAAACAGTTGATTTGGCCACACCTGATGTTTTTTCTATCTCTCTGATGGGTTTGGTTTGTTTTTTTAGCCTAATGATGGCTTGCTTCACTGATAGTGACAGCTCTTTGGATCTCATTTTGAGAGTTGACAGCAACAGATTCCAAAAGCAAATAGCACACTTGAAATTAACTCTGGACCTTTTGTAAATGGGATAATGAGCGAATAACAAACACCTTGCCATGGAACAGCTGAGCAGCCAATTGTCCCATTACTTTTGGTCCCTTAAAAAGTGGGAAGCACATATACAAACTGTTGTAATTCCTACACCGTTCACCTGATTTGGATGTAAATACCCTCAAATTAAAGCTGAAAGTCTGCAGTTAAAGGACATCTTGTTTCATTTCAAATCCATTGTGATGGTGTATATATTTATGGACCTGACTGTATGTCAAAGATGTCTGTAAGTACATAATAAAAATTTGTCATATCCTGCTAGATATAAATTAGTAAATGTAATAAGCTTTTGAAATTAATTATGCATCAACAATGAACAACCAGCACAAAAATTAGATTCTACCTAACACCTGTATAGCTCAGTCAGAACAATGGTAGATGATTTGCTGATTGGTTCCTACGGGTTTCTATAGTCTGAACATGGTTTGCACAGTGTCCATAAATGTCAGCTATTCCACAAAATTATTTTGATAATGATTTAGTCTAATTTTAAAGGATGAATAAAAATTCTCAAGAACAATGCTTTATTTCTATGTGGCTATTCTTGCTGGGGATATTATAAGGTCAAATAAGAGCTACTTTGTTAGGAACTAAAACATTGAGATCAATTATGTCTCCTGAAATCTTCCTTTATTACACTAAACATAAAAAGGTAAAAGGTATTTAATTATACCCAAGTTGAATAAGCCCTATCTGTCCATTCCACAGAAATATGATAGGGTTATATTGTTTGAAAAGCTTGATGGTGAAGATTTTTCCTTTTTATAATCACAGAAACATAGGTAAAAAGGTGATTTAGATAGCCCGCTGTGGCACAAATTGTCAGGATCTGATTTAGAGACCTTGCTTTTGTCAAGAAAGACAGTTGGGCGTCTGCTTTAAAGAAGTACTGGGAATATTTTCATCAAAGCTTTGAATTGAAAAACAGTAGGGGGTAAATATCTGAGATGTTGCTAAGAAAGCCCGCTATATCTGCACAATTACCATTAACAGTGGATGGCAGTGGTTCAATGATGTAATTCAATCTGGTGTCCTACATTTTATCAGACAGTAATTCTGAACTGACATAAAGACTTCATAGTACACACTGGTCTTATTGATATGCATTGCCTAGGTTTTAAGTTTGCCATCACAAACTGCTGATCATTTTCCTGCTAGTTCCTTTTCCTAGTGTCTTTTTCTAAATAGATTTCATAAAGGCCAAAGACAATATAATAGTTTCCTAAGCCATAGTGTTAATTTCTATCTTGTTTCCCTAACATTAACAGCATGTCTATTATATGACTAAAATAGCAATCAGTAATTGTTCTGTCAACTTTCTTACAGTAAAATAAATGGCTGCATAATAGCATACTTAGATTGAAACAGGCAATGGTGCAATGGACAAAAGATGCATACACTAGAACACATATTTGGCCTGGACATGCAATGATATAATATGTTCATGTATGTCCTAATTATACCATTGTGGGTGCATAAAAAAAAACTCCTTCCTATGATACTTTGCATATGAAAACAAAGCATCTATCTATGACATCTATCTTGACCATGTCTTTGAATCTCCACACTCTTTTGGTGTACATCTCAATACCAGAGTTCTATCCAGCCTTCTTTCCTAGAATCAACAACATTCCCAATTAACCCTTCATTTACTGCAGAATTATAGTGATATTTTCCTATTTGAATGTACTTACAGAACTGTGAGGTTTGTCTTAAAGGGTTAATAAGTAGAGTCTAAAAATGGGCACAGCAGCTTATTTCGAAAACACAATGGTATGCAAATGCCATATTTTAATTGTGTAGATTCAATAATTGGAGTTGGCCATACAAGAAATTAGATTAAATGAATCAAATTAATAAATTGAATTATCAAATTTGGTCTTGACAGATAAGATAAAATAACAAAAGAGTATTTTAGATAACACAAACATATTGTTATGTTATGTTCTCTACTTTTAATAAAGATTTTAATGTAAAAAAATAAATAAATAAATGCAATAAAATATAAAATGACAGTTCTTTTATTTTTGAATGTATTTTAAAATGGTTATAAGCAATGTTAAGAAAATACTGTAGAATACAATTGTATGAAGATATGCTAAGACATATCAGTTTTATTCATATGATAAGACAATCTGTTCTTTTGGAAATAGGAAGAGAGGACAGAACAGATAATAACAGTACACCTAAGGTTTTCTTTCACTCAAAATACAAAAATTAAAGGGTATCTTAACCCAAGTACAAAATGTAATATAATGTAATTTACCAGTTCTTGTGGTGGCTGCTTTAGTTTCCTTTTTTCAAACTTTCTTCTCTTTATTTTCACTTGGTGATTCTGCCTGTAATACTTTTCCTGTTCTAGGGTGAAAACACTTCACTGTATCTGTGGTAGAGCACTGTTGTCCCCCGAAGCCTCTCTCCTGATTTAGACAACAAACACTTCCTCCTCTCCTTGTTTCCAATACATAGAGGGAAATTGCTTTGAAGTCCAATTAACATAACTGAGCAAGCTGATAACATTGTTTGAGATCTCAGTACAGTCCACAGGAAATTGAAAGAATACTGGATTTCTATTAAGATCAATAGTTATTTTCCGTACTTGCAGAAAATGTACTTAGTCTAAAAAAGAAAACGAATGCAGTTGCAATATCTAATTTATTGGATTTAGATATCCTATTTAAAAGGATGTTCTTTAAAGTACATGGTGCCTCTTAAACCTTCAAACATATATATAGCAATTCTTACATTTTTCATATTCCGTCAACTAGTATTTCAATACATTACTCATTAAAAAATACTCAATGGATATATGTTAAATGATATACAAGTATGCTAATTGCATGCAGCTGTTAATGTCTTTAGTAGAATGCAATCACATGAGATAAAAATGATAAGTATGTTAAATGGTAGACATATAAGTGCCAGCTTCCACTGAAATTAATTAGACCACTAATCCTATGTGCTCAGCATCAGAATCACTACAAGTTAGGGCAATGTCACACTGATAATTTGACATTCAGGGTTTTGAATAGCTTAGCTGTACACGTCTCTTTCCTGCAGAGAAGCATCCGTTCAGCATTATTACAAGCACACCGGTAATAGTGATTAACTTTAGAGTTGATCACTTTCCCAATGCTTGTGTGACAGGGGAGAATAGTCTCTATTCAGATGCTGATAAAGCACTTTCCTATATTAACTCCATGATGTCATCCAAAGGAATATTCAAGTAGTCAAATCTGACATGTACAAGTAAACAATCAATTTTCTTTTACCTAGAAATATTTCAGCTTGTTCTCACAACTTACCTTCCAAGCAGTTGAAGTCCTCCGGAGTTGAAGTCCTCTGACGAAACGCATTAGAGCGGTGACTTGCGCGGTCACCCAGGCAACGGTACGCTGTACGGCAGCTGAGATCAGGAACTTCTGGGACGCTGACGAGCGGGCGGGAGACCGGTAAGCGGCCGGCAGAGTCCATAGTGTTTACTACTGTGGTTATATGCTGTGTTTCTATGTATTTGATATGAGTGCAATGGGTGAGGGGGGGCTGAATTAATAAAAAGTGCATGTTTTATCAAGCAATACTGCTCTATGTGCATTTTTCACTCCCTCCTATGCACTGCACCATTGAGGAGATCGCAGCAGGATTTGATCATTTTGAAAGTCCGGATGTGATTACTTTACCTTACACGCTCTTTTAACAGAGATATCTGGTAAGCGTGCATATTTGGGTGTTTCACACGTGGTGAGGTGGAGGGACCTATTGAATATCTACATTCCACACTGGAAATATATCCCCCACGGGAACCCCGCATGGAGTTATGTTTATAATGGACTGTTTTTATCTTGGACTTTATTTATTCATATATTTTATTTATTATATGTGTGACATATGGTTTATGTGAGATACTATATCATATTTATTCAGACTAATGGGTTTTAGTCACAGCGCTGCTTGTGCATATTTTATCCTTGATTAATACGCAGCTTATTTATTATTAATAAATGAAAATATATTTGTTTAATTAGACCTTTAATATAAATCTAAACATAAAGCAATAAAAAAAATGCCCTTTGTAGAATCCTTATTAAATTAGATAACTGGTCCTATATCTGTTCAGATCCCTCCATATACCACTAACGCAGCAATACATGTGTAGCACCCTACAAGGTATGTGCTAGTTAAAGCATAGTGGGCCTTGGCTGCCTAACAGCAGGGCCATGATTTTCAGCTGGGCTGTTATGTCTCCCAGGTTTGACTGTTGAGACTGGGGAGTCTCCCCACTGTGCTCCATGAGAGGGTTCTCATTGGGCAGTGGAGGAAACCCAGCCAATGGCACACTTAGGCCTGTATCTACCCCAGAAAGGCAGATTCTGCCGCACAGCATTCTGGGAGTGGGCTTAAGTGTGAGGGGAGTGCCTGGCGCAGGGTCTCTGGTGGGAAGCAGAGTCCCAGGAGGGAGGGTATGGCTGTCTCTCCCCCTGTCAGAAGAATCGGGTGTCCTGGACGGCTTGCCTGTGGGGACCGAGGGCTTAGCTGAGCTGCAGAGGGGATCCGGTGTGCTGAGGACCAGCAGTGCTGAGAGGTGTCGAGTTTCAGGAAAGCATTCCCAGTTTGTGAGTACTGTAAACTGCCCCTGGGGGTCTGCCTAGTGAGAGGGGACCACTCCGGTGAGGGTCAAAGGGATCCAAGAGCTAGCTAGCCGGTGCAGGAGCAATTGTAAAGGGGGTGCCAGTGTTGACCCTGAAGTGTAGAGGGGGTGCCTAGTGAGAGGATCCTGAAGTGTAAAGGGGGTGCCTAGTGAGAGAACCCTGAAGTGTAGAGGGGGTGCCTAGTGAGAGGACCCTGAAGTGTAAAGGGGGTGCCAGCAGTTTGGCCCTGAAGTGTTAAAGTGTACAGCGTGCAGTGTACAGTGTTGAGAGTTGCAGCAGCACAAGCAGTTACAGAGGCTACCTCAGTCAGGAAGGACTGGAGGGAGCAGTGTTCAGGACTTTTAAGCTAACCAGAGCATCAGAAGTCGGTTCTCAGTACAGGCCAGGACTTTTGAGCTAACCAGAGTGTCAGAAGTAAAGTTCAAGTACAGTACAGCAAGCAGTGTTTTTCAAGCGCTAGCAGGCATTGGTCGGCATCCAGCCGGAGTCAAGACAGCGCTAAAAGGCATTTTTCTACAAAGTGTCCCATTTGTACCTAGTTGAGCCAGAGGAGTATCCCACTCATTCCCTTCTCCCATCCCCAATATCAAATAAACAAAACAAACCAAAGATGCCGGAGTGGTCATTGTCTCAAACCTCACACTTGGGTATTCAGCTTAAATGGGCTGAAGGTGTCACCGGTAACCATGGCAATCCCACATCAGGCCCAATGCCTGGAAATCCTGCTACACATTAAAACCATAACATCGTTATTGAAAAGCTTTATTTGGCAAGGGAAACACGCTCGCTGCTCTCACCACTCCTTGATAAAGCATAGGACTGTAGGCGGTATGGGAATGGTGAACCTACAAGATTATACAGCAGTTCATCCAGATCATTTAAAACACTGGTTCAACCCATCCGCTGAATCTCTGTGGTTAGAAGTCAAAAAAGGGATTAGCAAGACCTCCAATGTCTGTTGCCCACTCTTTGCTGACCTATGGAAACCACTAGACTTATCACAATTCCCACCAAACATTAAGGCCTCCCTCCAAGCCTGGAGAACTATTACAAACTCCTCTCAACATACACACCATTCTGATGTTAAAATACCAATCAACACACTAGAGCATCTTATCCCAGAAATCTTTCTAAACAACTGGAACAAGCACAGTCTTCAGTGATAGTGTCTGCTAGCTGAATACGGGCTCCCACACAATACTTTTTTTTACTTTATTCCGAGTCTATAATTTTCTGCTGGCATGCCCACCACCTAATGTCTACACCCCAAAATCTGGCAATACTAAACAAACCCCCAAACATCTATGAAAAGAACATCGCACATACTGTATATAACCTTTTACAGGATAAACAGAAATTTAGCAAAACTAAGCCTATGCTCCAAAGAGAATCAGACCTTCAGGCTTCCTTCTCTGACTTCCAGTGGACTCAGGCTATCCATTTTTCTCACTCTTCCACACATAGTGTGAATCATTGGGAATTATGACAAAAAATCTCACTTACATGGTATCTTACCCCTTGCAGACTAGCTAAAATGTATACCACAACCTTTTCATTATGTTGGCGCGGCTGTGGTGCATCGGGCACCCTATTGCATATTCTATGGTCATGCAATAGCATTTGCAGCTTCTGGCGGAAAACATTCTAATAATCTCAGAAATAACTAGTGTACTAACTCCTACTGAGCCAGCTCTAGCCCTACTTAATCTGGGCATTGAAAAACTTCCAGTCCCATATCATGGCATTGAGTAAACATCTTGCTGTCTGCTAGATTGGTTATTACCAGACACTGGAAACAGAACTTGGCCCCCAATCTGTCAGAAGTTTTCAATTTTACTCACACCCACTTTCTTTATGAAAAGTCTATAGCCCTACAACAAAAATCTTTCCAAGCCTTTGACCTTGTATGGAAACTGTGGAGCTCCTAGTATCCTTCTTAAGACCCAGGACCTCCTATTTACGGGTATCATAAAAATAAATCTAATACAGTATATGTCATACAGTTAGTAAATTATCTTTCCCGCTTCCTGTTGATTTAGTTTCTCAGTGCCTTATACCTTTGTGCGATATACTGTAAGTAAATGTGTGTTTGTTCTACTTAAATGTACTATTATTTCAACAAGTTAGACCTTATGGATCATTATTACTGAAGCAGCTGCATCCACATCTATGTCTTTTACTTCTATTTGTATCCTTTAAAACCCTAAAAAAATGTATTGAAATAAAAAAAAAAAAGTAACTGGTACTTAGTACATGAATTGTATATAAACCATTACAATAAACCTTATGTATTTTATCCCTTTGGGTCTGATAAATATACCATTAAATGTTTTTTGCTATGGGTCAGTCACCACACCATGTTTCTTTTCTGATTGTTTCTTTAACGAGTGCTGTAGCAGTTTCAACACCGCTTCTATCACTTTGTCATTGCGTCTTCTCAGCTCTTTCACAGGTAAATGTCTGCTGCAATATCCACATGTACAATTCCCTTGCCATGTATAAGTGATAATTGACACTGCTATTCTTATGGTAAATATCTGCTGCAATATCCACATGTACAATCCCCTAGCAATGTATGACTGATAATTGACTCTTCTATGTTAATGTAAATGTCTGATGCAATATCCACATATACAATCCCCTTGCCATGTATGACTGATAATTGACACTGCTATGCTTATGGTAAATGTTTGCTTGCAATATGCTTTAAACTTGTCTAAAAAATTGGTGATTGATTCATACCTCCTTTTGCCTTCAATAATCAAATAATTAATTACCTTTTTATGACTTTTGGCTGGTCTGTTTTTTTTTTTTTAATTTTCCCTCCCATTTAAGTGTCTCAAATTAGATCCTAATTTAATCAATTGACAAATGCTTGCCTGCTCCATCTCCCTATACATTTAGCTTATGGGGAAGTCTCAAATGGGTCAGCCACGAACACCATGTTTCTTTAAAGAGTGTTCTAGCCGTTTCAACACAGCAGTCTAACTAAAGCAGGATAACTAAAGCTGTATGAACATACAACAGAAACTAAGCTCAACTCTGGAAATATGGTAAGCAAACCAATATTTGATACTGTATTTCATTTCCTATGAAGTCTGATTCCCACTCTCTTCCCACTAATATGCTCCCTCCACTTTTCCATCTCACAGTGTTCACTTAAATTGTCCTTACTTTACCCATCCTCTCTACCCCACAGCTTACACATATCACCCTCACTCCTATCCTCTCCCTATTACTGCTCTCATCACCTCCTGAAAATGCTGAACCCACATGCTGACTAGAGATGAGCTCGGGCATGTTTGAGTTCATACGTGCCCGATCCCGCCAGGAAGTTGACACTGCACTCCACTAATCACAGGCAGTGAGACATTTCCCTCAGTCTCAGTTGCAAAGATGAATGAATTGGAATCACTCTAAAGCTTCTTGCTCAATCACAAACAGAATCATAGTAAACACAGTTTACTATTCTTCAGTGATAATTGGACACAGGAGTGATTGGTACCAATCGCTCACTGTGTTCATTCAGGAAATGAATGGGCCAATAAGTTATATATTTGGCCCTTTCCCCCATACTGCTTTCTGAAACATCCCACTGCCTGCAGCAGCTCCTGGCAGGAGAGAAGAGAAGGAAAGTCAGCAGCGCTGCGGGGAAAGGGGCACACAGTGGGGCCCAGACAGCAGATGGAAGATGTGCTAGAACAACTCCCCTGTAGTGCAGTCAGAGGGAGTAGCTGGCAGCATTGCAGAGGAAGGCAGAAGAGGATTGGTATCTGCAATGAGACAGTACACCTGGCCCGCCAGATCAGCAGGTGACAGGGCCCCCCTCTTGAACTGATTGGGCCCAGGCCCAGTACAGGAGAACTGGCTGTACGGTCTTCTCAGCAGCCCTGCTCATAGGCCTACCTCTCAAAGGGCTATCCCCTCTTCAGTCTATCAAGCAAGCTGCCGCCAGACTCATCTACTCGAAGTTTGCCACCCCTCTCTGCCACTCCCTCCACTTTCTTGCAGCAAATTAAACTTAAAATACTAAAAACAACATACAAAGTCATTAATAACTCGGCCCCGAGCTACATCACCAATCGTGTATCCAAATATCACCCAAACCGTCCTCGACACTCCTCTCAAGACCTCCTACTGTCAAGCTCTTGTCTCCTTCTCTCATGCTCATCTCCAGGACTTCTCCAGAGCCTCTCCCATCCCCTGGATCTCTCTACGGCTATCTCATACACTGGCTGCCTTTAGGGGATCCCTGAAAACTAATTTCTTCAGGGACACCTATCACGCCTTCAACTAACTAAACTTGTATCACTTCCATCAATTGCAATGGAATTGCAATTCCACCTTCTGTACTACCACTTTCCCCACCTTTTTAGAATGTAAGCTCTTATAAGCAGGGCCCTCTTAACCCTCTTGTATTTTATTGTAACTGTATTGTCTCCCTTTATATTGTAAAGTGCTGCTCAAACTGTTGGCACTATATAAATCATGTATCATAATAATAATAATAATAATATTATATCTGTTTTCGAAATGCAAAAAATTACCTGCTGACTTTGCCAGAAATCATGTGAGCTGATAAATTGTTGTGCTCTCTGTCTATGCACATATAAGGTTTAAAGAGTAAAGAGGGGGAGGGAGATGAGAAGTCATTGTTCTATGTGATGCATCAGAAATGAAGTAGGCAGGGCTGACAACATTTGCTTTGGAATTTAAGGCCAAAATGCATGTGTTGTCATGTAAAAGAGGAATACACAGGAGCACAGGACATTTTTGGAACATCAACTGTTATTTTTCTGTTCTTGTAGTCTATTTACCGGTATTAAGCACGTGGAAAGGATCATTATTACAGAGATATATAAAATATAATTAAAATGTTGCTTTGAGGTGCACCTTAAAGTGGTTCTAAAGGCAGAAGGGTTTTTATGTTAATGCATTTTATGCATTAGGATGAAAAAAAAAAACCTTCTGTGTGCAGCAGCCCCCCTCAGCCCCCTTAAAGCTGCTTTCACAATGATGATTTTTTTGCATTAAAAAGCATCTGGAAAGCTCAGGAAAAATGCTTAACTTTAAAATCAATTAATCCATTCACAATGGGGTGTTGCGCTTCCGTTACGGTAAAAAAAAATCCTGCTTGCAGCATTTTTGTAGTAAGTTTGGGGAGTTCAAAAAAAAAAACACACCAAAAATATATACTCCCATTAAAAGCAATAGAAATTGCGGTAAAAACTCTGTAAAATGCACCAGTGATGCATTTTTTTGTGCCATTTTTGAGTCACATGTCTTTTAAAAAAATCAATGCAAACATGGTAAATTAGTGGCAAGATTACGTTTGCAGCAGAACAGTGTAAAAGTAGCCTAATACTTACCTGAGCCCCATCCTGATCCAGTGATGTTGCAGGCTGTCTGGGTCCCTCTCTCTTAGCTGACTGGGACCCTCTATCCTCATTGGCTGAGACAGCAGCAGGGCATCATTGGCTCCTGCTGCTCTCAATCTAAGCCAGCGAGCCAATGAGGAGAGAGAGAAGAGGGGGTGGAGCCACGGCTTTGTGTCTGAATGGACATGCAGAGCAGCAGCTTGGGTGCCCCCATAGAAAGCTGCTTGCTCTGGGAGCACTTGGCAAGAGGGAGGAGCCAGGAGCACCAGCGAGGGACCCGAGAAGAAACAAAAACCATTGCACAGAGCAGGTAAGTATAACATATTTGTTATTTTTAAACAGTGTCTTCTAGCTAAGCTAAACTGTTTTTATGACAGAAAGAAACATTAGCACCCACATTCTAAGTGTTATATGTAGGCTGTGTTTGTGTATTCTACTAACCATACATACACTGTTCTACATACTTTAGTCATGACTAAGTGGAACGTCCCAGAACAAATTCCAACTCCTCTGTGTTTTGGCAGCATTGTTAAGTCCGTCACTCATACCAAAAGCCCTTTTGGATAAGTGTTGTAGGAATGTACTGTATATGGTTTTCTTACATTTACAGAACAATTACAATGAAGTATGCTAAAAAAGAAACAGTTTTTAACGTTTTAATCGTTTTATTAAAGTAAAATATTCTGAAATACATACAATCATTCAAGGAATGAGATAATGTACTCCTCAAATACTGTAATTGGGCTTAAAGTGACTCTCTTGGATGGCTGCATAGACACCAAGCTCTGGAGCTGACAGGGCATACGCCAGCGATTTGAGGACCTGCAAACAGTCTGCTTTACAGCTGAATCCTGCCTGAAGCACACGGGAATGCAGGTATCATGTCCAGAAAGCACAAGAAAAATCACCGTCCCTACAAATTAACAGCATTTTTCCTTCAGTCTGCATGAGGAGGCTGAAAAGATGGCGCTGTCGCTCCGGCTCCTGCTTCCTGCCCTCAGCACAAGGGACACTACACCAATCTCCCTGACAAGGTTGGAGCTAAAGGAAACTTGAGTGAGGAAACCTCTCCACCTTCTCCCTCCTCACACAGTCCACTATGCGTCAGCCCACCAAAATCCCACATTGAGCCTGATGACAGCTTGCAAAATAATGAGGTGAGCCATGTTGCTACTGACACACTATCATGTAATCCACTCCACTCCTCCATAGCTTTGAATCCCACATCTAACCAGCCAATGATGGACACAATGTTTAAGTTCACTACATACTGACTTTGGTGCACTCACTCATAAATTATCTTCTGAAATGAATTCTCTGGGTGAGAGAGTAAGTCACATTTACACAGAATTCAATGGAGGAGATCACCACCACTGTGAATGATCTGGTGAATGCTTACGATGATAACCTATAAAAAAGACAATGGTTAAAAGGAAAAAATAGCAGACCTTGAAGATTGGTCATGCCGGAATAATCTGAAGTTCAGAGGGGTTCCTGAAGCTGTTCAGCCAGGTGATTTAAAAAGTTATGCTAAAGACACGTTTAGCATTCTTCTACTGCAAGTGTCCCCTATAGATCTGACCATCGACCGCATACTTCACCCACCTAAACCCCCTCATCTGTCTGACACCATTCCATGCGATGTGATCATGCGTGTACATTTTTTACACATTAAGGAGCAACATTTTGCAAAGTCTAGATCCCTTGGCCAGCTTCCAGCTTCAAATGCAGCTGATCTCTCTAAACACACACTGGAGTTGAGACAAAACCCCCAACAGTGACTAAAGCATTTTGCAAACATAACATTCCTTACAAGTGTGGTAATCCTACCTAACTGACAGTAGAAAGGAATAGTGGGACCCTCTTCATCTCTAAAGTCCACAAGGGACTCCATGCATGGGGCATCATGTAAACCACCACAACCTTGCATAAACCTCCTAGGAAAGTATCTCTTTCTAAGCACAAAACCTAACCTAAACTGCAGCACAGGAATAGATTTAATATAACTGGGTCCACCACTGCTTCATGCTACGAACAATCCAGCCCTTACTCTGGCTGAAGTCTCAAAGTACCATAATCTTGTCCATATGAACTCTTTTACCACTGGGTGTTGACCATGGCATGACATCAGCTCTTGCTGCCACTGTCACAGTTTTGTTCATTTTGTTATTTCACAGTTTTTAACCTTCTTTTATTCCATTATCTGTTCTTTTTTGGGAAGCACTGTTCCCCATTTTCTACCACCTCAATTAAAAAGATGTCTCAGACCCACTCTTTGTGGAAAAGAGCCTTGGAATAGAGATGTGATAAAGTCTGCGCCCAAGAGACCTATTTTCAAAACACAGCTGCCCCACACTGTACCCACAGATCATTCCCCCACATCTTCACAACTAATTTCTCAGAGAAAAAGAGGGGAGTACTGAGCGAATCGTGACACTGTCACTTTCCAACTACTGAATAGTATATTGACCCCATTGGTCGCTACATCATTTCAACAATTTCACTTATATGCTTGTATCTCTCTACACACATTAAATGCACTTCTTGAACAAGCTCATTAAGAGAGTCCGCCGTATCCAAAAGGGCCACATCCTGTTTTGTGAGGACTTTAACACCAATCCGGACTTTTAGCTTGACTCCTCCACCCCTTTTTTTGAAACTACCATCTCTTATGTCTAAATTTCTCTGAGCCCTTTATGACCTCTGGAAATGCCACCATACGTCAGACCCACAAATCTTATTCAAAAATAGATTATTTTTGGTGGAAAAATGGCTACTTGAAAGAATTAGTAAATTCAACATCTTCTCCATCACATAGTCAGATCCCCCACCCGGCAGTGTAATCAACACGGACTCCCGACCTACACCCACCAAAATTTGGAGAGCCAATGTATTTCTCTTACATCATCCCCCTATGCTGAAACTTTGCAGAATCAGCTGGAAGATTTCTTACATTATGATGCAGGCTCAGTTCAAAGTACTGCAACCTTGAGGAATGCACACAAGGCAGTTGTGAGAGGGGTGCTCATACAACGGAGCTCTTATGCAAAGAGAACACAGCATCTTGACCAACTATTTTCCTTAATACATAGACTAGAAGAACAAAACAACCCCACTCCACCCATAAAAACCTCCTACTCTTTCTCTGCCACAAGCTTAGAACACTCCTGTTGGATTCATTTGGGGAAACACAATGTAAATTACACACCACTCATTACAGTACAGGCAATAAAGCTGGTAAAGTCCTAGCTGCCTGCATACAAGGAATGAGACACAAAGCCAAGTTCCCCTTCCTATTCCACCCTGAAATCCAAGCCAAACTCATAGACTCCCAAGCTATAGCGAACGCCTTCAGCAGCTATTACAGTTATTTGTATATATTTAAGGATGGCCCTACCACCATACAACCTACCCTGAACTTATCAACACTTTTCTTGATAAGATCAAATTGCCTTCCCTACTGGCAGAGCAACTAATCAGCTTAAAGAAGTTCTTCACCCAACCCGAAATTTGTAAGGCTATAGACTCCCTTTCCTGCAAAAAATCTCAGGGGAATATTAGAAGCAGCACAAAGCAACATAAGCCCCCTATTTAAGTAGCCTATACAATGACGCTGCATCCTCTTTTTTGTTTCATAATGACATGTTAAACGCACTGATAATAACCTTAGCAAAGTCAGGGAAAGACCCATCTGTAGCACAAAATTTTAGTCCCATCTCCCTTTTTTTTTCCCAACAAAGATTTTATTGTAATAAAGAAACAGTAGTACATGGTAACGACATATCATAGATACATTGGTCTACAATGAAAGGTACATATTAACGCATCGTATATACCTTTGTATGTGGACACATTTCAAACAATTAGCGGTCTTCATTTTCAAATGTAGCCATCAGAATAAAAAAGGAAGTGTTCTAGCATGGATAAATAAGTTAACAGATATGGAAACAAATATAAAGCTTAAGCCTCAGTTCTGTGATGGTGAAGAGCTTGAGAGGAGAGAAATAGTGATGCTAATTGAATGGTCGAGAGAGAATTCCATCCTGTGAATGTATTTAATTTGTCTGGCAAAGAATCAATGTGATACTATCAGGCTTTATGAGATGTTACTAAGGGCAAAGAGGGGGTCGAATAAGGTGTCTTTCAGGTATTTGGAGTCTGTGTAGGGGTAAATCACTGGAAAGGTAAAGGGCAAAAGGATTAAAGGTACAGGAAAAGGAAAAGAAAAAGGTAGGGTTTGTAGGAGTGAGCAGGGAGGGTAGATAGGGAGGAGAATTAAGCCTCCTCCCTCCATGATAGACAGGGTTAAGCCTACTGTTAATAGGCATCTGTAGCATATGGAGTATATAGTCTTTTTTTGACAGGGGGCCTCCAAGACACAGCCCTTGGGTAGGGGCGGAAGGTCTGACATTAATAGGTATGGTAAGGGGAAGTTGTGGCACTATATTTAGTGGTACAATTAACACATTTAACTTGGTGAGCTGTTATCCATCCCTCTTCTAAATACCAACCTCAAAGTCTACACCAAGATCATAGCCTTCAAGCTTATGCACATATTACTTAGTCTGGTACACAAAAACCAAACAGGTTTTTATTTCAGGGAGGCAATCCTTGAATGACACCAGGAGACTGAGCAATATTGTTCATTTTGCTGAGCGCACAAGGATGCCTTTACTGTTCCTTTCTTTGGACACAGAGAAAGCGTTTGATAGAGTGCACTGGACAACCTAAGAGTCGATTTCCAAAAATGTAGGTTTCCCAACAGAATATTTTTGGCCATAATGACTCTCTATGCTAACCCTTGGGTCCAGGTATACATCTCTAAAATGCTTTCTACCCCATTCCATATCTCCAATGGTACCAGACAGGGTTGTCTACTGTCCCCACTGATTTTTAACTTAGGTATGGAACCCCTGGCAGATTGCATCCATTCCCAACTCTCTATCTGATTTCCAGATACAATAAACATAAGGTCAGTCTCTTTGCAGACTATGTCATTCTTATGCTATGAAATCTTTCAACTTCCCTAACTGTGGTACAGGACAGGTTATAACAGATCAGTAATTTTTCATAATACAAAGTCAATGCCTCAAAATGTCATATTCTGGATCTCAACATTGATTATGTACTGCGTAATTAGCTACAACTTACATACCCTTACATCTTGGACAATGAAGGCATATAATATCTGGATATTACCCTAACCAAATCTACTAAGGGGCTGAACAAAGAAAGCATTATCGCCTTTAGATCAAAGGTAGTGCAAGAACTAGGCAATTTGGCTTGTTTCGTATTCTCCTGGGTAGGCCACCTAACGTCATTTAAAATGAAAGCTATTGTACCTCTGACAGCCTTCCAATCAGCATTCCTATCTCCTACCTCTATTCATTACAAAAGACACTTAAGCTATTTTATCTGGCAAGGGAAAAACTCTGCAGCGCACAAAGCAGATATTCAAGACTACTACCATTCTACAATCTTAGCACAATTGAGAGATTTGTTCTCGGCACCCTCCAACACCCACTGTGCAACATGGAACTGGGAACCATATTGGGTCACAACTTAAAACTGTGGCTGCATAGCATGGGCCCTAAAAGGGGACATTCACCCCTTCTATTCACCGACCAATAGAGCTGCCACACGCACCTGGTGGAAGTTCCTTGACAACCATTAGGGACAAACTATCACGGTTCCACTAAACATCTTTCTATCAACATTACTCTTTCTGATACCGGATGTACATCTTCCACCCAAAATAGTGGCCTCTTTTAGGTATGTCAATGAATTTTATGACAATGGAAAATTAAAGACCTTCTCTAGACAACAGAAGGGTCTCCTCTGAGCTCCTGCAGAGCGGTTTTAACATATGCAAATTGGCAATTGCGTTGCTCATACACCCCACCTTATGTGCGAGATCCCCAATAAAAAAGGTATCTTAATCTTCTATAATCTTCTAAAGGAAAAACAAACTTTAGTGAAATCCCCCTCTTTCAATAAGTGGGAGAGTGAATTGAGAACTCAATACACCCCCTCTCAGAGGCAATGCGCACAGAGGAGGACATATCGAACTTCGTGCTGTACTTCCCTTTGGGAGCTTACTCAAAAAATCACCCAGAGATGGTATCTAACTCCGCTATCCAAGTTCAAAACACAAATATCCTAGCTATGTTGGGGAGGATGAGGTTTAGAAGGGCCTCTGTACCGCTAAATTGTTTTTGGCAGGAAATCTTCAATCTCATCTCAGACATTGCTGAGGCTCCACTTCCTTCATCTCCCGGTCTAGCCCTACTCAACCTACCCGCATACAATTTGCATAAGAATGAACCCAGCCTGACAGATTTTACAGCTTTTCACACATATGAATGAGATAGGTGATTTAGTAGATTAGTTACAAAAAAGTGTTACAGCTTTGCTTGGTGATCAGCCCTGCATTTCATTAATAAGGTGTCACTATACACTATGTTACCAAAAGTATTGGAACACCTGCCTTTACATGCACATGAACTTTAATGGCATCCCAGTCTTAGTCCATAGGGTTCAATATTGAGTTGGCCTACTGTTTGCAGCTATAACAGCTTCAACTCTTCTGGTAAGGCTGTCCACAAGGCTTAGGAGTGTGCCTATGGGAATGTTTGACCATTCTTCCAGAAGCACATTTGGGAGGTCAGACACCGATGTGGACAAGAAGGCCTGGCTCGCAGTCTCCCCTCAAACACACCCTAAATGTGTCCTATCAGGTTAAGGTAAGGACTCTGTGCAGGCCAGTCAAGTTCCTCCCCCCCCCAACTTGCTCATCCATGTCTTTATGTACCTTGCTTTGTGCACTAGTGTGCAGTCATGTTGGAACAGGAAGGGGCCATCCCCAAACTTTTCCCACAAAGTTTGGAGCAAGAAATAGTCCCAAATGTGTTGGTATGCTGACCCCTTAAGGGGTTCCTTCACTGGAACTAAGGGGCCAAGCCAAACTCCTGAAAAACACCCCCACACCATAACCCCCCCCCCCCCCCAAAAAAAAAAGATTTAGACCAGTGCACAAAGCAAGGTCCATAAAGACATGCATGAGTGAGTTTGGGGGGTGGAAGAACTTGACTGGCCTGCACAGAGTTCTGACCTCAACTGACAGAACACCTTTGGGATTAATTAGAGTGGAGACTGTGAGCTGGTTCTTCTCATCCATCATCAGTGCCTGACCTCACAAATTTTCTTCTGGTAGAATGGTGGAACATTCCTATAGACACACTTATAAACCTTGTGGGCAGCCTTCCCAAAAAGAGCTAATGCTGTTAGGACTGCAGGAGTAGGGGAGGGGCAGCTAATTACTAAACCCTACGGAATAAGACTGGGATGCAAATAAACTTCATGTGTGTGTAAAGGCAGACACATCAATACTTTTGGTAATATAGTGTGTATACTAAAGTATGCTTATAAGGAATATCATATTGATATAAATAATAACTTTGTCCAAGAAACAAATGACTGACATGTTCTTTGTTTGTTTATTTAAAACAGTTTAAAATTGGATTTGTTCTTTTTGCCATTGTCATGAGAATTGCTAGTGATGGGCACCTAGGGGAAAATGTGGGGTGCCCAGGTCCTGCCACTTCAACCATCCATGACATAGCTGAGGGAAGCATAGGTGAACTGCACCTCAATCTTGTAGGTTCTAAAGTTTGGTGAGTTCAGAGAGGGAAGGATGATTAATGCTTACCTGGGGATAATTTTAGCTTGAGCTTGAAATTTGTACATGGATGGGGTTCTTGCTGTGAGGGTGAGTATGAACATTGTGCTGGTGGTAAACATTTTGCATGGGGTGGTGGTTTTTGCTGAGAGATAGGTTTTGTTTGGCAGGGAAAGGTGTAGATAGTGGCAGGGATTTTTTTTTTTGGGGGGGGGAGGGGGGGGATTGAGCTTTAGAGGTTACATTTTGCATAGGGAGCTGTGTTACAGTGGCTATAAAGGTAAGGAGTTTTACCTTAATAAATTATCTGCATTAATGTGAAAAAAAACTTTTAAATGTTGCTCCACCCCAGCCCCCCGAAAACACTTACCAGAGCCTGATCTTGATTAGCGCTGTGCCCATCTACAGCAGCTCTTCTCCCCTCTCTATCTCACAGGAGACTTGGCAGCAGCGGATGCAATTGGCACCTGCTACTGTCAGTCACAAATTGTGAGGAGGGAGCAAGAGGACGGGGCCAAGCCGCGCGATGTATGTCTATAGATGCACACAGCCAGGCTATGAGGGCAGACAAAGAAGAGGAGGAGCCAACAGCACAGGCTCCCAGGAGCTGCTCTGTACAAAACCATTGTACCAATAAGGTAAGTATGACATGTTTGTTCTTTAAAAAATCAGTTTTACAATCACGTTAAGTCCTAAATTTTTCAATGTAGCTTAAATAACATTTTTGTTATTTTTTTCATGTTCATTACATGTGTATTTGTATGTGGGAATGTGAATAAACTGGGGTTTCAATGTTAACCCTAAATGTTTTGATGATTCCTATGGTATCATAAACATTATTTGGTTTTATCAACATGTAAATAATCCTAATATAAAAAGAAACCTAATAAAAAGTAAAGAAAAAACAATCTACATACTGTTTTACAATGATGTGGCAAGAATAACATAAATATAATGCAAGCACTAAAAAGATTTATCAAACTAAAAAACGCTGCAGACCAGTATGTGAATTTGCTGCTTTCTACCAAATGCATTGCATTACACAAATTTGATTAAATGCTTTAAATTATACTTGTCAAGAGCTTAACATTCATGTACCCTTGAGGAATATAATAATATTCAACATTATTCAGTTTCTTTCTCCTCTGTTCTTAGTAAATGAGCTTATATTAGAAGTACAAGCCATAAATAGTTTCTTCCCACACTAAGTGATCTTAAAGTCTATGGGTAATAGCATAAACAAGGATGTATAATCAGTGTTTTGCCATATTGTGGGATAATGCAATAATCATATTTATTACTAACACATGTCAAAGTAAATTGTTATAAAAGAATTCTCTCATTGTCTATGCCACAGAAGACATCTGGTGTATATTTATTTTGTGTAAGTTAATAAGGCTCTGGGCCTGCCTAAATAAGTAAAGCAATTTTCAGAATAATTTTTCCAATGTACAGTCCAAAACGTCCACATGGTTGATATTTACCAAGAAGATGTGTTTCAATACATCTCAGACATCTAGACATCTTAAAGTAAAGCTATGCCCACGCTATGCTATGCTTAATTACTTTCAAACAATATAGAAATTATGCTACCATTGTTTTTATTTTCTTTGGATAGACTGACTGTACTAGTAGTAAACATCTTAGCCTGACAAGCAGTAAACAGACTTTGAACTCCCTTTACAAGTGGTTGGCAAAAGACGACTATTGAACCAATTACGCTCTGAACAATTGAGTTACTCATGTTATGTGGATTAGCATAAGTAAGGTCTAAAACGTGGGTCCATTTTATCTTGTTTTTACCTACCCACTGTCCAAGTGAGATTAGGGCCTTATAACAATGTGTAAATTCACAAAAACACATACGGCCTAGGATAAGGAAGTATTCAAGTGATTGGAGTATGGGAATGTAGCGAACACTCAACAAATATGAATTTACATAGTTCAGTCTCTATCACAGATGATCTCCATGAGGACATCAAATTGTGACATTATTGAGTATTTCCTAGGGAAGTATGATAGCACTAGGGACTGAATGGAAAGACAATTTTACAGTAATTTAACTAATAGTAAACTATTAACAAAACAAAATTGCATTGAATTTGCTTTTAGAGCCTCAGTTAGTGTGTTTAAAGCAAAAAAAGGAAAAAAAAAAAGAAATATCTCTTACTAGACTTAAAATACATAAAAAGGATTGAAATGTCCCTCTGGCAGTAAAATGATCTAGTCAATAGTGTTTATACCTTTGTCCGGCCTAGGCAGCAAGGTAGCATTTATACAGTTCTGAGATGTCAATACAAATATATAGAGATGAATGTGGCAAAGCCAGTGCTCTCATATTTCCCTCTTGCTGGCACTCCTGGAATTGGAAGAATACGACGCAAGCAATTATTTTATTGCCCCTTTTAAAACGTATTGGCCAATTAGCTAAAGCATAGCTTTTCTCTTTCTAAACTTCATGTTACATAATCACAATGCTCTTCCCCAATCCTCCTTGTTTCACACAGAGGTTCTTAAATGCTGAGACGGTGACTACATCAGCTCACAAGAGGAACTAAATACATTTTAGAGGGAACAACTTTTCTTCCAAAAAGAAACATTCATAGTGTTCTCTTACACAGAGGATTCACCACATTCTTAACCTTTTCTTTATGACTAGAAATAGGCCAAACACCCCCCTGTTCGGTTCACACCAGAACTCCCAGAGAAAAAGTTCTGACTAGAACGTCAAACACTATTAAAGTCTATGAGACCTGAACTTGAAAAATTAAAAGTTTAAATTTTGAAGGCATATAAGTTATTGGCCATAAAAAGGGAATGAGGGTCTGGGTACTGCCCTGGGGGACACGTATCAATGCAAACATTTCTTTTAAAAAATATAGTTTTTTTAAGGATCAGTGATTTTAATGATGCCCAAAGTGAAACAATAAAAATGAAAAATTCCTTTAAATATAGTGCCCGGGGGGTCCTCTTAGTCTTGGGACTCCCCGGGGGTAATTTAAATAACATTTAAATTGCCAGCAATGCAATACCATTGCCGGCAAAAAAAAAACGGCATGGGGATCCTCCCCAAACCTTACCAGGCCCTTCAAGTCTGGTATGGATTTTAAAGAGGAAGTAAACCCTCCTCTGACACTTTTACCTATAGGTAAGCCTATGATAAGGCTTACCTATAGGTACTGTAAATATCTCCTAAACATGTACCGTTTAGGAGATATTTACTTTACATGCAGCCAGTGACGTCACTGGCGCATGCGCTCTGAATAAAATATACATATAAAACCCGCGCCCTTATAGCAGCGAACTCATACAGCTGGATGTATATAAAAATTGATGAGAAAGGAGTCGCGCTTAGTAGAACAGTCAATAAATCCCATAGAAGAAAAGCAGCAATGACTGGGAATCACATCACAGCCACATTCAGCCTTGATGGGTATACAGTTCATGACAATGCAAGGTAATTTCACCCAGGTGTATGTTGCAGACAGACGCTTGTGAAACCCTTCACCACATATAGCCTCTTACCAGAGAGAGACAGGGCATACACGGTAAGTAGTTAGAGGACTACTTCGCCTGTATCCAGCAAGTCAGCTCCGGTACGAATCCAATCATCCGGTCTTCACCAATGTAAAGGATGTGCTGACACTTTAAGGACCCGCTCTCAGAGTGTAATGTGGAAAAAGACAAAAGCGGCCCATAGCGTGATACTGTCTAGATATTTTATTTGGTAGAAAAAGGTATTGCACTCACCCAAATACAATAGCATCAAGCCTCTAGCCACATCATGGGCAGTAGAACGGTGCAGGGTACTTCCGGGTTCCGGGTATGACGGAGTGACGCTTTTCGTCGGATGGACGTTCTCAAGGGGGCGTGAGCGAGCGTCGGTGTCATACTACATATAAAGACACCTAATGAGGCCAATAGCATACAGCTGTCAAAACGGGTGGGACAGGAAGCACCGGAAGTGACCTCAGCGCTTCAAACCTGGAGCGCAAACAACTAAAGATACCCGGAAGTGATAAGTGCAGGGGCGCAAATGAACACACCAACTGCAAAATATAAAGTTCATATGGCTGCAAAACGTAGCCAGGGAAGCAAAATTGAATGAAATCACCCCTTTAACCCGAAACACCGGAAAGACCCCCTCAATCCAAGCAACATAATGGGCTGAGGCATGAAGGTTAAAAAAGAATAAAATTAGAAATTACATATCTTTTAAACAACCATATAACATGTAATAATATAAAAATACAATCATCAAAACATTTAACTCAATTATTACAAAGATATAATAAGAAAGTATAAAGATAAAAATAAAATTAAAATTAAAATAAAAAATCCAGCCATGAAACACACCCTTAAGAAGAAAAGGTAATGGATGTAAACAAAATTGGATACTCAAGGACACTAACTATTATTCAAAAACGCATTGACGTCCCATTCGATATTCAGGCCAAAGGGCCTGTATACCTTGAGACGGTATATCCATTTTGTTTCAAGTCGTGACACCTCTCTCCTGATATGACACCCTCTCCAATGGGGCTGTAATACGTCAATGATCATGAAGGAGGTGCCTTTGGGATCCTTGGCATGTTTTAGAGCAAAATGTTTAGAAAGGGAATGTTTAGGGAATCCCTTTCTAATATTGGCCACGTGTTCATTCATCCGCACCTGAAAAGGTCGAATGGTGCGGCCAACATAGTGGAGTCCACATGAGCACGTAATTAGATACACCACATTTTTGGTGGTGCAAGTGGCAAAATGTTCCATCTGATAGGTGTTCCCAGTGACATTAGATGAAAAGTTGGTATATTTTCTAGATTTCAACTCATTTATTTTACAGGTGGAACAATGCCTGCAAGGGTAAAAACCCTTCATCTGAAAGAAAGGGACTGGTCTTTTAGGGGGATCCACAATCTTGGGAGCAATAGATAGTCGCAACGGGGGTAAACCTCTGTATGTGATAGCTGGAACCTCAGGTAGTAACGGCCCCAAGACTCTGTCGCTCCTCAGAACACTCCAGTGTTTCCTTAGGAGTTTCTTTACCAGATAATGCTGGGACGAATAGCTTGTAAAGAAAGTAAATTTAGGGGGGGCCCTAAAAGGTACAGAGGAGTCCACCGGAACCAATGGTCTGGATGCCGGATCCAGAATATGCTCACGTTGCATGGACCCAATTTCCTTAGCAATGGAATTGAGTTTGTCAGGGTTGTACCCCTTAGAGACAAAACGTTCCTTCAAGACACCGACCTCGTCCCAATAGTCACATAGCCTGGAACAGTTCCGCCTGATGCGTCGAAACTGACTTTTCGGCACCCTTTAAGCCATGGGCGGTGATGACAGCTGTCCAAGCTAATGTAGCCATTGCGGTCGGTGTCTTTGAAGTGTGTCGAGGTAATCAAATGCCTCCCCTCAACTCTGATACGAAGATCCAAAAAATTGATCTCACACTCACTGGCCTCATATTTGAGCTCTATGCCCCTGGTATTGGTATTCAGAGTACACATGAACCGATCCAAAGAGGGGTGATCACCCCTCCAAAGGAGGATGATGTCGTCTATGTAGCGCCTCCATAGGAGGAGCTCCGGGAACACCCCCGAATAGACGACATCATCCTCCCACTTGGCCATAAATAAGTTAGCCATAGAAGGAGCGAATTTGGCTCCCATGGCAACTCCTCTTTGTTGGAGGTAGTACTGTCCCCCGTACCAAAAGTAATTGTGCTTCATAGCAAAATTAAGTAAACAAAGGATAAAATCCTGCTGTCTTTTAGGTATTGGTGAATCCCTAGACAAGAAAAAATCAACCGCTTCCATACCATCAGAGTGGGAGATGATTGTGTAAAGGGAGGTGACGTCCGCTGTCACCAGCAGACATCCCTCCTCCCACACAATTTCCTTCAAGGTATTAATCACCTGTGTCGTATCCTTCAAATATGAAGGCATGCACGACACAAGTGGCTGAAGAAAATGGTCCACAGGGGGTAAACCTCTGTATGTGATAGCTGGAACCTCAGGTAGTAACGGCCCCAAGACTCTGTCGCTCCTCAGAACACTCCAGTGTTTCCTTAGGAGTTTCTTTACCAGATAATGCTGGGACGAATAGCTTGTAAAGAAAGTAAATTTAGGGGGGGCCCTAAAAGGTACAGAGGAGTCCACCGGAACCAATGGTCTGGATGCCGGATCCAGAATATGCTCACGTTGCATGGACCCAATTTCCTTAGCAATGGAATTGAGTTCGTCAGGGTTGTACCCCTTAGAGACAAAACGTTCCTTCAAGACACCGACCTCGTCCCAATAGTCACATAGCCTGGAACAGTTCCGCCTGATGCGTCGAAACTGACTTTTCGGCACCCTTTAAGCCATGGGCGGTGATGACAGCTGTCCAAGCTAATGTAGCCATTGCGGTCGGTGTCTTTGAAGTGTGTCGAGGTAATCAAATGCCTCCCCTCAACTCTGATACGAAGATCCAAAAAATTGATCTCACACTCACTGGCCTCATATTTGAGCTCTATGCCCCTGGTATTGGTATTCAGAGTACACATGAACCGATCCAAAGAGGGGTGATCACCCCTCCAAAGGAGGATGATGTCGTCTATGTAGCGCCTCCATAGGAGGAGCTCCGGGAACACCCCCGAATAGACGACATCATCCTCCCACTTGGCCATAAATAAGTTAGCCATAGAAGGAGCGAATTTGGCTCCCATGGCAACTCCTCTTTGTTGGAGGTAGTACTGTCCCCCGTACCAAAAGTAATTGTGCTTCATAGCAAAATTAAGTAAACAAAGGATAAAATCCTGCTGTCTTTTAGGTATTGGTGAATCCCTAGACAAGAAAAAATCAACCGCTTCCATACCATCAGAGTGGGAGATGATTGTGTAAAGGGAGGTGACGTCCGCTGTCACCAGCAGACATCCCTCCTCCCACACAATTTCCTTCAAGGTATTAATCACCTGTGTCGTATCCTTCAAATATGAAGGCATGCACGACACAAGTGGCTGAAGAAAATGGTCCACAGGGGGTAAACCTCTGTATGTGATAGCTGGAACCTCAGGTAGTAACGGCCCCAAGACTCTGTCGCTCCTCAGAACACTCCAGTGTTTCCTTAGGAGTTTCTTTACCAGATAATGCTGGGACGAATAGCTTGTAAAGAAAGTAAATTTAGGGGGGGCCCTAAAAGGTACAGAGGAGTCCACCGGAACCAATGGTCTGGATGCCGGATCCAGAATATGCTCACGTTGCATGGACCCAATTTCCTTAGCAATGGAATCGAGTTCGTCAGGGTTGTACCCCTTAGAGACAAAACGTTCCTTCAAGACACCGACCTCGTCCCAATAGTCACATAGCCTGGAACAGTTCCGCCTGATGCGTCGAAACTGACTTTTCGGCACCCCTTTAAGCCATGGGCGGTGATGACAGCTGTCCAAGCTAATGTAGCCATTGCGGTCGGTGTCTTTGAAGTGTGTCGAGGTAATCAAATGCCTCCCCTCAACTCTGATACGAAGATCCAAAAAATTGATCTCACACTCACTGGCCTCATATTTGAGCTCTATGCCCCTGGTATTGGTATTCAGAGTACACATGAACCGATCCAAAGAGGGGTGATCACCCCTCCAAAGGAGGATGATGTCGTCTATGTAGCGCCTCCATAGGAGGAGCTCCGGGAACACCCCCGAATAGACGACATCATCCTCCCACTTGGCCATAAATAAGTTAGCCATAGAAGGAGCGAATTTGGCTCCCATGGCAACTCCTCTTTGTTGGAGGTAGTACTGTCCCCCGTACCAAAAGTAATTGTGCTTCATAGCAAAATTAAGTAAACAAAGGATAAAATCCTGCTGTCTTTTAGGTATTGGTGAATCCCTAGACAAGAAAAAATCAACCGCTTCCATACCATCAGAGTGGGAGATGATTGTGTAAAGGGAGGTGACGTCCGCTGTCACCAGCAGACATCCCTCCTCCCACACAATTTCCTTCAAGGTATTAATCACCTGTGTCGTATCCTTCAAATATGAAGGCATGCACGACACAAGTGGCTGAAGAAAATGGTCCACAGGGGGTAAACCTCTGTATGTGATAGCTGGAACCTCAGGTAGTAACGGCCCCAAGACTCTGTCGCTCCTCAGAACACTCCAGTGTTTCCTTAGGAGTTTCTTTACCAGATAATGCTGGGACGAATAGCTTGTAAAGAAAGTAAATTTAGGGGGGGCCCTAAAAGGTACAGAGGAGTCCACCGGAACCAATGGTCTGGATGCCGGATCCAGAATATGCTCACGTTGCATGGACCCAATTTCCTTAGCAATGGAATCGAGTTCGTCAGGGTTGTACCCCTTAGAGACAAAACGTTCCTTCAAGACACCGACCTCGTCCCAATAGTCACATAGCCTGGAACAGTTCCGCCTGATGCGTCGAAACTGACTTTTCGGCACCCCTTTAAGCCATGGGCGGTGATGACAGCTGTCCAAGCTAATGTAGCCATTGCGGTCGGTGTCTTTGAAGTGTGTCGAGGTAATCAAATGCCTCCCCTCAACTCTGATACGAAGATCCAAAAAATTGATCTCACACTCACTGGCCTCATATTTGAGCTCTATGCCCCTGGTATTGGTATTCAGAGTACACATGAACCGATCCAAAGAGGGGTGATCACCCCTCCAAAGGAGGATGATGTCGTCTATGTAGCGCCTCCATAGGAGGAGCTCCGGGAACACCCCCGAATAGACGACATCATCCTCCCACTTGGCCATAAATAAGTTAGCCATAGAAGGAGCGAATTTGGCTCCCATGGCAACTCCTCTTTGTTGGAGGTAGTACTGTCCCCCGTACCAAAAGTAATTGTGCTTCATAGCAAAATTAAGTAAACAAAGGATAAAATCCTGCTGTCTTTTAGGTATTGGTGAATCCCTAGACAAGAAAAAATCAACCGCTTCCATACCATCAGAGTGGGAGATGATTGTGTAAAGGGAGGTGACGTCCGCTGTCACCAGCAGACATCCCTCCTCCCACACAATTTCCTTCAAGGTATTAATCACCTGTGTCGTATCCTTCAAATATGAAGGCATGCACGACACAAGTGGCTGAAGAAAATGGTCCACAGGGGGTAAACCTCTGTATGTGATAGCTGGAACCTCAGGTAGTAACGGCCCCAAGACTCTGTCGCTCCTCAGAACACTCCAGTGTTTCCTTAGGAGTTTCTTTACCAGATAATGCTGGGACGAATAGCTTGTAAAGAAAGTAAATTTAGGGGGGGCCCTAAAAGGTACAGAGGAGTCCACCGGAACCAATGGTCTGGATGCCGGATCCAGAATATGCTCACGTTGCATGGACCCAATTTCCTTAGCAATGGAATTGAGTTCGTCAGGGTTGTACCCCTTAGAGACAAAACGTTCCTTCAAGACACCGACCTCGTCCCAATAGTCACATAGCCTGGAACAGTTCCGCCTGATGCGTCGAAACTGACTTTTCGGCACCCTTTAAGCCATGGGCGGTGATGACAGCTGTCCAAGCTAATGTAGCCATTGCGGTCGGTGTCTTTGAAGTGTGTCGAGGTAATCAAATGCCTCCCCTCAACTCTGATACGAAGATCCAAAAAATTGATCTCACACTCACTGGCCTCATATTTGAGCTCTATGCCCCTGGTATTGGTATTCAGAGTACACATGAACCGATCCAAAGAGGGGTGATCACCCCTCCAAAGGAGGATGATGTCGTCTATGTAGCGCCTCCATAGGAGGAGCTCCGGGAACACCCCCGAATAGACGACATCATCCTCCCACTTGGCCATAAATAAGTTAGCCATAGAAGGAGCGAATTTGGCTCCCATGGCAACTCCTCTTTGTTGGAGGTAGTACTGTCCCCCGTACCAAAAGTAATTGTGCTTCATAGCAAAATTAAGTAAACAAAGGATAAAATCCTGCTGTCTTTTAGGTATTGGTGAATCCCTAGACAAGAAAAAATCAACCGCTTCCATACCATCAGAGTGGGAGATGATTGTGTAAAGGGAGGTGACGTCCGCTGTCACCAGCAGACATCCCTCCTCCCACACAATTTCCTTCAAGGTATTAATCACCTGTGTCGTATCCTTCAAATATGAAGGCATGCACGACACAAGTGGCTGAAGAAAATGGTCCACAGGGGGTAAACCTCTGTATGTGATAGCTGGAACCTCAGGTAGTAACGGCCCCAAGACTCTGTCGCTCCTCAGAACACTCCAGTGTTTCCTTAGGAGTTTCTTTACCAGATAATGCTGGGACGAATAGCTTGTAAAGAAAGTAAATTTAGGGGGGGCCCTAAAAGGTACAGAGGAGTCCACCGGAACCAATGGTCTGGATGCCGGATCCAGAATATGCTCACGTTGCATGGACCCAATTTCCTTAGCAATGGAATCGAGTTCGTCAGGGTTGTACCCCTTAGAGACAAAACGTTCCTTCAAGACACCGACCTCGTCCCAATAGTCACATAGCCTGGAACAGTTCCGCCTGATGCGTCGAAACTGACTTTTCGGCACCCCTTTAAGCCATGGGCGGTGATGACAGCTGTCCAAGCTAATGTAGCCATTGCGGTCGGTGTCTTTGAAGTGTGTCGAGGTAATCAAATGCCTCCCCTCAACTCTGATACGAAGATCCAAAAAATTGATCTCACACTCACTGGCCTCATATTTGAGCTCTATGCCCCTGGTATTGGTATTCAGAGTACACATGAACCGATCCAAAGAGGGGTGATCACCCCTCCAAAGGAGGATGATGTCGTCTATGTAGCGCCTCCATAGGAGGAGCTCCGGGAACACCCCCGAATAGACGACATCATCCTCCCACTTGGCCATAAATAAGTTAGCCATAGAAGGAGCGAATTTGGCTCCCATGGCAACTCCTCTTTGTTGGAGGTAGTACTGTCCCCCGTACCAAAAGTAATTGTGCTTCATAGCAAAATTAAGTAAACAAAGGATAAAATCCTGCTGTCTTTTAGGTATTGGTGAATCCCTAGACAAGAAAAAATCAACCGCTTCCATACCATCAGAGTGGGAGATGATTGTGTAAAGGGAGGTGACGTCCGCTGTCACCAGCAGACATCCCTCCTCCCACACAATTTCCTTCAAGGTATTAATCACCTGTGTCGTATCCTTCAAATATGAAGGCATGCACGACACAAGTGGCTGAAGAAAATGGTCCACATACCTCCCCACTCTGGAAGTTACGGAGTCCAGGCCACTGATGATAGGCCTACCCGGAGGCCGGACTGGATCCTTATGGATCTTCGGTAAGATGTACATAATTGGAACCCTGGGGGCCACAGGGACCAAAAAGGCTTTTTCTTTTTTGTTAAGAATCCCACTAGAAAAACCTTCCTCCACTATTTTCAAATTTACCATTCGGAAATGTTGAACATCCTCTCGGATGATACCACCTACTCCCCCTTACAGGCTAATCCCACTCGTAAATATAAATCCTCTCTTTTGAAAATAGTGGAGGAAGGTTTTTCTAGTGGGATTCTTAACAAAAAAGAAAAAGCCTTTTTGGTCCCTGTGGCCCCCAGGGTTCCAATTATGTACATCTTACCGAAGATCCATAAGGATCCAGTCCGGCCTCCGGGTAGGCCTATCATCAGTGGCCTGGACTCCGTAACTTCCAGAGTGGGGAGGTATGTGGACCATTTTCTTCAGCCACTTGTGTCGTGCATGCCTTCATATTTGAAGGATACGACACAGGTGATTAATACCTTGAAGGAAATTGTGTGGGAGGAGGGATGTCTGCTGGTGACAGCGGACGTCACCTCCCTTTACACAATCATCTCCCACTCTGATGGTATGGAAGCGGTTGATTTTTTCTTGTCTAGGGATTCACCAATACCTAAAAGACAGCAGGATTTTATCCTTTGTTTACTTAATTTTGCTATGAAGCACAATTACTTTTGGTACAGGGGACAGTACTACCTCCAACAAAGAGGAGTTGCCATGGGAGCCAAATTCGCTCCTTCTATGGCTAACTTATTTATGGCCAAGTGGGAGGATGATGTCGTCTATTCGGGGGTGTTCCCGGAGCTCCTCCTATGGAGGCGCTACATAGACGACATCATCCTCCTTTGGAGGGGTGATCACCCCTCTTTGGATCGGTTCATGTGTACTCTGAATACCAATACCAGGGGCATAGAGCTCAAATATGAGGCCAGTGAGTGTGAGATCAATTTTTTGGATCTTCGTATCAGAGTTGAGGGGAGGCATTTGATTACCTCGACACACTTCAAAGACACCGACCGCAATGGCTACATTAGCTTGGACAGCTGTCATCACCGCCCATGGCTTAAAGGGGTGCCGAAAAGTCAGTTTCGACGCATCAGGCGGAACTGTTCCAGGCTATGTGACTATTGGGACGAGGTCGGTGTCTTGAAGGAACGTTTTGTCTCTAAGGGGTACAACCCTGACGAACTCAATTCCATTTCTAAGGAAATTGGGTCCATGCAACGTGAGCATATTCTGGATCCGGCATCCAGACCATTGGTTCCGGTGGACTCCTCTGTACCTTTTAGGGCCCCCCCTAAATTTACTTTCTTTACAAGCTATTCGTCCCAGCATTATCTGGTAAAGAAACTCCTAAGGAAACACTGGAGTGTTCTGAGGAGCGACAGAGTCTTGGGGCCGTTACTACCTGAGGTTCCAGCTATCACATACAGAGGTTTACCCCCGTTGCGACTATCTATTGCTCCCAACATTGTGGATCCCCCTAAAAGACCAGTCCCTTTCTTTCAGATGAAGGGTTTTTACCCTTGCAGGCGTTGTTCCACCTGTAAAATAAATGAGTTGAAATCTAGAAAATATACCAACTTTTCATCTAATGTCACTGGGAACACCTATCAGATGGAACATTTTGCCACTTGCACCACCAAAAATGTGGTGTATCTAATTACGTGCTCATGTGGACTCCACTATGTTGGCCGCACCATTCGACCTTTTCAGGTGCGGATGAATGAACACGTGGCCAATATTAGAAAGGGATTCCCTAAACATTCCCTTTCTAAACATTTTGCTCTAAAACATGCCAAGGATCCCAAAGGCACCTCCTTCATGATCATTGACGTATTACAGCCCCATTGGAGAGGGTGTCATATCAGGAGAGAGGTGTCACGACTTGAAACAAAATGGATATACCGTCTCAAGGTATACAGGCCCTTTGGCCTGAATATCGAATGGGACGTCAATGCGTTTTTGAATAATAGTTAGTGTCCTTGAGTATCCAATTTTGTTTACATCCATTACCTTTTCTTCTTAAGGGTGTGTTTCATGGCTGGATTTTTTATTTTAATTTTAATTTTATTTTTATCTTTATACTTTCTTATTATATCTTTGTAATAATTGAGTTAAATGTTTTGATGATTGTATTTTTATATTATTACATGTTATATGGTTGTTTAAAAGATATGTAATTTCTAATTTTATTCTTTTTTAACCTTCATGCCTCAGCCCATTATGTTGCTTGGATTGAGGGGGTCTTTCCGGTGTTTCGGGTTAAAGGGGTGATTTCATTCAATTTTGCTTCCCTGGCTACGTTTTGCAGCCATATGAACTTTATATTTTGCAGTTGGTGTGTTCATTTGCGCCCCTGCACTTATCACTTCCGGGTATCTTTAGTTGTTTGCGCTCCAGGTTTGAAGCGCTGAGGTCACTTCCGGTGCTTCCTGTCCCACCCGTTTTGACAGCTGTATGCTATTGGCCTCATTAGGTGTCTTTATATGTAGTATGACACCGACGCTCGCTCACGCCCCCTTGAGAACGTCCATCCGACGAAAAGCGTCACTCCGTCATACCCGGAACCCGGAAGTACCCTGCACCGTTCTACTGCCCATGATGTGGCTAGAGGCTTGATGCTATTGTATTTGGGTGAGTGCAATACCTTTTTCTACCAAATAAAATATCTAGACAGTATCACGCTATGGGCCGCTTTTGTCTTTTTCCACATTACACTCTGAGAGCGGGTCCTTAAAGTGTCAGCACATCCTTTACATTGGTGAAGACCGGATGATTGGATTCGTACCGGAGCTGACTTGCTGGATACAGGCGAAGTAGTCCTCTAACTACTTACCGTGTATGCCCCGTCTCTCTCTGGTAAGAGGCTATATGTGGTGAAGGGTTTCACAAGCGTCTGTCTGCAACATACACCTGGGTGAAATTACCTTGCATTCTCATGAACTGTATACCCATCAAGGCTGAATGTGGCTGTGATGTGATTCCCAGTCATTGCTGCTTTTCTTCTATGGGATTTATTGACTGTTCTACTAAGCGCGACTCCTTTCTCATCAATTTTTATATGCATGCGCTCTGAAGGAACGGCCGCTGGTGCCATTTCTTCAGAGCCCCGTGCCGTGACTGGACATGTCGCCCGTCATACAGGTGAGCGGCAGAACGGCGGGGGCTCGTTCTAAGGTAAGTATTTCATAATGAGCTAATATGCGATGCATACTAGCTCATTATTTGTTTCTCTTACAGGTTGCAAAAAAAAAAGTAATATGGGTTTACAACCTCTTTAAGGAGAAGTCTACGCCAACATTTAAAAATAAAAATGGCGTGGAGTCCCCTCAAAATCTAAACCAGACCCTTTTTCAAGCATGCAGCCTGAAAGGGTAGGAAAGGGGGGGGAATGACAGAGTGCCCCTCTGAACCATAGCAGGCCACATGCCCTCAAAATGTGCTGTGCTTTGGGGCAGAAGGGTCTGCCCCCCACCCCTAAGCATCTTGTCCCCGTGTTGATGGGGACAAGGACCTCTTCCCAACAATCCTGGGTGGTGGCTGTGGGGGGTCTGTGGCCAGTGCACTTATCGGAATCTGGAAGCCCCCGGTTTAACAAGGGGGCCCAGATCCCGCCCCCCCCCCTTGTGAATGAGTGTGGGGTACATACCCCTACACATTCACCAAAAAAATGTAAAAACAAATAAAAACCAGGAGGACGTTTTTGACAATTCCTTTATTAATAATACAAAAACAATGTCCCCCCCGATGTAGATCCATCGTCAATCAATAGTCGCCACCACCGCATGACTCAAAAAAGAAGAAGAACAACAAAAACTGTTTCGCCGTCAACTAAAGCAAACCACTGAATGCACAATTTGCCTTTTGACAGTTATTATATAGGCAGGGGGGGAGGGGCACCTGGCTACGTCAACTGGTGGCACTGCCCCTTGTGACATCACTGACCCAGCATGCACCGGTCGGTGATGCTATAAGGGGGACGGTGCCACCAGGTGATGTCGCTAGGTGGCTCTGCCCCTTACCTGTAAAAGAACTGTCCAGGGGAAAGCCAGGCATTTGGCGGTTTGCCTAAGTTGATGGGGAAGCATTTATTTTATTTTTTCGAGTCGGCAGTGTCGTGATTGATGATGAATGGATCAGAGGACATTGTTTTCTTTATTTTTTGATAAAGGAATTCTTTATCCCCGCTGAAGAAGTCCACTCCCACCGGACGTAACGCGTACAGGGATTGGTCAGACGATCCTACAGCTGGAACACAACCAGGAAGTAACTCGGCACTGCTCAGCACGCTGCACACTCTGCAAAATGTCACGCTTTTACACTCTGGATACCATGTAAGTGCATTGCTTGTGTATGCTTAATAAATCCTTGGCACTATATACAGAGAGCACTAGATTTCTTTTCTTACTCCTATGTCAGGGGGACATTCCTGGAAGTGTTTATTAGTCGCATGCTCTGCAGTGAAGGATTGCGGTCTCATTACCTGCTAGTTGAGGGCTGGAAGCTGAGATCCTTGATCTTTGGAGGAGTAGTTGCTGAGTTTCCCTGGAGATTTATATGCTTTTTGACCCTGTAGGGTCGAGTTATTAAGGTGAGAGGCAGAGAATGCTTGGTGGTGGTGGGAATTTGTGAGCACAGAAGTCACATCAGTTAGTACTATTCACCAGATCACAAGTGGACTTTGCTATATTGCTCTTTGTTCTACATCACCTTAAGCTACTGACTGTCACCTGTTTAATATGAACTGTTTTAATGGATTGATTTCAATTGAATTGGTTTTACATTGATTTTAATGTTGATTTTACCATCTGATATTTATCCATCTTAACCGGGGTTCATAAGACTGCGCTGCACTATGTTTTATGAGTCTTTTTGAAGGTGTTGGATTGCCCTTGAGTGTCAGCTGCTGGTCTAATCATTGTTTGTTAATTCAGCGCTGAATCTTCTTTACATTTTTTATACTTTTTTATTGTCGGCAAGGTTTTTCTTTTATTCAGCTGTCAGCGGGGAAGCCCTTTGAAGCTGATGACTCATCGGTTGTTAAGGATGCCACGGCCAGCTTCCCAGCCCTGCTCCTTACCAACCAGGTCTTTACTGCACCCTGATTGGGCAAAGCTTTGCTCAATCAGGGCTTAGAATGCACTGTGCATTGCGCAGTGCATTGCAAGGAAGTTGGCAGGTCAACTACCAGTCAAATGCAAATTCTGGTGTTCACTGAATGGGTGACCAGGCGATATTCGGGCTTAACTTTTGCTTGGCCCGAACCGTTTGCCAAGCTCTGTTTATGACAGAATCTTAGTAATGATATACCCACTGGTAGCACATTTCTCCATTAGAGGGGCAGTTTACTGTGGGGGGGGGGGGGGGTGAGAGATCCCAGGGTGTCTCCAAACAGTAACAGGGAATCTTACATTTCCATAATAAAGTGTTTACTTGTAGGTTAGATTACTTTTTGTGCTTGTTGGTGGTTTAATATCATTGATATGCTGTATACAGTAACAAAAAAGTAATAAAGTACACAAAATTCAGCTTCCTGTGATGGTGTGCCAAAGATGCTGCACTGCTCTTTAATTCAGAGTAGAGTTGCACACTCTCCTGTATGCTTTACCTGCTTACATTACATTTGGATCAAAAGATGTTTCAACTGGATTGCTACCAGTCACTGCTGCTACAGTTGATTCACAAGCCTGCAGCTTGCCATTCTGCCCTTGGCCACACCAGGTCCTTTTCAAATCTGGTTTGTCAATACAAACTGCTTTTTTTCAAGCTATGAGCTCATTATTCTGCCCTCATTCTCACCTTTGCATCTACCATACCAGTAAATCAACAAGTACAAAAATAGATTATGAACCAGACAGGGCATGATCATAATGTTATTTGACTGTCTCAGTGTTCTGCCTGTAAATACACTACAGGGCTTTTTTAATGTTTTAGTTCCTTAATAAGTTCTCCGCTTGAAAACAGAACATATTTATAAGGTTTAGAAGTGGTGAAAATATTGAGACTCTCCAGGAGTTGGGACTTTTTCCAAGTTACCAACCTCAGTTCGGTATCATGGAAAAGAGTAACAGATGGCATTTCTTATGTTCACTAAGCTTCTGAAATAGGAATGTATGAAAATGACACTGATTACTCTTGCATACACACACAGCCTGCTCTGTTTTGCTACTTTGAATTTTGTGAACATAATGTTGGTTTAAAGATTCATGTAATTGCATGTTATGCTCATTATGAAATAAGAGATAATTAATATCTGATATGAATGTAATATAAACGCTATAATGGATTACTCCTGTGTGAACACACATCAGTTATCAAAAAGATAGAATAACGATACAATAATTTATTCTTCAGCAAAGTATGCATTTACATTGAGCATGAAGTCACAGCTGTTGGTGAAGTTGGTATGAAGTAGGCTTGAGACAGCCATACAAGAGTGCTGTAGATGAGATGGAATTTGGGGGTTATTTTAGAAAACAGTCAAGCATTTATGTTACCATTTAAATAATTTGCATGTATTACCAATGAAGATTAACTTGGTTCTACAATACCACCCAATAACATTTCCAATAATCTAAAATCTGCATTTTTGCTGGTGTTTACTTTATAATTCCATTATCCATTGCCATAATTGCTCTGTATGCTGCATTACTGAAAAAAAAAAAAAACCTGCTAAAAAGGGTTTTTGTCTTTTTTTTTTAAATCCAAGCCAAAAAAAGTGCTGAACTCTTGGTGCTTGTCAGTTGAATTGACTGTTTAATTAGAGGTAGTTCATTGTTTTTACCCAGAAGTGACACATTTTAGTTTAGGCATTGTTGATGGATAGTCTTGAAATATGTCTCTTTATCATAGTTTTAGACTCAAAATCCCTCACGGAGTTTGGAAATCCAGAAAGTGTATAGTTCGTTTAATTGCCTTGTGTGCAAGATAACGTGTCTCCCTATGCTAAAGTGTAGCTTGCTAAACATTTTGCATATGCTTACAGCTTAAAGGATAACAGTGCATTAGACAAGTACACATCAGAAAGACTAGCCTTGCTAGCAATAACTGCAGTGCCTGCTGCCTCCTTAATGTTTCTATTGCACTGAATAGCCAGTTCAGTGTTTACAGCCTCCAGCACTGCTCATCCAATATTACCTGTGTCAGCATGCTGATATAAAAAGGAGGAAAGATCTTATAATCAGTTCGGGGTCACAAAGTTGCCTAGTGACTTTAACCTTGTAGCACTGGAGACCTTAGCTCAACGACACTATCTGGATGGAGCTTGCATGTTCTCCCTGTGCTTGATTGGGTTTCCTTTAGGTAAACTGGTTTTCTTCCACACTCCAAGGACATGCAGATTGGTTAATTGGCCCTAGTATGTGCATGTATGTATGCGTGTGGGATAGGGACCCTAGAATATAAGCTTCTTGAGGGCTGAGACTGACGTTAATTTGTAGTAAGTAAAATGCTGTTTACATTTTCAGTTTTACATAAATGCCTAAAAAAAAAAAAAAAAAAAAAAAAAAAAAAAAGGAAAAATGGCCTAGCCCAGATTTTGTAGGTTGAGCACATTGTCCAGTGCTAATGATAATATGAACAGCAATGAATGCAGAGAGCACTGCTTTAAAACCTTACCCAGCAAAACAGACATTGTAGAAGTATCAGGTAGTGAAGTTATTGTTAGCAAGGCAGCCCAGAGCTATCTGACACTAAGGGGTATATTTATAAAACATAAAAGAAAAAAAAGTAGCACAGCCAATCTGAACAATCCTCATCATGTATCTAATACAGCTTTATCTAATGGCTACAGGAATTCAGGAAAATACAGTATTATGGCCACTAGATGAAGATAATAATCATAGGAAATAAACATATTAGACACATTACAGAAATTTTATTTCTGGTGGCTGTGCAATGATGAGACATACGAACAGCATTTTTATTTTTTTTTTTATAAATAGATCCTGTAGTTTTTTTCCCCTAACATACAGTTACTTTTAAGCTACCATTAGTTCTTAACAATAGCAAACATGCATCCTCACAAGAGTCATGTTTTTCAAACCAAACTGTGTTTAAAAGGGGTCTCAGATACATTTTTTTATACTGATACTTATAAATTAGTGTCTTCCAACGTAAGTTTACAGCACACATTAGTTGCATGTGTGACCACAAAAACCAATAACAACATTTTTTCTTGGTCTAAATTAGTATATTAATAGTTTAGGACAGGGATATCCAAAACTATGGCCCTGCAGCTATTGCAGAACTACACGTCCCATGAGGCATTGTAAAACTCTTACATTCACAGACATGACTAGGCATGATGGGAATTGTAGTTCATGAACAACTGGTGGGCCATAGTTTGGAGACACCTGATTTAGAAGTTTAAGCATTAAAGTGACCAACACATATATCAAATGAAGTGTATTTTTAGCAAACATAGCACACATATGCTTATATAGAGCTGCACCCAGATGTGTGTATGTATCATTTCATTTAAATACTATTTGAGGTGTAGAGTTAAAAACGAAACATTGAAAAAAAATTTTTGTTTATTAGTGTCTTACACCATGCTCAAATCAATATGATGGAACATATACACGCTTACCTGCTGAGAATAAACACTGGAACTTTCAGACTTAAGATGAAAAAAGTTGAGTCGGATGAAAGGTTACTTACATGGAACAAGACTTGTAGCACAATAAAACACTTCAATGAGACATGAAGAAACATTGCTTTTACATTTGTTATCCTGATACTCAGGAATTCCACATTTCCAACACAGCCTATACAACAATATATCAGCAAGTCAGTTCCTATCTATAACGAGGAAGAACATGACATTTTCACCTTACACATCCTGATTATCTTGAACTGTTCTGACACAATACAAATGCAATATCATCAGTCACTCTTAGTATGCTGCTAAAAAGTTGCACTTACAAAGTAGCCAGTTCCCAGGCTGGAGGCAGCTGAGCTCTGCAATAGAAAGACAGAACAGAAAAATAAAGTGGAAAATTAGTGTTGTGTTTTTAACACGTTCCAATCTGCACAGCTCATTACCAGCACTTTCCATATTATTTCATCACCATATCACACCACCGACATGTTGGTCCTTGTCAGTCGCTACTGGAACAAGGAAAACGTTGCTTAATTCCCCTTCCCTCACTTCCCCTCCTTCTTTAAATCTCTTAGCGGTTTGGGGATGGCAATGTGTTATGTACTGAATTCCAGGCTTCTGCTGTGGCTGTAATTGCCAATTTATTTGACAGGCAGCTGGGTAATGATGGCATTTCGCCCTGCACTGAGACTAAGCAGACACTCATCAAACTGCCTCCCTGACTTGCTGACATTCACTGCCCTGATCCCAAGTTACTATGTATTGTGGCCACAAAGTGGCAAGAGGGAGAAAAGAACAGACTAACTTCAAACAGGCAAATCCTACAGGGCTTGGATGACTTTTTCAGTGTGTGACCTGCTTGCCAATTGATTCCCGGGGGTCAGAGGAAAATGAGGCATGTTGTAAACATAATTAGTAGTCTGAGATGTGAAGAACGTGTAGGCACAGCCAGGGAAGTAAAACATCAGGCAGCCGCAGACTCTAAAATTACCAAACTTTGAGCTACCTCATCATCTACGATAAGATCACAATATTTTTCTATGGCAAATTTATAATCAAAAGAGACAGTCTTTAATATAATGAAATACATGCCTTTATTGCTCTACTAGTTTCATGATTTTGCCTTTAGTGAATTGTTTAACAGTAAATCACATAAGTAAGCAGATCATCAACTTGGGCAATTCATATTCTTGCAATAAAAATGCATAAACAGAGGTTACCTTCACTAAAACTGCACATTAACAAATCTACAAATGTAGTCACTTACAGTAAATGTATATGCAAATCTCAACCTTCTCCATTAATGGTGAGCTAATACCCACCACCTCCTGGTGTTTCATGAGCCATTTAATATGGTAGGTGGTATCCTTGACCAATTGAAAGCTCTAAAGGTATCAGGGAAGATCTTGGCTTTCACATGAAGAGTCAGCAGCCCATACTGCTGCATCTTCTGATCATTTTAATGTGTGATTTACAATAAAGGCAACGTCTGCTAAAGTATTTTATTATATGCTCAATCTGAACTACACATATTTGAGACAGGTTTCCTTCATGATGAAATATAGAGTTCTCTAGTTTACATGGCGTTAGTCAATTCAATTAAACATGAGGATGCAATTTTCAGAATGGTCTATTACCATTTATTAGTCCAAGATATTGATATTAGGTTCTATGTGACAGGACCAGAGAAGCACATTTGTGTTAAATGCACAGCGTACTTTGTGAGCATACAAAATACTGTACCAAAATACACCGCCATGAATCGCTCAAACTAAAATCTGATTTCTGTTGCTGATGCTGTGTTTACAATTTTGAAATCTGTGTGACTCAAACTGGTTATGTGGCCTGCGGGTAATTCATTTGGAGAATAATCCATGCCAACTGACTGTTGTCTAAGTGCACAAATGCTTATAGAAATCAGTGAAAAAAGCCAAAGTGCTATAAGCCAGTGCTGTAACCCAAAGCAACCAAGGGATTGCTGTTTACATTAACCACTTGCGCCCCGCCCACCGTCCATTTACTGTGGCACTCTACCGCTGCTGGGCAAAGCAACATAGCCCTACCTCGCTCGCTCAGAAGACTGTAGGGGGCGAACGCGCGCCGCTGGTGGTACGCTCCCGCCCCCGCTCATTACCTGGGGAGCCAGCGCGTGTGACCAGTGGCTCCGATGGCCGCTGGCCACTCGCAATCTCCCACAGCAGAGAGAGAGAGAAGGGCAAATGGCTGATCTAAACACAGCCGTCTGTCATTCTCCCTGAAGTGATCACAGAGGCTATGCATGTTACTTCACAAGCCACCCCCCCCCCCCTTAGAATCATGCCCCTAGGGACACATTTAACCCCTTGGTCACCAGTACAGTTAACCCCTTCCCTGCCAGTGTCATTTTACAGTAACAGTGCATATTTTTAGCACTGATTTCTGTAGTAATGTCACTGGTACCCCCAAAAGTGTCTAAAATGTCAGTTAGGGGTCCAATCTGTCCGCCGCAATGTTGCAGTCCCGCGAAAAAAAAAAAAACGCAGATTGCCGCCATTACTAGTAAAAAAAAAAATGACATAAATCTTTCCCGTAGTTAGTAAACACAATAACTTTTGCACAAACCAATCAAAATACACTTATCGCAATTTTTTTTACCAAAAATATGTAACAGAAAAAAAATCGGCCGGAAATGCTAAAAAATTACATTTTTTGAGAATTTCATATAAAAAAAATTTGAAAAATATTGTTATTTTTTCAAAACTGTCGCTCATTTTTTTGTTTATAGCGCAAAAAATAAAAATCGCACAGGTGATCAAATACCACCAAAAGAAAGCTCTGTTTGTGGGGAAAAAGGACGTCAATTGCATTTGGGTACAGCGTCGCACGTCTGCGCAATTGTCCATTAAAGTCACGCAGTGCCGAATCCCAAAATAGGGCCTGGTCATTGAGCAGCCAAATCCTCCGGGGCTAAAGTGGTTAAGGAAATCCACAAAATAAAATATCTAATTAAATCTGCTTGCGTACTATAGGTCACTGCACTGTACACTTTGCTTTACTGAATATGCTTGTCAGTGAGAACATAATGCAAACATTTCGATGGCAATACACATCTAACAAAACAAAACAACTCTAACATTTAGCATCATGGAAAATATGTATCCTGCCCTTGGCTCTAGAAAGAGATTTCATGTGCAGCCAGTATGAGTTATTGTACATTATTATTCTTGGAATCATTCTTCAATAAGTTCATTTTTTCTCACCTATTTGGTGCAAGATTTAGCTGGTTAAGTTTATCATCCAAATATTTTTTCTTTTTTCATGGCAAAACAGCTGCCATTTGTGTCAAAAAGCCTCTCTCCCAGTGATCTCAAGAAAATAATAAAATGTCCACCTTTGGGATCAGATTGGATCCACAAAGCCTTATTTTACTTACATATACTGCTGTCTCATACTCTGCATTAGTGATGGGTGAATGTGCTTAAAGTGGATGTAAAGTCAGTAAATTCTGCCAGACCCTTTTTTATAACAAGGTATAATACACAGGGTCAAGGTTTTTTAAAATTATGCTGCTAAATCCCTTATTTTAGGGTACCGCTGTGCGTTCACGTGATCTTCTGCTGCTCTCCTCTCCCGAACTAAGGACTACAGCAGGAGGAGCTAAGATTCCCCTCTGACATCAGCTTGGAGGTCACATGACCTCTGTGCTGCCTGCTCAGCCCCTCCTGCCGTAGTCTTTAGATTGGGGGAGGAGAGTGGCGGGAGGTCATGTGACCGCACAACAAGGCTCTGAAATAGAGTATTTAGCGGCATCACTTTTAAAAAAACATTGACACTGTGTATTAAACTTTGTTATAACAGAGGATCTGGCAGTAATGCTATTCACTGACTTTACTGCCACAGAAAATAGCGGCAGGAGGGGAGGGAAGGGGTGGGCTTGGTGATTGCTCACACACTAGGAACTGACAGACAGGGAGGGAGAGGGTGGAGAAAGGAAAGACTCTAGCACAGCGGGATGATGGAGGCACCTAAACTAACCATGGTATTATGGATCAACAGCCATGACTACCATGGTCAGTTCACATAGAGGACATGGGAACAGGCCTGATCAACCAGGTTTTTTACAGCATAGAAAGAGACAAATTAGACAGCACAACCGCTATGCTGTTTAACTTGCTTTTAAGGAACAGGATCTTTTTTTTTTTTTTTTTAGGGCTACAACCTCTTAAGTTCAGTTAGCAGGCATATTTTGCAAACACATTGAAAAGTCAGCAAATTGTGAATGTTAATGAAAACCCTACTGAAGTTGATGGGAGGGGAGTCTTGAAAGTCAGTGATCTACATTTTCAAGGCTAATAGACATAAAATTGTCCAACTAAGTCCGCAGAGAGCTGGGCACCTCCTTGAGGGACATGAACCAATAAAAAAAAATTCAATTTAGTGCAAAGCATTGCTTTAAACAGGGCTTAACTGTGAAATGGTACCCCTGTGAGATGGAAAATAAGGTGACATTTTGGAAAGAACCCTGTACCCATATTGATGGGCACAAGGGCCCTAATCTCTTGCCTGTTATATGTATGGGTTTGGGGGACTCTTGGAATCTGTACCCTCTAAGATAAGGGAGCACCTTGATATCCACCTCCATTACATAAATGTTTAAAGGGTACATAGTACACCAGGTTACCATTCACAAAATAAATTACAATTTCATGACCATATTTGATTAATTAAATCAGCTAGCACCCTCAACCTCATTGTTTTCTTAAGCTGGTGAAGAGGAAATCCCCCAGGTGGCAGCTTTATGGGCAGGGGATCCTTCATTGGTGGCCAGGATTCAGTTCAGCTAGGACCACCAGTACCTCAGTCACCAATAGGGGGGTAGATACATGGTCCCAAGTGGGAAGCAGTCTCATTTAGTAGCAGCAGTAATACTGCCACTAAATGTATGGCTACCTACAGCAATCAGAGGTTCACTTTGGCGGGCAGATAAAAAGGCTGCTTAGTCCACATAATGAAAAAATAAAATCAAAAATAAAATATGTGCTATCCCTGTATATTTTAGAAAAATCAAACCCTCAATACTAAACTTAGTAAGCAACTTGTGTGAAATAATTCACAATACATGTATTCTATAGACAAGGAAAGTCACACATTTGTGCAACAAAAAGATCCACACTTTCAGTGAAAAATCCAATTTACCACTGCATACAACAAATGGTGTCCACTTTAGTGCTCATCACCATAATGTACATCACCTCCTTACCAGATGGATATGACCACCACTGTATAAGATCCTCAGTGCTTTGTGACAATGACAATTCCACTCGATATGACTGGATATGACTTCCTGCTTTATAGTTAACTCATAGGAATCCACAGTAGTCTCAGCATAAAAATATGGCCACAAACATAAAGAGGAAGCAGACAGACTACATAACATATTACTTTTTAAAACCACTAATTTATTGGATCAAAAAAGGAATCGCAAACATCTGAAGAGTAAAAGCTAGGGTTGAGCGAACACGGACTGTATTGTTCGGGATCGTACCGGACTTTTGGGTGTTCGGGACCCGGACCCGAACATTTTACTGTATGTTCAGGATACAGTCCATTGTTCGGTAATTTATTTAATCTTTTGGCACGATTTTAATGGGGCGTGGTTTCAACAGCTGCAGGGCATTTAACCACTTCCATACCGAGTCATGTAAAATGACGTCGGCAAAGTGGTTGTCTAGATCCGGGCCGCCGTCATATGACGTCGGCCCGTTCTAGCTGCTACTGCGCGCCCCCGGCGGCGCGCAGCGGCGCGATCAGGGATGAGGCTCGTCCCTCGGACATAGCCCATCACTGATCAAGGTAAACAGCCAATAGAAATTGGCTGTTTACCACGTGATCGGCTGTGTCAATCACAGCCGATCACATGAGCGGCTCCAGCACGAGCCGCTCGTTCTCTCTGCAATGCGCGCCCCCGGGGGCGCGCAGAGCAGCGATCGGGGACGAGGCTCGTCCCTCGGACAGAGTCGATCCCCGATCTAGGTAAAGAGCCAATGAAATTGGCTCTTTACCACGTGACCGGCTGTGTCCAATCACAGCCGGTCACAAATGTCAACAGAGAACACGGTAACTAGCTGTCACCGTGTTCTCCTCCTCACACACTGATCCTGTGTGAGGAGGAGATTGTGGTAACAGCTAGTTACCAAGTACAGTGCACCCCAAACACACTGATTGCCCCCCCCCCCAATAAAGAGTACCTGTCACTAGCCCATCAAAGTACCCGAGTACCTGTCATCAGGTACTCAGATGACAGGTACTCGGGTACTCTGATGGGCTGGTGACAGGTATTCGGGTACTCTGATGACAGGTACTCAGGTACTCTGATGACGGATACTCTGATGACAGGTACTCGGGTACTCTGACGGGTACTCGGGTACTCTGATGACGGGTACTCGGGTACTCTGATGACGGGTACTCGGGTACTCTGATGACAGGTACTCGGGTACTCTGATGACAGGTACTCGGGTACTCTGATGACAGGTACTCGGGTACTCTGATGACGGGTACTCCGGTACTCTGATGACAGGTACTCGGGTACTCTGATGACAGGTACTCGGGTACTCTGATGACAGGTACTCGGGTACTCTGATGACGGGTACTCGGGTACTCTGATGACAGGTACTCGGGTACTCTGATGACGGGTACTCGGGTACTCTGATGACAGGTACTCAGGTACTTTGAGTACCTGTCAACGGAGTACCCGTCATCAGAGTACCTGAGTACCTGTCACCTACCCATCAGAGTACCCGAGTACCTTCCACCTGCTCATCAGAGTACCTGACGCCTGAAGTACCCAAGTACTTGCCGCCTGCTCATCAGTACCCATCACTACTCATCAGTACTCATCAGTACCTATCACGTATCAGTACTGATCATCAGTACCCATCAGTACAGTATCACCTATCACCTATCAGTCAGTGAGTACTACTCATCAGTACCTATCACCTGCCTGTCACCTGCCCATCAGAGTACCCGAGTACCTGTCACCTGCCTATCGGAGTACCCGAGTACCTGCCACCTGCTCATCAGTACCAGAGTACCTGTCACCTGCCCAACAAAGTACCCGAGTACCTGTCACCCTTCATACAGCCACCATGTCCAAGTCCAAAAAGGTTTATATACGTCCTCCGTTTAAACCTAAATACCGGTGTTATGGCAGCAGATAGCTGCCATAACCCTGGTATTTTTTTAAACGGTGGACGGTTGGCTTTCCGATAAGGGTGGTCCCAGCGGCGGATTCGCCGTGGGATCACCCTTCCGGGATGGCGGAAGAGGCGCCCCCCCCCCTCCCGACGCGTTCCGGTCCTTTTCCCCGCTTACCGGACCCGCCGGCAGAGGGGAAAACGATCCGGTCCCGAATCCTCACAGACAGGATGTCGAGTGAGGGCAAGCTTGCCCTCACTTGACTCTATGGTCTTGGAGGACCGGAGCTACGGAAAATGTTGTTGCCTAGCAACCGGTTTAAAGGTCCTTTTTTTTTTTTTTTTTCATTTTATATTATAATTATTTTTTTTTTTTTTTTTTTCTATCTTTTAGTGTACTTGTGAGATCTGAGGACTTTTTGACCCCAGATCTCACAAAAAAGAGGTCCTGTCGTGCCTATTTCTATTACGAGGAATATTTACATTTCTTTTAATAGAAATAAAAATGATCAATTTTTTTTTTTTTTTTTAAACAGTGTAAAAATAAAAAATAATAAATAAAATAAATAGTAAAAAAAAAAAAAAAAAAAAATTAAAGCGCCCTGTCCCCGTTAGCTCGCGCGCAGAAGCGAACGCATACAGAAACCCCGCCCACATATGTAAACGGTGTTCAAACCACACATGTGAGGTATCGCCGCGATCGTTAGAGCAAGGGGAATAATTTGAGCCCTAGACCTCCTCTGTAACTCAAAGATGGCAACCTGTAGAAATTTTTAAATTGTCGCCTATGGGGATTTTTAAGTACCAAAGTTTGTCACCATTCCGTGAGCGTGCGCAATTTTGAAACATGACATGTTGGGTATCTATTTACTCGGCTTAACATTATCTTTCACATTATGGAAAAAAATTGGGCTAACTTTACTGGTTTCTTATTTTTTAATTAAAAAAAGTGAATTTTTTCCAAAAAAATTGCGTTTGGAAGACCGCTACGCAAATACGGTGTGATAAAAAATATTGCAATAATCTCCATTTTATTCTCTAGGGTCTCTGCTAAAAAAAAATATATAATGTTTGGGGGTTCTAAGCAGTTTTCTAGCAAAACAACTGATTTTAGCTTGTAAACACCAAATGTCAAAAATAGGCCTAGGCAAGTGGCTAGGATGCATGATGATGCTCCTTGGATGTTCGGCCCCTCTATATGGCTAGGCTGTGAAAAAGTCTCACACATGTGGTATTGCCATACTCAGGAGGAGTGGCAGAATGTATTTTGGGGTGTCATTTTTGCTGTGTACATGCTATGTGTTAGGAATATCCTATAAATTGACAACTTTGTGTAAAAAAAAAAAGTTTTCATTTTTTTCCCACATTTTCCAAAAACCTGTGGAAAAAAATGATATGTTCAAACGACCCATTATGCCTCATAGAATATACGTTGGAGTGTTTGCTTTCCAAAATGGGGTCATTTTGTGGACTTTTCCATTGTATTGGTGCTCTAGGGCCTTGAAAAGTGTGATAGGTAGTAAGAAAGTTTTATGTGTATTTATGCTCCTAGAACGCCTGAATGTGCTTCTTGGACGTGGAGTCTCTTTTTGTGGCCAGGCTGTGTAAAAGTCTCACACATGTGGTATCGCCATACTCGGAAGGAGTAGCAGAATGTATTTTTGGGTGTAATTTTTGCTGTGTACATGCTATGTGTTAGAAATAGCTTATAAATTGACAACTTTGTGGGAAAAAAAAGAAAAAAAAATTTTTTTCTTCATTTTCCCAAGAATTGTGGGAAAAAATTACAACTTCAAAAAACTCACCATGCCTCTTACTAAATACCTTGGACTGTCTACTTTACAAAAAGGGGTCATTTGGTCGGTATTTGTACTGTCCTGACATTTCAGGGCCTCAAGAAAGGAGATAGGCAGTCAGTACATCTGGTGTGATCAATTTTCAGTAATTGGTACCATAGCTTCTAGACTCAATAACTTTCACACAGACTAAATAATATACACTAATTTGGGTTAATTTTACCAGAGACATGTAGCAGTATACATTTTGGCCCAAATGTATGAAGAAAAATTTATTTTTTGCAAAATTTCATAATTGAAACTAAAAAAAAGTGTTTTTTTTTCAAAATTTTTGCTCTTTTTTTGCATATATCACGAAAAAAAAAAACCCCAGTTGTGATCAAATACCACCAAAAGAAAGCTCTATTTGTGTGAAAAAAATGATAAAAATTTTGTTTGGTTATAGTGTAGCATGACTGAGCAATTGTCATTCAAAGTGTGAGAGTGCTGAAAGCTGAAAATTGGTCTGGGCAGGAAGGGTGTCAAACTGCTCTGTATGGAAGCGGTTAACTAGTGTGCCCTTAGAAGCCATCACAGCCATGGCTACTATATAAGCTGGAGTCACGTAGTGCCGCACGTCTCTCTGCTCTAACTACTGTAGGGAGAGGTTCCTGATGCTGCTGAGGGAGAGATAGGAGATTATTGTAGGGACAGGCTGGAGATTGCTTTCAGGGAAAGAATAGGAAGAATCTTCTTTAATCAGACAGCGATCTACATCGATTTTATTGTGTGGAGGTGCAGTGCATGATCTTTTTGCCCTGACATGAGCCCAGTGAGGAGGAGGGAGAAAAAAAAACTTTTATCAGTCTGTTAGGTTGGCGGCGTGCAGCGTGCAGCGGCCATGTAATGCAAGCTCAGTGCATATGTGTCTGCTTAATCTGGATTTAAAAAAAAGAAAACTTTTTTCCATCATATTTTACTGTGACATACAGCGTTTAGACACTGCTGTTCTAATCTGCTCTTCAAAAATCACCAATTTAAAGGGAAATTTTTTTTTCCATTTTTTCCTTTATATGTTACTGTGAGATAAAGCCTTTAGAAACTGCTGTGTTCTAATCTGCTCTTCAAAAATCACTAATTAAAGGGAAAAATAAAAATTTTTCATTCATACGTTACTATGAGATACACCCGTTGGATACTGTTGTTCTATTCCGATTTTCAATAAAAACTAATTTAGGGGAAAAAAAAAATTGTGGCCTAGTCTGCATATGTTACTGTAAGATACACCCATTGTATACTGTTGTTCTATTCAGCTATTCAATAAACACCCATTTAGGGGAAAAAAAAAATTGCGGCCTAGTCTGCATATGTTACTGTGAGATACACCCGTTGTATACTGTTGTTCTATTCCGCTATTCAATAAACACCCATTAAGAGAAAAGAAAGATATTAAATTGCGGCTTAGTCTGTATCTGTACGTGTGAGATACACCCTTTTAGATACTGTTGTTCTATTCTGCTATTTAATAAACACCCATTTAGTGGAAAGAAAGATGTTAAATTGCGGCTTAGTCTGTATCTGTACGTGTGAGATACACCTTTTTAGATACTGTTGTTCTATTCTGCTATTCAATAAACACCCATTTAGGGGAAGAAAGATATTAAATTGCGGCTTAGTCTGTATCTGTACGTGTGAGATACACCCTTTTAGATACTGTTGTTCTATTCTGCTATTCAATAAACACCCATTTAGGGGAAAGAAAGATATTACATTGCGGCTTAGTCTGTATCTGTACGTGTGAGATACACCCTTTTAGATACTGTTGTTCTATTCTGCTATTCAATAAACACCCATTTAGGGGAAAGAAAGATATTAAATTGCGGCTTAGTCTGTATCTGTACGTGTAAGATACACCCTTTTAGATACTGTTGTTCTATTCTGCTATTCAATAAACACCCATTTAGGGGAAAGAAAGATATTACATTGCGGCTTAGTCTGTATCTGTACGTGTGAGATACACCCTTTTAGATACTGTTGTTCTATTCTGCTATTCAATAAACAGATTGCAGGAAGCTTTAGTTTGCCTCCTGTTGCTAACTTCTCCTACTCCGCTTCCTCATCCTCATCCTCTACCACCCCCGCATCCGGAGCAGTGATCATTTCCAAGGCTTTCAGGGCAGTCATTCACAAGTGGCTCCGAGGGTGGGTTCCTGCACCCACAAACGCCAGGTACACAATTGTCCTGCAAGGGCACAGTTCTAGAGGATTATGAGGTGGAGGATGAGGAGATGGAGGAGGAGGAACCATGTGCACAGCAGGTTGGCACCCAGATAACAGATAACAACAGATACTACACTTGATCTTAGCCAAAAGGTCGAGAAGCGATGCTGGTGGCATTCCCACCTGACAGCGGGGGCACAGTGGAAGCACAAGGCGAAGGCAAAGGAGGAGGTCGCCAACACAGCCAGGGCACCGCCAGCACCTCAGAAGGCAGGGTTAGCATGTATGAAATGTGGAAAAGCTTTGTCGGCACGCCACAACAACCAGGACCACCAGCTGCTTGTTTTTTTGTTTTTTTAAGCCCGTGGGGTGTGTGAACACACTCAGACTATCACCCGGTGGGTGCATAAAAAAAGCGCACACCAAAAAAGTTAAACACAAAAAGTGCACAGGGTGTACACATGGTCCCTGACCCTGATCCCCCCACAGGAACTGGAGTACTTACACTGGCTAACCTGGCCGAAACCAGGCACCCGCGTTCTTTAGGAGGTCTGCTGAAACAGACCACCCCAAGTACTAGGTGAGGCTCTCCCAAAGAGAGACCCCATGAGAGAGGGTGAAAAAAGCCAGAAGGCCATATCCACCCCCTCCCAAGACAGGCCCAAGGACCTACACCCTACTAATCACGCTGTGCAAAATAAAGTGTACCGCCACAATAAAAAAAACTAAATGTGAGACACTCAACACATAAAAGTGGGGAAAGGGATAGTGGAGAAGTGTAAGGTTAGTGCCACGTTGCAATACTATGGCAGGCCCTTCGGCCAGGAATACAAAATTCCTCTGGTCCTGACTCCTGACCAAAAGGCCCGGCCCTAGAGGCAGGTGTGAAAAACGTGTGTAGGAAGTGCAATGTCCTTGGTGCCATACTCATAGTGTTGCCATCCACCGTGAATAATGGACTGCCACTCCAGGGATACATACACCACAGGCTTTTCAGAATCCCAGTCCCTGGCAAGACCAGTGCAGCCCCGTCCCTACCAGAAGGTCTCAGAACTTAGACAGCTTTGGGAGACCCCGGCCCACAACCAGGGACACATACCTTTTCCAAGGCCAGACTCAACCCAGAAGGGGGAAAAAAAAACCCTGCCGCCATCACCATTCCTTGCCATATACCATATACAGTTCCTTACATACTATACACATACTGAATGACGGGTCTGCCCCCTTAAACTTCTGGGTCTCCAAATTGGGCACATGGCCTGAGCTTGCCCTTTACGCCTTGGAGGTGCTGGCCTGCCCTGCAGCCAGTGTATTATCTGAATGTGTATTTAGCACGGCTAGAGGCGTTATCACAGACAAGCGCAGCAGTCTGTCCAGAGCAAATGTGGACAACCTCACGTTCATTAAAGTGAACCAGGCATGGATCCCACAGGACTTGTCCGTACCTTGTGAAGAATAGACATGTATACCGGCCTTACCCAGCCATTGTTGTATTTTTGATCTTTCTCACTCTTTTGGGGTGTGCCCTAATTTAAAAAGAAATTTAAAATTAAAAACAAAAACCAGTGTTGGCTACCTCGTCCTCCTGCACTGCCGCTTCCACCTACACCGCCACATCCACCGCCACCTCAACTTCCTACTCCATATGGGCCTCGTCCTCCTAGATCAAGATGATTATTTTTTATTTCTTATGTTTTTTATGTTATTTTAAGTTATTTACCTATCCAAATTTGTTTGCAGAACATTTGTCATGCGCTTAAGAAGATTTTGCTGCCATTTGCAGCCCTCTAGCCCGTTCCATGTTTTTTAGAGCCGTTTTAGTGCTCAAAAGTTCGGGTCACCATTGACTTCAATGGGGTTCAGGATCGGGGTAAAGTTTGGGTTAAGTTCGGGTCACGAACCCAGACTTTTTTTCAAGTTCGGCCGAACCCCCCGAGCCTGGGCATCCAGGTGTTGGCTCAACTCTAGTAAAAGTCTGTAAATAATGTTCCACCTCATTTAGCAGGCATGATGACGTCAGAGCCAAGCATCTGTTCACCAAGCATGAAAATAGTATGCGTTGAACTGTTATGCTTGCTACCATTAGTGATGAGCCGAACACCCCCCGTTCGGTTTGCACCAGAACATCTCGAACAGGGGAAATGTTCTAGCGAACATACGAACATGAAAAATCACAAGTCCTCATTTTAAAGGCTTAAATGTAAATGAATATTAATCACCCGCTGGCCAAGGATTCAAACCCACAGCCTCTCACTTGCTAGCCTGTTACAGCTACACCACCAAGGCAGCTGAGTAACCTAAGACTCTCTCTGCCTAACAATTCTCTGAGTTTGACAGCTCTTTTATAGGGCTTTGACATCACCAGCGCCCCATAATCCATTGCTCAGGTGCAGTGAATAAATGACTGACGTCACTTCAGAAGGGGCTGGACAATTAATAGGTTTTAATTAAAATCCATAATTAATATTAATCACCCGCTAGTCTGGTAATTGAGACTCATAGCCTTTCATTTACAAGCCTGCTATTCTACCAGCTAAGCCACTGCGCCAGCTGATTAACCTTTGACTCTCTTTGGCTAACTAACTTCTATCTGAGTTTACAGCTGAGTTTGACAGCTCTTTTATAGGGCTCTGATGTCGCCTCATAATCCATTGCTTTAGGTGCAGTGAATAAATTACTGACGTCAGTAATTTATTCACTGCACCTGAGCAGTGCATTGTTAGGAGAAACACACAAGCGTTTATAGATTCTTTTTGGCGTACGCCATAAGAATCCACCTTATCTGGTAAGTGGGCTACCTTACCTTCGAGCACTGGAGGGTGATCAAAGGGTCACAGGAGTCACCACCGTTTGAAATTTGCACAAGAGACTTTTATCCAGCACTTTGCACTTTAGTCACGATAAACGGACTGTCACCATTTTTAAGTCATATTTTTAATGTATGCTGTTGTTGCACCATTCTTTGATATTTATACTTATATTGTTATTATACATTTCTTTTTATGTCATATGGGTATCTTTGCACTTTACATTTGAGTTTGGAGTGATCCATACTTACGTATTTATTTATTTTTATTCACTATACTGCACTTTGTCAATCAACAACCCATACCAAGAGCTGTTCACTAGCTAAAAGGGTAGCGCAGTAAGCTTTTTTTCTGTTCACAATCCTAGATCACTAATTTTTAATTTTCAACTTTTAGTGCACCTGATTACATTGCAGCTTCCCAACACACATTATTTTGCACTCCTTGGCGCGAGTATTTCCATATCACATTGTGGGACGGCTTGCGACGGCAGGTCACTATATAAGAGCTGTCAAAATCAAAACAGCTCATTCCATGGGAAGCATCCGGAGAAGCAGGGGCTTCTTCTTTTTTTTTTTTTTCCTTTTTTTCGGGTGGAGGGGCGACTGATCATCGGGGGACAGTATTTTTTTATTTTTTAATAAAAGACTTTTCCAAAACTGGCTTTTGTCATTATTTTTTTGTACACTTTTGTGGTGAATGGGTAGGGGTACCATGTACCCGATATCCATTCACATGGGGGGGGCAAGATCTGGGGATCCCCTTGTGAAAGGGGGCTTCCAGATTCCAATAAGCCTCCCTCCGCAGACCCCCACAACTACAGCCCAGGGTTGTGGGGAAGAGACCCCTGTCCCCATCAACATGGGGGCAAGGTGCTTTGGGGTGGGGGCGCAGAGCCCCCCCTGCCCCAAAGCACCCACCCCCCCCATGTTGAGGGCATGTGGCCTGGTATGGTTCAGGAGGGGGGTGCTCGCCCCCACCCCCATCCTGGCCATCCAGGCTGTGTGCTCGGATAAGGATCTGGTATGGATTTTAGGAGGAACCCCACACTATTTTTTTGTTTTTTTATAATAATGGCACGGGGTTCCCCTTAAAATCCAATCTGAGGGGCCCAGTATGGACTGGGGGGGGGGGGGGGCCCACGCCATTTTTTTCATCAATACTGACATAAACTGAAGTGCCTATATATATATACTGTATATATATATATATATATATATATATATATATATATATATATATATATATATATATATATATATATATATATATAAAACTTTGATCTCAACAAACTATAAACTAAACAGCAAAAATCTCTCTCCCTGCTAGCAATGTATTATTAATTATAAAATTCCACTTATAAATCACCCGCTGGCCAAGGGATTCGATCTCACAACCATCGCTGGTATTCTACCAGCTACACAACCATCAAGTACAGTTAGGTTGAATACACTTCCCCTGCCTTACTAACTAACTCCTATCCCCTCCTACACACAGTGGATGAGATAAAAGTTAGGGAGAGTGTATTCAGCTTAAGCAGGCTTGGTGGCGTAGATAATAGGATACCAGGCTTGCAATGATAAGAGCTTTGAGTTCAGTTCCCCCTGTAGGCCAGTGATTTATTTATTGGAATTCAGAAGTCAGAGAGTCCATGATAATGCGAGAACTCGAAGTTCCTGCGAAGAAGCCCATTTGTTCGTCATTTGACGAACGAGCGAACAGCCAATGTTCGACTCGAACTCGAAGCTCATCCCTAGTTACCATAATAGCATAATCGCAAGAGAGCTTGGAACATCCACATTAAGGCTACATTTACAGTGCAGCATAACTGCAGCCAGGGGTGGCCGCTGGCAAGTGTAGCACTCTCCTAGGTAGGTGCTAGGCAAAGCATATATGTGGCCCTGTTCTGTTAGTTAGCCTGTCACATGCTTCCAGGTGTGACCTGTTGAGTCTGGGGAGTCTCCCCACTGTATCCAATGAGGGACCTTGTTGGACAGTGGAGGAAACCTAGCCAATAGCACACCAGGATTTATGACTGTCCCAGTGGGTGGGCATTGCTGCAATGCCTCCTGGGATTGGGAATAAATCTGAGGGGGGCATGTGACAGGGTGGTCTTTTGGTGGGAGCAAAGTCCCAGGAGGAGGTGGACAGCTGTCTCTCCTCCTGCTGAAGTGAGGAAGGTGCTCCAGGCAGTTGACCTAGGAACCAGGGGTTGAGCTGAGCTTACAGGATCCAGTGTGCTGACCGAGTGGAGCTGCTGGGCAGAGGACTTCAGGAAAAACAGTGTAGTGAGTACTCAAGGATCTGCCCAGGGGTCTGCCTAAGAGAGGGGACCACTCCAGAGAGGTCAAAGGGATCAAGGATTCAGTTAACCCAGAGTGTTACAGTGAAGGGGGTGCCAAGTTGTTAAGCCCTGAAAATTAGGGGTAAAGGGGGCACCAGGAAGGGTCCTGAAGTTGTTCAGCAGTACAGTCTACCTCAGGGAAAAGCTTGCCTTAGGACATAATTACCTCAGGAAGCTTAAAGAGAACCTTTCATAACCAAGGGCAAAGTGAAGCATTGGCCTAGCTGTGGCTAGCTCAATTTCAGTGTATTTAGCGTTACTCAGCGTTACTCAGCGTTAACAAGCATTTATTCAAGTCGTCCCAGCCTATTGTGCATAGTTTAGTTCAGTTGGAGTATCCCACTCATCTCTTCTCCTATCCAAGTTCCTAATAAATCCTAAAAACCAAAGAAACTGGATTGGTCCTTGTCTAAGGTAAAAACACTTGGAAACATGCCAGAATGTTCTACCGTTGCTAATGGTAACCCATGGGAACCCATCACCAGCAGCTTTCTTGGGAGTAGTGCTACACAAGAATCAGCAGATTCTTGCCAGAAGCTGTAAATGCTGCTCAAGCACAGTTTCTGAACAGCTGCAGCTGCCAAAAAGGGCTGTCAGATTTGTGCCTTGCACAGCAAAATAAACTTGCATTATACTGAAAATAAGTGAATTGAGTCATTATGTTTGTCATCTCAAGAGAGAGCTAGGAACATTCAATTTAAAGTGGTTTTAAACCCTTCAATATACCCAGTGACCTGTCTCAGGGTATTCACAGAGATGAAATAAGTCCTCCTACAGAAGTCGTATCTATTTTTCTGCAGTCTTCTCTCCTCTACGTCTGTTCAAAGTCCAGAATTTTTAAAGCTTGTCTGAGATGTCAGAAAAAGTGGGCAGAGAAATGAAATTACACTCTGCTGAGCTCAGTGAGGAGAGTTCTGAGAGATGATTTGAGGGAAAGGACACACTCCCCCTTCATAGAGCTCAATGGAAAAGAACTGAGGCTGTCAATCAGTTGGAGCTCCCAGCAACTATGAGGGGTTAAAGTGATACTAAACACACACACACTGTTTATTTTGCATTATCCTTTCTCTTTATATAGTGGGATAATGACACAGTATTTATTTGGATATTTAAAAAAAAAAAATCACTTTTTCATAATTGGAATATAGTTGTAATGTGACCAAGCTATTTGCCAGCTTGTCTGCAGGGAAACATCAGGGGGAGCAGCTTCAAATCCTCTGCTACTAGTCACATACTCAAAGGAAAAAAAGAAAGAAACAGCCTTTAGAATACAGTACATAAATAACATCAAATAATTGTTTAAATCATCACACAGATGTGTATTTGAACACAAATCTTGATATTTTTGTGAAAAAACATGGTGTGGGTAATATAGGGGGATATTCTGCCAATCACAGCCTGTTTCACGCCCCTCCAGCCTGTGTCTGTTGTTTGTATGTGCTTAGAATTACAGGTTGGTGAAGCCTCAATCAATCAACATGTAATATCCAATCGTCATTGTGTTTAGCTATTAAGTGGGAATGGAGGAAGAGGGAGGCAGTGAACAGCTTAGAAGGGAACTGAAACTGGAATATGCTCCATAGATATGGCAATAATAGGTCTACACAATCCCAGGCTGCAGCAAGGACACAGACAAGGAGGGAGGGACAGTGAACAGCAGGATTAAACAGTTTTTTTGCGCAATACAAAAAAAACAAATTGCAGTGACTGAGTAAGTATAAAAAGCATATAACAGCATACACTGACAGTGTACAGTGTACTGACAGTTTTTAATGATGTGGGTATAATGCCACTTTAATCTGCCATGTGAATGTAGCCATATACAGGGTCTATACAATAGAAACTGTGTTATCCACTATTTTAGCCTACATTTTCAAGTAGACATGTTCCTTACAAGTCTTTGCAGCCATGTAGATGCTACCAGCATGAAATCCAGGTTTCAGGTGCCTTAATGCTCACCATACAAGTCACAGTCTGATGATACATTTTCTGTATAATCTACTTTGGATTCACCAAAACTATGTAATATAATAAGGATCTAACTAGACTATCCATTTAGACTGTATGCATTTGGCGGGCTCTAGTTGTTGGTAAACATAAAGGATGTTGTATAGTCACATTTCAACATACATGGTAAAATTAACTAAAGTATAACTAAAGCCAACATTTTTTTATATAAGTATATATGGATATAGTAGGGTTGGTTAAAATGTCTGTCAACTCAAAATTTTGGATTCATCCTCACTTTTATTTTCAGTGACATAGGTGACCATTGCAATTAGTGGAAACAAATATTCCTAACTGGGGCACAGATAGCAATAAAAAAAAATAAAAAAAAGACAACAGTTCTAAACCCTTACCACTCTAGCAATCAATGATTTGTTGAAAACTTAAATTCCAAGCTCTAAATCTATGATATCATACTTATATGTGGATAAGCTTTAAACTGGCTCAGGCTGCTGTAGGAGATACTTGGAGTATTGATCATGTGAAATATCAAAACTAAACAGCACTCGGGACCTTTAATAAAAGTTATAACAAATTCTAGTTCCATTACAGGATCCACTGTGGAATTGGCCACAAAGAAACTGCCACATAGGCTTTAGTTGTTATTTATTTATTCCAAACATGAAGATAACCATAAAACCATAAATGGCGATCAATAGCATGCAAGCAGTCCAGTTACCAGACTCTGTGGCTGTGGTAGAAGATAAACTGTTCCTCACTAAACAGTGCAGAGCAATGGTATGGAAGATGCCGAGGTGGAAAGGTGGCAACATCCAGCCAGTCATTCAGTCATTCAAGGCGACCAGGTCCCCTGGTGCGCTGGAAGTGATGTGGTCAAGTCACTGGGAGGAAGCCAGGAGAAAGCTGCAGGGAGCCAGGATGGTCCGCATGCAGTCAGGTTTTTGCAATGACGGGTTTTGTGCATACGCACTTTGTCAAGTCATGGAACACAGGGCAACCAGCATATATATACTATTAGATGGATTGAGGAGGGCAGACAATGGGCATATCTAATGAGGAATGTAAATATTAATCTCTCACCATTGCAATTACATGGAACAATTAGCAAAACTGTAGTAAAAAAAAAAAAATAAAGATTATAAAATATACTACATGACTAAATTATTAAGATGCCTCATTGCAACATTTCCAAAAAGCAAAAAATAAATATTATAATTAATTTACGTTTGTATGTATGATAAGCTAAATAAAACAGATCTATATAGATCTAATTAATTAAAATCACATGTTTTTTCATTCATATGAATAGCTTTTACAAACAATGACAGGAAGAAACAAAATTCCTTGTTGCATAGAAATGTAAATATATATTACCAGGGAGAAATAGGTGGCACAAGGGCTTTGTTATACATATTTGTCCTGACTTTTGTTTATGCTGGTCTGAGTGAATGAGGGAACAGTGGGTATCATTTCAATTTCTGATGTCAACATCAAATTACTTATTTAATTTCATGCCTGGCGAAGCATCGTATAGCTACATGCAGAATCATTTCACTTCATTTGTTATGCTGTGTTTTCTCGGCGATTGGCTTGCCTTCCAACTGACAGCTTTAATTATGACAGAAATTTGATTGCACTGTTGAGGAATTAACATAAAGCACTAAAACATTTAAAGATCCAGGCTTAAAAAAAAAAAAAAAAAAAAAAATAGGCATTGAAAGCCCATCAGCTTCCCTAAATACAAGCAGCCCGTCATCTTTATACAGCAATTATACAGATGCAGCCCAGCTAGATGTGAGCACAACACAACTGAACGTCGGCACTGCAGAGCGCTGATTGTGCTCTACAGACTCATCCTTGCCTCTGTCTTAGTGATGTTGAAGTGTTTTGTCATCAAGCAAAACACAATGGTGCCTAGATTTTATGATTCATCTGCAAATGCATAAAAATACACTATGATTGTAGGTATTGGTTATGCTATTACTTGCTCTGTGGGTTATATGTGTTTTTCATTGTTCTTTAAGAGAAGGGATATGCTAAATACTATGATAAAAAAATAAATAAAATAGGTGGTACCAATATAGGGTAATGTAAATAATGAGACTTATTGGTTAAAACTCTCCCCTGTCCTGTCCTGACCTGACCTGGCCACCTCTATCTACAACAGTTCACTCTCATCCTCACTGGATGCACTTGCTCCTCTAACCACACGCAGAATTAGGCCCCAACCATTACAACCCTGGCAAACCGACAACACCAGGAATCTCAAGAGACATTGCTGTGCTTTTGAAAGACTGTGGTGTAAAACCAAATCCCTGCAGGACTTCATCCTATATAAATCTGCCCTCCTAAAATAAAATTCCTGCCTCCATGCTACCTTGTCTTTCTTATTAATACCTTTCTTATTAATACCTTGTCACCCAGTCCCCGTCGGCTCTTATTTACCTTTAACTCTCTGCTTTGTCCCCCATCCACTCTACCCATTAACTCACTCACTGCCTAAGAGATTGCCAATCACTTCAAAGACAAGATTAATGCAATACATGAGGATACCCCTACTGTACAAAATCTTTCACATGTAATATGCCTTATCTAACAACACAGTCAACACTTTTGACCTGGCTACTACTGAAGAGGTTACAAAACTTTTCTCAGATGCTCACCTAACCAATTGTCCCATGGATCCTGTTCCCTCGCAACTACTACGATCACCCTCTTATTCTCTCCTTACCCCCCCCCCCCACTGACATCTTTAATCTCTCCCTCTCTATTGGCAGCTTCTCCTCCTTCAAAATCATGCACAGATCACTCCTATACTTAAAAATAGTGAAGGGTTGAACACCCCCCCCCCAGTTTGGTTTGCACCAGAACTCCCAAAAATGGAAAACGTTTGGGCCTGAGCCGCAAACCTTATTAAAGTCTATGGGACCCGAACTTGAAAAATCAAAAGTCCCCATTTTGAAAGCTTATACACAAGTGATTGGCCATAAAGAGGGTATGGTGGCCCGGTACTTCCCTGGGGGACATGCATCAATGCAAAAAGGAGAAGTGATTTTATAGATGCTTAAAGCGAAACAATAAAAATGAAAAATTCCTTTAAATATAGAACCTTGGGGGTCCCCTTAGTCTGCCTGTAAGGTGACACTTCTGTATAGCGTATAAAACCTGCTGTAGCAAAACTGGCATATATGAAGGAAAAAAAAAAAAAGATATTTAAAAAAACAGCGTCGGGTCTCCCCCAATCCATACCAAGCCATTTAGATCTAGTGTGGATTTTTCCTTTTTCCTGGCCTGCCAGGCTACATGCTGGTGTAGCACCCTACAGGTAGGTGCTAGGTAAAATATAGAATAGGCCTTGTCTACCTAACAGCAGGGCTGTGATTTGTTAGGTAGGGTGTCAGGACTTCCAGATGTGCCAGCTGGGGGGAGAAGTATCCCCACTGGCTCCTGTGAGAGGCTTCTCATATGGCAGTGTGAGAAGCCCAATCAAGGGGCACATCCCAGCTTGTAACTACCCCAGAAGGCATTGGATATGGAAAGGTTGGGAGACAAGGATTTCGGGCACTAAATTTTCATAAAATTAATTTTTATTGAACAAACACTTTAAAAACGTCTAATAATACAAGCAGATGAAAAATCTACATTGAGCATAAGACCAAAAACGGTCGACAGTATGCGATACAATATTACATGAGGTACTGGACCTTCATATAGTATGAGAACAATTGTGTACAGAACAAGTTGTATTATGCATAGATCCAATGTGATATACTTCAAAGCAGACAGAGCCTGCCGGCGGATACCTCGATGCTCAAGGTGCCAGTCAGCAGGGTCGGCTGAAGTTTACAGTAGGTACATAGTATACATTACTTGTGACAGTTTGCTCAACATGTTTCGCCTTCTTGATGAAAGCTTCATCTGGAGCTTACTAATTGCTTTGTCTGTACATTGTATATTCTGAACTCTTTTGATAATATAACAAGGAGGACTAAGAGACGGTCACGGAGCTCATAAATTGGGGAGCCGATATTCACATGGAGTGTAAATACAAACGCTCCTGTATGTTTGTGTCGGTCCTGCGGAATACTTTGTTTAGGTAAGGATAATTAGACCTGCCTTGTAAGTGGCAGACACCTGTTGAGCTATATTCCGTCACAAAAGTCCTCCCCGGATGGGGAACCGCCGCCAATGGGGAGGACTTTTGTGACGGAATATAGCTCAACAGGTGTCTGCCACTTACAAGGCAGGTCTAATTATCCTTACCTAAACAAAGTATTCCGCAGGACCGACACAAACATACAGGAGCGTTTGTATTTGCACTCCATGTGAATATCGGCTCCCCAATTTATGAGCTCCGTGACCGTCTCTTAGTCCTCCTCGTTATATTATCAAAAGAGTTCAGAATATACAATGTACAGACAAAGCAATTAGTAAGCTCCAGATGAAGCTTTCATCAAGAAGGCGAAACATGTTGAGCAAACTGTCACAAGTAATGTATACTATGTACCTACTGTAAACTTCAGCCGACCCTGCTGACTGGCACCTTGAGCATCGAGGTATCCGCCGGCAGGCTCTGTCTGCTTTGAAGTATATCACATTGGATCTATGCATAATACAACTTGTTCTGTACACAATTGTTCTCATACTATATGAAGGTCCAGTACCTCATGTAATATTGTATCGCATACTGTCGACCGTTTTTGGTCTTATGCTCAATGTAGATTTTTCATCTGCTTGTATTATTAGACGTTTTTAAAGTGTTTGTTCAATAAAAATTAATTTTATGAAAATTTAGTGCCCGAAATCCTTGTCTCCCAACCTTTCCATATCCAATGATTTAATGTAGGATAGGGGCATCTTCAGGTGATATATGTAATGACTAGGGATGCACCGAATAATCGGCGGCCGAACATTATTCGGCCGAAAATAGAAAAAATAGCACTTTCGGTGTTCGGCCGAATAAGTCAAAAGGCCGAATAATTTTGTGCCGAATAATAGGGCTGAACGATAGTCGATATGATATTGACTATCGTTCTGTGGCCGTAGGCGATATTTACAGGGGGAAGGGACTCGGAGGAGGACAGGAGGACTCACAGACTTCCCTGAAGCCGGGACACTTCAGCGGTGAGCATACATACATTATTCACTCGTGCACTGCAGCCCGCCCCACACATTCAGTGAGTCTTACTCTCCTCCCTAGTTTTTTCAATGGCACATTCAGGAAGCCAATCACGCCGTGATTAGCTGCACAGCGAACCAATCACGCGTGCCTGCACACCTGATTGGTTCCGCTGTGCCGCTACTCACGGCGTGATTGGCTTCCTGAATGTGCCATTGAAAAAACTAGGGAGGAGAGTAAGACTCACTGAATGTGTGGGGCGGGCTGCAGTGCACGAGTGAGTAATGTATGTATGCGGCTGTGCTCCTTTCCAGGCTCCTACTAGTCCACCTCCAGCCTCCTACTACCACCACTATGAGAGACTGTCTGTCACTGTATAATCTGATCGAGTCCACACTGACACTGACTGACTGTCACTGAGTAATTGATGTTACCACATTAACCCTGACCTGCCCAGTGCCCTGTATCTGCAATTAAAATTTACAAGGCTGCCTGCATGCTTCCTGATTTCCATTCCCGGCATCCTTCCCAATCCCTACAGTGTCACTAACATTAACCCTATGGTACAAGGCTGCAGTGTGCACTGAATCCCATTCCCTACAGTAACATTTAGGGAGAGAGAGAGACATGAGAGGACAAGAGAGAGAGAGAGAGAGAGACACGAGAGGACAAGAGAGAGGACAAAAAAATTGGCAAAATAAATGGAAAAAATGCAAAACACCGCGTTCGGTATTCGGCCTTCGGCCAAACATTTTATTATTATTCGGCTTCGGCTTCGGCCAAGAATTTCATTTCGGTGCATCCCTAGTAATGACCCAGATTGCTGCTATCTGGTGAGTCATTTGTTTTTGGAAATACCCCAGAAGGCAGATTAGGCTGAAAAGGATTCTCGGAGTGGATATAAGTTTGGAGGGAAGTGCGTGACAGATTGCCTTTGGCGGGAGCAGAGTCCCAGGAAGGAGAGTGCGGCTGTCTCTCCTCCTGTCTGAGGGAGGTGGATGTCTCGGGGTGTCGCCTGAGTATCCAGAGAGTGCTGTAGTTGTGAAGGGGGGACCAGCTGTTTGGGCCCTGAATTGTACAGAGAGTGTCAGTGAAGCGACAGTTACACAAAGTTCTACAAGATACTACCTCAAGCTGTACCTAGCGGGGGACAGTATTTAGTGACTTCCACATCACAGCAGTGTCAGGAGTTCTACAGCTCAGTCTTGGATCTACAGGACTATAAGTCGGGGATTCAACACTTTTACAGCTACACAGAGAGTTCTCAGAGTCAGTGAGCGTTGGCTGGCGCCAGCTGGTGTCAAGGAAGCGCCAATGGGCATTTTTCAGTAACAAAGTCCCATTGTAATTAGTTTGAGCCGCAAGGAGTATCCCACTCATTCCCTTCTCCCATCCCCTTTAAATTAAATAAAAAACACAAACAAAGATGCTGGAGTTGTCGCTGCTTCAGTTGTCACACCCAGGGCCGCAGCTCACATGGGCCGGAGAGAGTATCAGTTCTAATGGCAGACCCACATCGGGCCACAGGCCTGGAAACCTTGCTACACTTGGATAAGGGTCTAGTATGAATTTTGGAGGGGGCAGCATGCCGTTTTGTTCACTTTTTTCTATTGCTGGCAATGTTTTTTTTTTTTTCTCATTCTTCTGTCAGTGGGGAAGCCCTTGACAGCTGATGATGACTCATCCATTGTGAAGGAAAAGGATGCAGTGGCTGGCTTCCCGGCTCACTTCTAACAACCAGCTATTCATTGTGCCCTTTTTGGGCAAAGCTTTGCCCAATCAAGGCTTAGAATGCACTGTGCAGCGCACAGTGCATTGTGAAGCACTCACCGAGCAAACATCATGCCGATTGCCCCGCAAATTCAGGTGTTAGCTGAAAAGGAGATGTTCGGGCTGTACTTATGCTCAGTCTGAACCGCTCGCCCAACACTAGTTAAAAAGCCCTCATCGACTCCACCAACTTTAACAAACTAAGATCCATCTCATTGTCCTATTCACCTCTAACTTTCTAAAACAGTTAGTCTATAATCATCTACAATCATCTGAGCTCCTACCTCATTGAAAACAACCTTCTTGACCCCTACAGTCTGGCTTTTGCTCGCAGCACTCCACAGAAACTGCCTTACTAAAACTCACCAACAATTTACTAACTGCTAAAACTAATGGCCACTACTCCATACTTCTATTACTTGACCTCTCTGCAGGGCCGGACTGGCCTACCGGGATACCGGGATATTTCCCGGTGGGCCGCCGGCCCTGGGGCCGCTTTAAAATTGTGGCCGCTTTAAGACGCGGCCGCTATTGTGGCCGCTTTAAGACGCGGCCGCTATTGTGGCCGCTTTAAGACGCGGCCGCTATTGTGGCCGCTTTAAGACGCGGCCGCTATTGTGGCCGCTTTAAGACGCGGCCGCTATTGGGACCGCCCCGCGGCCGCGCTGTGATAGCTGCTGCTTCCCTGGTGAAGTCCGTACTATGTCAGCCGCTATGAGCGGCATGACGTCAGAGCGGCTGCGCGGCGCCGGCCGGCGGTGGATCATGTGACTGAGTCTGTCAGCAAGACGGACGGTCACGGTGACGGCGCCGAGGGACCCACTACACGGACGCCAGCCCAGCAGCCCAGCACCCGGGGAATCGAGTCCGACCGTCTGACCAAGTTAGTACTAAAAAATCAGCAGACTGCAGTGCAATTATTGATCCCATTCTCCGACCTCCACCAGACCACCACAGATCTTCTCCCTAATAGGATGGGGGGGAAGCAGTGGCGGTGGGGAGGATGGCACCCCCCATCACCACTGCCACCAATCTACCCTCACCACCACCACTGCCACCGATTCCCACCCCCCTCACCACCACTGCCAAGGATTCCCACCCCCCTCACCACCACTGCCACCGATTCCCACCCCCCTCACCACCACTGCCACCGATTCCCACCCCCCTCAACACCACCACCACTGCCACCGATTCCCACCCCCCTCATCACCACTGCCACCTATTCCCACCCCCCTCACCACCACTGCCACCGATTCCCACCCCCCTCACCACCACCACCACTGCCACCGATTCCCACCCCCCTCATCACCACTGCCACCTATTCCCACCCCCCTCACCACCACTGCCACCGATTCCCACCCCCCTCACCACCGCCACCACTGCCACCGATTCCCACCCCCCTCATCACCACTGCCACCTATTCCCACCCCCCTCACCACCACTGCCACCACTGCCACCGATTCCCACCCCCCTCACCACCGCCACCACTGCCACCGATTCCCACCCCCCTCACCACCACTGCCACCGATTCCCACCCCCCTCACCACCACTGCCACCTATTCCCACCCCCCTCACCACCACTGCCACCTATTCCCACCCCCCTCACCACCACCACCACTGCCACCGATTCCCACCCCCCTCATCACCACTGCCACCTATTCCCACCCCCCTCACCACCACTGCCACCGATTCCCACCCCCCTCACCACCGCCACCACTGCCACCGATTCCCACCCCCCTCACCACCACTGCCACCGATTCCCACCCCCCTCACCACCACTGCCACCTATTCCCACCCCCCTCACCACCACCACCACTGCCACCGATTCCCCCCCCCCTCACCACCACTGCCACCTATTCCCACCCCCCTCACCACCACCACCACTGCCACCGATTTCTACCCCCCTCACCACCACTGCCACCTATTCCCACCCCCCTCACCACCACCACCACTGCCACCGATTCCCACCGCCCTCACCACCACGGCCACCTATTCCCACCCCCCTCACCACCACCACCACTGCCACCGATTCCCACCCCCCTCACCCCCACTGCCACCTATTCCCACCCCCCTCACCCCCACTGCCACCGATTCCCATCCCCCTCACCACCACTGCCACCGATTCCCATCCCCCTCACCACCACTGCCACCGATTCCCACCCCCTCACCACCACTGCCACCTATTCCCACCCCCCTCACCACCACTGCCACCTATTCCCACCCCCCTCACCACCACTGCCACCTATTCCCACCCCCCTCACCACCACTGCCACCGATTCCCACCCCCCTCACCACCACTGCCACCGATTTCCACCCCCCTCACCACCACTGCCACCTATTCCCACCCCCTCACCACCACTGCCACCTATTCCCACCCCCCTCACCACCACCACCACTGCCGATTCCCACCCCCCTCACCCCCACTGCCACCGATTCCCACCCCCCTCACCACCACTGCCAAGGATTCCCACCCCCCTCACCACCACTGCCACCGATTCCCACCCCCCTCACCACCACTGCCACCGATTCCCACCCCCCTCACCACCACCACCACTGCCACCGATTCCCACCCCCCTCATCACCACTGCCACCTATTCCCACCCCCCTCACCACCACTGCCACCGATTCCCACCCCCCTCATCACCACTGCCACCTATTCCCACCCCCCTCATCACCACTGCCACCTATTCCCACCCCCCTCACCACCACTGCCACCGATTCCCACCCCCCTCACCACCGCCACCACTGCCACCGATTCCCACCCCCCTCATCACCACTGCCACCTATTCCCACCCCCCTCACCACCACTGCCACCGATTCCCACCCCCCTCACCACCGCCACCACTGCCACCGATTCCCACCCCCCTCACCACCACTGCCACCGATTCCCACCCCCCTCACCACCACTGCCACCTATTCCCACCCCCCTCACCACCACTGCCACCTATTCCCACCCCCCTCACCACCACCAGCACTGCCACCGATTCCCACCCCCCTCATCACCACTGCCACCTATTCCCACCCCCCTCACCACCACTGCCACCGATTCCCACCCCCCTCACCACCACCAGCACTGCCACCGATTCCCACCCCCCTCATCACCACTGCCACCTATTCCCACCCCCCTCACCACCACTGCCACCGATTCCCACCCCCCTCACCACCGCCACCACTGCCACCGATTCCCACCCCCCTCACCACCACTGCCACCGATTCCCACCCCCTCACCACCACTGCCACCGATTCCCACCCCCCTCACCACCACTGCCACCGATTCCCACCCCCCTCACCACCACTGCCACCTATTCCCACCCCCCTCACCACCACCACCACTGCCACCGATTCCCCCCCCCTCACCATCACTGCCACCTATTCCCACCCCCCTCACCACCACCACCACTGCCACCGATTTCTACCCCCCTCACCACCACTGCCACCTATTCCCACCCCCCTCACCACCACCACCACTGCCACCGATTCCCACCCCCCTCACCACCACGGCCACCTATTCCCACCCCCCTCACCACCACCACCACTGCCACCGATTCCCACCCCCCTCACCCCCACTGCCACCTATTCCCACCCCCCTCACCCCCACTGCCACCGATTCCCATCCCCCTCACCACCACTGCCACCGATTCCCATCCCCCTCACCACCACTGCCACCTATTCCCACCCCCTCACCACCACTGCCACCTATTCCCACCCCCCTCACCACCACTGCCACCTATTCCCACCCCCCTCACCACCACTGCCACCGATTCCCACCCCCCTCACCACCACTGCCACCGATTTCCACCCCCCTCACCACCACTGCCACCTATTCCCACCCCCTCACCACCACTGCCACCTATTCCCACCCCCCTCACCACCACTGCCACCTATTCCCACCCCCCTCACCACCACTGCCACCGATTCCCACCCCCCTCACCACCACTGCCACCGATTTCCACCCCCCTCACCACCACTGCCACCTATTCCCACCCCCTCACCACCACTGCCACCTATTCCCACCCCCCTCAGCACCACCACCACTGCCGATTCCCACCCCCCTCACCACCACTGCCACCGATCCCACCCCCCTCATCACCACCCCCTCATCACCACCACCGCTGCCACTGATCCCACCCCCCTCATCACTACCCCTGCTGCCACCGATCCCAACCCCCTCACCACCACCCCTGATGCCACTGATCCCACCCCCCTCACCACCACCGCTCCCACCGATCCCACCACCCCTGCTGCCACTTATCCCATCCCCCTCACCAGCACCACCGCTTCCACTGATTCCACCCCCCTCACCACCACCCCTGCTGCCACTCATCCCACCCCCCTCATCATGTCTGCAACCTCTGACATCTCCTGTACCATGTCTCCACAGCCCCTGACATCTCCTGTACCATGTCTCCACAGCCCCTGACATCTCCTGTACCATATCTCCACAGCCCCTGACATCTCCTGTACCATGTCTCCACAGCCCCTGACATCTCCTGTACCATGTCTCCACAGCCCCTGACATCTCCTGTACCATGTCTCCACAGCCCCTGACATCTCCTATACCATGTCCGCACAGCCCCTGACATGTCCTGTACCATGTCCGCACAGCCCCTGACATGTCCTGTACCATGTCCGCACAGCCCCTGACATGTCCTGTGCCATGTCCACACAGCCCCTGACATGTCCTGTGCCATGTCCACACAGCCCCTGACATGTCCTGTACCATGTCCACACAGCCCCTGACATGTCCTGTACCATGTCCGCACAGCCTATGACATCTCCTTTATCATGTCCGCACTTTTAACACTTTTAACTAGAATTTGCTCTTTTATATATAAAGCCCTATATGCTTTCATATCTATCTTATCTATGTATAATACACTCTTCAAATTTGCTTTAAAATGCATGGTTTTCCCTTTTATGAACAAGGAAATAATGGCGCTATGCTGTTGGGCCGGTATAATAATGCTATGGGGCTGGTATGACATTTTTTCCAGGGCTGAAGTTTATTCCCAGTCCGGCCCTGCCTCTCTGTGGCCTTCGATACTGTTGACCCTGTCTCCTCCCCTATGCTCGTCTACAGGACTTCTCCAGAGCCTCTCCCATCCTTTGGAACTGTCAGGAAGGGCTTGCCAGAAGATGAGATGGTTCCTGCAGACAAATTTCTGTTCCCCGAACTTCTCTTAGAAGAGGCGCATTAGCGCGTGCTAAAGTGCACAAATATGCATCAGAATACGAACAGATATATGCATGCGCGCATTAATGTGCGCGGCGCATCTCGTGACAGATGAGGGCACCAAATGGGCTATTTATACTGGGTCAGTGCCCAGGATCAGTGCTATCTTGTCTACAGCATTCCAATGATTGTCCTGTTTCCAGTTTATCTGCATCTGCTTCCAGTTACCCACCCAGCTTGTTCTGACTACTGCTGCTGTCCACCTGCACTGAACCCACGTTGTACCTTCACCACTCTCCAGTCTTCTCATCTGTACCTAATCTGATCACACTGTGTATGACCCAGCTTGTCTGACTCTGTTTTTGTTTCAGTTCATACAGAGCTAATTGTCCATCTGCCATTGGGACCTGCTCTTCCGCTGACTATGTCCAAGTACCAGCTTGTTCCAGTCCTCTGGACATCTGCTGTCATCTGGCATACCACTATACTGGAAGCCCAGCAGTTAGCATGACTACTGGCACTCATGCAACTCTGCACTCCTGCGCCACCTGTCTACTCTATCGGGGTCCTGAGTCAGAGGCTTTCCTCTGCAAACCAGGCTCTTCCTACCAGGTACATGACAAGAACTCTCTGCCTCAATCTGTTTGGCTATCTCATAGTCTGGCTGCCTTTAGGTGATCCCTGAAGACTCACCTTATCAGGGAAGCCTATCATGCCTCCAACCAATCTTTTAGCACTTCCATCAGCTCTTCCCCCACAGTTACAACCTTTTGTACCACTTGCCCCCCCCCCCCCTATTAGATTTTAAGCTTTTATGAGCAGGACCCTATTTACCCTCTTGTACTTTATTGTATTGTAACAGTACTGTCTCCCTTTTATATTGTAAAGCACTGCATAACCTGTTGGCGCTATCAAATCCTGTATAACTGTATAAGAATAATAATAATAAAACAGAACTGCGCACTCCAATAGCAGTCATTTTTTAATTGTACACTACTTGTGGCACATGTGCAGTGCATTGTGCACTTCTGGCATCTATGCCAAGAGTTCAACCAAAGTACTGGAACAATAAAAAACCTGTGCACATGCACAAGGGGTACATCATCAGTGGCTGAAGAAAGAATACATTTGCCTGGCAGAATGGGCAGAGCAAATAGCAGCATTGGTGACAGGGAGCACAGACTTTGTGTCACTGGAGGACAAACTAAGAGGTAAGTCTACTATAATGTACAAGCATGTCATGCATACTTGCATATTATGGCAAGTGCTCATAATGACTTGTGAAGGCACAATTCCTCTTAAAGGGTGAGACTAGAGTCATTTTAGCTTAATGAAATACACTTTCTTCTGGTCTGCAAAGTACACAACATTAAATCTCATAATAATCATACAATAGAAAGTAGACAAAAGTTGAGTAACAGGTGGAGAATACTCAAAGCCAGAATCTCAGAGAGTCATAAGATGCAGATGTGTAATTCAACCTGCTAACATATACACTGTATTATAAGTTTTGGGTGGGACTAATCAAAAATGCTAAATTACAGCTTTAAATTTTGTAAGGTTTGGCTGTGCGACTAATTTAAGGATTACAGGAAAGTTGTTTCCTTCAGCATAAAATATTGCTGTTATAGGGCTCTTTTCTTCTATGTATATTGTATGGGTCAGTGTCAAGTAGCTTGCAGAGGTACTATAGATGCCAAAGTATGTTTTAAAGTTTTCAGCTTAACACCAGAGTCTAGGCAGCAGGTAAACATCATCAATGATGCCACCCTGTGCCTAGTGGGACTGCTTGTCATAACTTGTAGACAAGCTCAGAAAAAATGGTCTCCCAGGGCATATTAATGCATCAGGTCACAGGTATACTCTCACTCCATATGTCTGTAGTCCCTTTGTGGCAAGATTGGCACATTTCTTGGAAACAAATTTTGAAATTAATTTTCTATATTTGGGGTGAAATGAACTTGATTCTCCATAGAGGGAACACTGAATCCTGTGGGGAATGTACCAAATGATGGACAGAGCATATTTTCTCACTTTGCTTAATCTGAAGCAATATATTGTTACATTTGATAGGTAAACCCAAGTGAATTATGTGTATAATTGACTGGAATGTCGTATAATACAATGACAGTAATTTGCTAACATCCTGTGAATGTCATCCTCCATGGCAGTACCCAGAGTGCAGCTGATGTATTTTACATAAATCACAAACTTTCTTTCAGATGTTTGATTCAGCCGTCAGGTAAAAGAACCAATTATAATTTCATCATTACTCAGACATCCTATTTTTTTGTAACTTCATCCATGGTGCAGGTTTTTCTGCATCCTGGCTTGTATGTAGGGCTGAATTAAAATATATCAGTTCTTGTGTTTTATTTGATGAAAACTCAGTATGGCTCGAATATTAATGGGTCCCCATAGTCTGAAAGTTATCTCAGCTTGTTTCCCTGCGTTATATGTTCACATTTGTGAAGTGTCATTCTTTTGCTTGGATCTCATTAGAGCAAGAGAAGAACAAGTCTCTGTCAACATGCCAAACCTTACTTTCCTGCACCTCTATGGTAGTAGCTAATAAGATGAATAGCTGAAATATATTTCATCCATGAGGAAGAACCATCTGACAAGCTTAAAGAAAGGATAATCGCTATATCTCTCAAGCCATTTTTATTTTTAGACATACAGTATACTCACTCAAATTATTTGATTGTTACGGAAACTTGTCTCTATTAGATTTCCTGGATATTTATGAACACATAATATATTCACATTTTTGGTGAATAAAACACTGTCTGTATACTGTATGCTATATTTTTTTTTCATTATGGTGCTACGCTAGTTGTAAGTCACAGGCACACTATTAAAGCATGCCTGTCATCAGAGAAATATAGGGGATACCACTGCTGTTCTTCTTCTGAAAATGCTAATTGCCTAACTTTGCCCAGGATTATTGCGACCCAGTCACACACACTCAGCCATGCAGCAAATGAAGAAAAAAAAGTCTGAAGAGCAAGAAAAGTATGAAAATCTGTTCTGTTGTTCCAAGACCAAATGCTGAATCCAAAGCATTAGCATAACAGTCAGGAAACTAGTATTGAGAGACCTCCATCTTGTGATTCTGTTCAGTCTTGATATCTATTCTGAAGTTGTAAAGTTGATAGAAAGGTTATTTCCATGTCATAATTCCTGCATCTATGCCCTGACTAACAAATACCTACTCTACCAAGCATCCTGACAGGCCTGAAGTAACCTGCTGTAGAGAATATGGTGTGAATATGCAAAAGAATAACCTGAAGAACACTACTTGGGGTCTCTAAAATAAGTTTGCGTTGACAGCCTGACTAAAAGAAAAAAAAAACTGTGTGTAACCGAGAATAAGGTGAATCCTACAAGCAAAAAGGTTGTCCTTCTAAAATGGAATAGTTACAGCCTTCAAACCCTTTGATAGTTTCAGAAAACTACACTCTCAATTGCTAATGACAGCAAACAAATGTTGGAATCTGAAAAGTCTATGTGCATTCCTGCTGATTTAGGACTATTTTGCAAAATACTCAAACTTTTACATTGCAAAGGTTGATATAAATGAGATTAGTTTTGATATACCAAGGGGTGAAAGGGGGGGGGGGGGGAGTCCATTGCACATACAGGCAATAAAAAAGGCATTGCCTCTGTACACTTGGATCTGTTGTCACCTGACTAGTGCACAGGTTAGTAACGAACTGATCATAAATGTGAAGAGGTTCTTTCCCACTGACCATCAATGCAAGAGGGCATTTCTCCACTAGCCACTAGTAAAGGGTCATTATACTGATCACCAGTGTAAGGGGACAATAAATTGACCATCAATGTAATAAACAGGGGGTATGCCTTCCTTGACAACCAATGTAGACGGACATATTTCCATTGTCAAAAAAAGCTAGGATGAACCCCACTGATTACTTTGCACAGTGCCTACACCCATAGGTGTGCACAGCTTATTGCATTAGGGTGTGCACCCCAATGCTCAAACACGTGTGTGTGTGTGTGTGTGTGTGTGTGTGGGTGTGGGTGTGGGTGTGGGTGTGTGGGTGTGTGGGTGTGTTTATACTGATGTCATCAATAAAGCAGTGGATGGTGTCAGTAGGGCAGTGGATGACGTCAGTAGCTTTTCTTTTTATTATTTTTTACAGTTTATTTTAGTCGTTTTTTACAATATTCTTTTTAGGAGCCCTGTTAGGGGGCTTTGGTGAAATATCAAGAGTTAAAACAGGGGCAATCTGCACCACACAGGGTGATTAGGGTGTGCCCAGGCACACCCTGTACTCACACATATGCCTACACCAGGTATATTCCTGCACTCTGTAAGCTATGCTGTACATTACAATACTCCTAAACTCTGCCCCTTTCAACTGTGCTGTACATGACATACTATACTGAACTCTCTTCCACAAATGGTGGTAACTGCGGGGAGTATGGCTACTTTTAAAAGACTCTTGGACATACATCTCAAATATCAAAACATTCAGGGATATGGGAAATTAATACGTCCACACACACCTACCCAGGTTGAACTGGATGGACTATTGTCTTTATTCATCCTCAACTACTATGTACCTATGTATGTAACTATGTACATCTGTAATTAATTCCTGGTCTTAAATTACTTGTAATATTACATGATTATTACTATAAATAATTTTGTCACATGGAGGTGGGGGTGTTAAAAAAGTATCAAACATGCTAATTAGGCCACTGCATCAAACAACATTTTCATACCAGTAGACAGATACATATTTCTACATTTCAAGTGGTGAAATCAACTAATCCTGGCTTTGGTTATAGATACTGTCAGTCCAAAGGAAAAACCGTGGTGATTTTTTAGAATTTAAAATTGATTTTAAGTAATTCAGCACTGGTGTTACAAATGTACAAAAAGAATATACAAATCGTATTTTGTATCACAGAATGATATTTGTTTTTCTTTTGGTAAAGTGAATTATAGTCATGTAGTGTATAGTTTTGTGTGTGTGAGCAAAAAAAAAAAACAACACAGAAAGTTTTTTCTGTTTTTGTGTAATGTTTGTTGTGTTCCCTACATGGTATAGATTTTTGCTTATTCTTCAGTAAATAAGGTGAACAATTCCCTTACATTTGTTTTTGGTCTTGCCATGGTGTTCCAATGCACAGAATCTGCTGAGAAGGTGTGTTTGCACAATTGTGTGGAGACTTTAGCCTTTTGCCCTTACCTTTGGATTCTGGTCTCCCACAGTTGTTATGAGACTGAAGCCTTAATTCTCAGATGGAGTTGTGTTTGCTTTTGTTTTTCCATGTCTCAGATCTATCAGAGCAGAAATGCCACTTCTGTTTCAAGCTCAAGACTCTAATAGAGGCTGACCTTTCTCATTCCTGATCTCAAGGCTAGTAACTGACCCATTCTCTAGGCTTCTGTAGAAAGGTAGACTGTCATTTAACAATGCCTGCATTTGTTATTTCAAGTAATGATTATCTAAGCTCAGGCTCAGCTCATTGCCTTACACCCTGACTCTGAGTCTGACAATTCAACTCTGACAGGCAGTTAACTCTTTAAACCTTTTAAATATCCCACGGGTACCAATAGGTGTTTGCTATTATCTTTGTTAGCCAGAAACCCCTCCTCTTTGCGCCAGTGCCATCTTAAGAGCGTTATAGGCCCCCGGGCAATGACGTGCTCTGGGGCCCCGCCTACACAATCACCCACGAGAATAAAAATGCAAATTATCGATAAGGTGATATTTATTTGTACAGCAGTGCCAGGCTAATGACAGCTTCCAAGTTCGGCGGGTGGGTCCGGTGACACACACAGGGACGGGAGTCAGACTCGACTATCCTGTGTGTGTCTGTTCCTGTGGAGACGGATCGGCATTCCTGCAGTTGTGGGCTCCCCCTCCACGGCCCAAGTGGCCTGACAGCAGTGCAGGGCCGACAGACGCTTGCCACCTACTAAGTTTGGCGCCTGGATGCACACGGGAAATGGGACTAATGCTTGGCTGGGGCTGGGTCACTGGGCAGGTAGGGCCCCCTGGGCAAGTGGGGCCCCTGGGAAACTGCCCGGCGTGCCCATTCGGTAAGATGGCCCTGCTTTGCGCCTCTCTTCACTTTCGTGACTTCTGTTGTAATCATAGTCCATCTGTTCCCAGTCCATCTGTCAAAGTCACCTATCACTTGTTCAAAAAAAGTGCTTTACCTGGCCAGTGAGGTGCTTTCTCTAAAAAATACCAGTTGGGCAATGCCTAGACCAGGGTTTACAGAACTCATCCTATTAATAAAGTAAAACTAAACCAAAGAGTTCCACAGAATAGGCTTCTGTGGCTTATTAAGGTAATATCAGATACCTCATTTAGTTTACACATTTTAAATGACAGTTTAGCTTTAAGAAATGTGGGCATACTGTTTCAATATACCATTTTAACTACTTCCAGCCCAAGTCTATTTTGGCACTCCTCTTCTACATGTAAAAATCATTTTTTTTTTTGCTAGAAAATTACTCAGAACCCCCAAACATTATATATATTTTATTAGCAGAAACCCTAGGGAATAAAATTGTGGTTGTTGCAACTTTTTCACTAGGTATTTGCACAGCAATTTTTCAAATGAGTTTTTTTGGGAGAAAAAACTGTTTCATTAAAAAAAAAAACGCTGAAGATAGCCCAGTTTTGTTGCATACTGTGAAATATAATGTTACACTGAGTTAATAGGTACCTAACATGTCACACTTTAAAATTATGCACACTCGTGGAATGGGGCCAAACTTCGGTACTCAAAAATCTCCTTCGGGGATGTTTTAAAATGTTTTACTGGTTACCTGTTTAGAGTTATAGAGGAGGTCCTGGACTAGAATTATTGCTCTTGCTCTAACGTTCACAGGGATACCTCACATGTGTGGTTTAAACGCTGTTTACATATGTGGGCTCGCAGGGACGGGGGAGCTTAACTATTTTTATATTGTTTTTTTAAATTTTTTTTGCTTTTTTATTTTGACACTTTACCTTTAGTCCTCATTCACACTAGCGCGACTTGTCAGGCGACTTGGTTGCCTGACAAGTCGCGGTGGGTCACCTGCCATTGATTAGCACAGGACCCGTTCTAATAGGAGCGACACAAGTTGCTCCGACTTAGAAAAAGGGTCCTGTACTACTTTGGGGCGACCTGGAGGTGACTTGCATTGACTTCAATGATATGAAGTCCGTGCATGTCGCCCCAGCAAGTAGCGTCGCCCCTGTCTGAATGGGGTCTTAATTTTTTTTATTTGATCAATGTTAATCCTATTACAAGGAATGTAAACATCCCTTTTAATAGGAATAGGGCATAACAGGTCAATTTGCAGAAAGATCTGGGGTTTATAAGTCCCCAGATTTCAACTGAAAAGCCTGAAATATAAAAAAAAAAAACAATCTCGGCTTCCCAGCTGAAGAAACGGCAGTGTTTACGTCTGCCGAGGCTGGACGTGATGTCATAACATCAGGCTCGGCCTCCAAAGGTCATAGCATCTGCCAGGGACCATCAGGTCCATGGTATTCTCTATGGTAAACAGTCGCTGATGGCTGATTCATTCTTCGGCCCGCTGATTGCACAGGCAAGCCGGTAGAAGCACCGGAGGCCGGCAGGAAGGGGGAGTGATGTAAAAACAATCATAGCGGCTGTTTAGCTCCTTGATTGTTTTTACATGACAGGGATCACCGGCTGAAAAAGAAGATATCTAAATGATGCTTGTAGCTGCAGGCATCATTCAGATTTAACCACCTAAAGTCCAGCACTTCATATGACGTTGACTTAAGGAGAAGTGGTAAAGGATAAATCCACCTTTGTTAACATGCTACATGTTACACCAGTATTTAGGGTATAACATGTTACCAAAAATCACCTGCCTGCACCCCTCTGATCCCCCCATGACAGCAGGTGGGGGATCCTCTCCCTGCAACTACTATCACAATTTAAAAAGAGCCCAACAATGTGGAGCTTCGCCCACATTGGTCATGTCATTCATTCACAGTAATCTGTGAATGAATGGACTACAACTACTGCCTGCCAACGTGGCAGAGGGCTTATAGCTCTCAACACATTGTAAGGGCACAGGGGTAACACTCTCATAGTTCATTGATATAACTGCTCTCAGTAACTGTACAGGAGGTATGGGCAGACAGCTATATAATGTGCATTCATTATTATTATTTTTTTAACCAGTTGCCAGCCACCCTATAGCTGTTTTACTGCTACAGGGTGGTCATGCTGCACAGGATTACACATATATACATGATCTTGCACTTCCGGGTAGCAGGCACGAGTGAATGATGCCGGCATAGAATCACAGTGGGAGCCTATTGGTGGGTCCTGCAGACTAGATTTCTGCCTGCACCCGCTGATCATTTGGTACACAGTTAGAACAGCAGTCTGCCTATGTAAACAAGGCTGATTTCCGTTCTGTCAGTACATATAGTTACATATACTTAGTCAAGTTAAAAAAAGACAAAAGTCCATCTAGTACAGAAGGCATAGATCCTGTGTTCCTGCAAAGCAGGGAGATGGATCTATGCCTTCCCCTAGTAAAAGCACCTCCCACACTATACTAAAACACTCGCTAGGGACACAGTTAACCCTTTAATCACCCCTGATGTTAACCCTTTCTCAGCCAGTGTCATTAATACAGTAACAGTGCATATTTTTAGCTCCAATTTCCCACATATCTCCTTTACATCAATGCCTGCAAAAAATAGAGGAGTGAGAGACACTCGGTAACTTTATCAGTCAAGAATTCATTGGCCCCACAATCGACCTTTTTATGGAGAACCAACCAATCCTTGCTACAAAAAACAGACACCAGAGCTCTCTTGGAAAAACATTTGGTGGACTTTTTCCAGCTGAATTCAGGATCAGTCTCTGATCCATTTGCGTTGTGGAATGCTCAAAATTATTTTATGAGTAGTATTTTTATCAAAATTGGGTCTGGGGTTAAGAGAAGAAGACAGCAGTGGGTTGATTACCTTCCATCTAACATTAGAAAGATTGAAACACAAAACAAAAATAGCCCAGATTCTGCCCTTTACTCTAAGCTGTCAGATTTGAGAGCCACTCTCTGTACCTTGTTGCTGGAGTACCATGAGTGTACCATCAGGAGTATGAAAACATCCTATTATGCTAACAGGAATAAAGCAGACAAACTTTTGGCTAGAAGGTTTCAAGGCCATAGGGGTAAACTAGAATTCTAGCTCCTCACCATATTTCCAAATTTTACACTCACACATCTAAATTATGCTGGAGGCACTGCGGATGAGTGGGTACTTTATACCATCTTTTATGGTCCTGTAAGTCACTAGCCAAATTCAGGCCCTCCATTTTCTTAATAACTGCTAACATCACTGCCATATCAAAGCAGATTTCCCCTGACACTAGCCTTACTGAATTTAGGTTTAGAGAATATTCCTAGTCCTTTGAGAAATGTAATAGTTAATGCCCACTGGCTACCACATTCATTTTGATAGGACACTGGAAATCTCCCTCACCTCCTACAGCATCTGTGGTTATGACTCTTGTGCATCAGCATTTTACATTTAAAGAATGCTAGCTGCAGGTTCTTACAAGACCATGCTTGAAAGATGGAGCCCATGGTTAGACTGGTATGATACTTCCAATTGTACTGTAGGTTTACTTGTGAATGGCTTGAGCCCAGTCATGGATTGGTATTAGCTGATTCCTGTTTCTTAACTCTTTGTGTACATTTTGATTATGTTCTGTTAATATTTTTATGTACAATGTCTTTGCCCCCCTTTGTAGATACTTGGCAGTCTATGTACCTTAATAAAGATAAAAAATCAGCGCAAACAGTGGATACCTAACCTAAATAGATTCAGTGCTCTGCACAGATTGAAAGTAGTGTTTATACAAAGTGCAATTAGTGAAGCGGCTGCTATCACTATGTATGTTTTTTTTTTTTTTCCAAATATAATTTATAACAATATAATACAGAGTCCAATAAACAATATATACCATGTTCAAATATATTTCTACATCAATCTGTTCATTCCACAGTTCCAATGAGCTCTTTTACACCCACACTTCCCTATTTCTATATATAAATAAAACAAAACAAAACAAAAGAAAAAAACAAAAAAAAAAAAAATCAACCCAGCCCCCCCCCAAAAAAAAAAGAAGGGGACCACGGAGGGGAAGGGGAAAGGGGGGAAAGAGGAACAGGAAAGGGTATACGGAATTATCTCCTCCCTTCCCTGCTGAGTTATCCTCTTGTTACTCAAGAGTCTGTCAATCTTCTTCAAGCGAAGCTATCTCTTGGTTCGAGAGTATAAACAAGTTCCATGCTCCCCGTGTTTCTGTATATTTTTCTCTTTTGTGTTGAGCTGTCAAAACCAAATCTTCCATTTTATTTATTTCGTCTACTTTACGTATCCAGCACTCTATTGTTGGAGGTCTTATTTTCTTCCAATTAAGGGGGATACAAGACCTAGCTGGGTTTGCCAAATGGCATATAATGGATCCTCTATATCTTTTCCCTGGTATCCTGCTCAATTGTAAAAGAAAAAAGGCCGGATCTTCTGGAATCTCTACTTCTGAAAACTTTTGCATGATCTCTCTGACTTTTTTCCAGAAGTCTGATAATTTAAGGCAGGACCAAAAAATGTGTATTAATGTGCCTTCTTCCATCGAACAGCGCCAGCATCTATCAGAGTTATTTATCGCCATTTTATGTAATTTATATGGGGTATAATACCACCTTGTCAGAATTTTAAAATGTATTTATTGATATTTGGTACATATAGGGGATTTAACCACTTAAGCCCCGGAGGATTTGCTTGCTCAAAGACCAGGGGCAACTTTGCGATTCGGCACTGCGTGTTTTTAACGGACAATTGCGCGGTCGTACGAAGCTTTACCCAAATGAAATTGATGTCCTTTTTTTCCCACAAACAGAGCTTTTTTTTGGTGGCATTTTATCACCTGTGTGATTTTTACTTTTTGCGCTATAAACAAAAAAAGAGCGACAAATTTGAAAAAATAACAATATTTTTCGCATTTTTTTTTATATGAAATTCCCCCCCAAAAAATGTAAAAATCAAATTTTTTTAACATTTTAGGCCAATTTGTTTTCTGCTACATACGTTTGGTAAAGAAAATAGCAATAAGCATATTTTGATTGGTTTGCGCAAAAGTTGTTGTGTTTACTAACTAAGGGAAAGATTTTTGTCATTTTATTGGGTTTTTTTAACGAGTAATGGCGGCAATCTTTTTTTGCGGGACTGCGACATTGCAGCGGACAGATCGGACCCTTGACTGACATTTTTGACACTTTTGGGGGTACCAGTGACATTACTACAGTAATCAGTGCTATACATATGCACTGTTACTGTAAAAATGACACTGGCAGGGAAGGGGTTAACTTTATTGGAGATGCCGGGCTTAAATGTGTCCCTAGGGGCGTGCTTCTAACTGTAAAGGGGTGTGGATTTTCATGTAACCACAGAGACATATGATCCTACATAGCAGGATCGTATGATCTCTGCAGTTACACCAGGGAGAATGACAGGCGGCTTTGTTTACATCAGCCGCCTGCCTTTCTCCCTCTGCAGCGGTCGATCGTGGGTGGCCGGCGGACATCGGAGCTGCCGGGCACTTGCGCGGGGATGACAGTGAATGAGTGGGGGCGGGAGCGCGCCTCTGGCAGCGGGCGCTCGCCCCCTATTGGCTCGCGGGCGAGTGAGGTATATATACCTCACTTTGCCCAGGAGGGCCTGACTGCCACAGTATATGTACTTGCGGCTGTCGGCAAGTGGTTAAAGACAAGGTTAATCATGTGTTGTCTCTGGTCCGTGGAGAAGGCACAGGATAATTCTCTCTCCCATTTGTCAAAATAGGGCAATTGATATTCTACCTTAGGTACATTTATCAAATTGTATATTTTAGATAACGCATGGGATAGGTTCCCTGAATCTGAACAATATACTTCGAATGCCGTTAATTGGCAGTTATAATTCTGTGGGTTAGGGATTGACCGTAAGAAATGATCAAGTTGAAGTGCGTTCCAAAAGGGAAGTCTGAAAATATCTCCATCACTCATTAATGTCTTCAAAGAAGGCCATATAGTCTCTCTCACAAAATGAGAGGCTTGGAAACATCCCCATTTACCAAGGGATCTTAAAGGTTGTGCTTCTAGTCCCATGGCAAATCGCGGGTTTCCTAGTATTGGATATAATGGTGAGTCCTTGGTGGAAACAGAGTTCTGGAAGCAAATTTGTGAACATATTTGTAAAGTCGTACCGATCAATTGGTGTGATTTTAATTCTTTCGGTAAATTCTCATAACACCATAGTGCTCTATTTAAAAAGATCCATGTATTTGTCTGTTCTATTTGCACCCATAACTTTGATTCCCCATGATGACACCAGTCAATTTGCCTCCGAATACGTGAAGCATGGTAATATTTACGTATATCTGGTATTGCCGCTCCTCCATATTTTTTTGGTAGAGTTAATAACTTTTGTGATATTCGGGGTGTTTTATGCGCCCAAATAAATTCCATGAATATCGAATCTACCTGTTTGAAGTAGTAAGTTGGGATCTTAATAGGAAAAAGGTACAAAATCTAGGTAATATAGACATCTTGATAAGGTTACAAGAATGTAATCCTGTATTCCATTTTTCCAATTTAAGACGGATTGTAGGCAAAAGGGTAGAAAAATTCAGTTCAAATATTTGAGCAGGTTTGGCAGGTATAGGTGTACCCAGGTATTTTAGTGCTCTGTCAGTCCACTTAAATTTGAAATTTTCCTTTAAAGTCTGTAAGGATCTACTGGGTAATCTTATTCCCATGGCTTCTGATTTTTTAAAATTTATCTTCAGATTAGATATGGCGCCATATTGTTCAAATTCTCTAATAAGATTCGGTAACGATGTTAACGGGTTTGTTATTGTAAATAATAAATCATCTACGTAAGTGGAAACTTTATGTTGTTTTTTCCCCATAGGAATACCTTGAATGTCAGGGTTTTGTCTTATTCTACATACAAACGGTTCCAGAGATAACACTAAAAGAATGGGGGATAAGGGACATCCCTGCCTTGTCCCCTTCCTAATAGTAAAAGGGTCCGATAAGATCCCATTCACTTTCAACTGTGCTGATGGAACGGAGTATATAGATGATATCCATTGTATCATAGTGTTACCTAGACCAATGTGTTTAAGTGTGGATAGCATAAATTTCCAGTTAACTCGATCAAATGCTTTTTCTGTGTCAGTTCCTAGAAAGACGCATGGAAGTTGAGATCCATCTACTGCTAATAATAGGTTTAATACTTTTGTGGTGTTATCTCTCACCTATCTGTTTATTATAAATCCCACTTGGTCCAAATGGATCAGGGAATGTAAATGTTGCGTTAATCGAGATGCTAATATTTTGGTGAAAAGTTTTAAATCTATATTAAGTAGTGATATAGGCCTGTAGCTTCCACATAACAATAAATCTTTATCCTCTTTTGGAATAACAGCAATATGTGCTCTCAACGTATCCTTGCAGAAAACTGGATTTCGCCCAACATCATTAAACAGTTTCAACAGGTATAGTCCCAAAATCGGGAAAAAAGCCCTGTAATACTGAAGAGTGAAGCCATCTGGGCCCAGCGCCTTTCCAGTCTTCATCGTACTCAGGGCTTGTTGTATTTCTATCAATTTTATTGGTGAGTCCAGTTCCCTGCAAGTTGCCGCCGAGAGTTTGGGTAATTGAGCTGAAGCCATATATTCCTCCATCTGTGTTATAGATGATGATTGATCTGTTAAATTATATAGGGAGGAATAATAGTCTCCGAAAACCTGAGCAATCTGTTTAGGTAATGATATTTTGGTACCTTTAGGAGACAAGATTTGGGGGATGTATGTAGCTAATTTAATGTCTGTAACGGATCTTTGTACCCCAGCTGGGCACATCCGCCGAATCTGTGTCTCCTGTCCTCCAAACGCACCCACAGCCTGCGGAGAAGTCATATCCAGCCCTTAACCCCTCAATCACGAGACAATCCACACAGGTGTTGAGGGTTAGCCATGCAGAGCTTAAACTGTTTATTACATTCCAAGACAACAGTTTTACATACAGTTAGGGAAACTCCCCTTAGCCTTTCCACAGAAGGGGGGGAAGGGAACCAACCAATGAGAACTGAACATTTGTACATTTGAAACATGCAGTCTTAATACACACCCCCTGCGGAGAGATGTCTCCAACTCAGATCATTGTCTGCCATGAATCCACACACTTAGACACAGAAACAGGAGGGGGGGGGGATGGGTTGTAACATTACATTACATTAACTCAATGCCATGAGTCAGTTGTTCAGAGGATGAATAAAGGGAAAATAAAATGCAATGTCCCAAACTCATAAGAAAATGACACAAAGGCGTTTACAATCCAGGGACAGGGTGATCCGTCACCCATAGTAACGGCTAGTACCGTCACATCTCTTCCCCCCAAAGGTAGACTAATCCAGGTACTAGACCTCCAACTGGTCTGTGCCTGAATTAGTCGGGTAACAAATCCCAAAGAGTCAATGTCTGTTTGCCTTGATAATTCGTCGGCGTTGCCGTTTTGCTTCCCAGGGCAGTAGTGGATGGTAAAGTCAAAAGGCTGCAGCGCCAAACTCCAGTATCTTCTGGCCCATAGTCTGTCGGTAGGAGGCTTGCGCACAGTCCCCTCCAAAACACACAGTGACAGTGGGTTCTGTCACATTTCTCCCCTTTTAAAAACAGACTAACGAGGTTCCTGACCCTCAAATGGTCTGGACCTGTGTTAGTCACAAACTTCCACCCCAGGCAACCAGGAAAACTAAAAGAACGACTCTGGCGCTGGGGAGCAACACCGCACATAGGGTCTCCCATGAATAAAAACAGCCGCTGCAGAGTGGGAACAGCTGTCTGCACTCCTCTGATCCAGGTCAGGGTTGCAGATATTGGGGGGAGCTGAATAATTCTCTGCCCTGATGCCAGCGCTTCCGCTGGTAGGGAATGTAGGCTGGTAGGGCTATGCATTTGGGAAAGGAAAAGGTACTTGCTTTTCTCCTGGTGTAGTTACGAGCCGCTGAGAAGGTATCTTGCAGGGACTGTCTCCCGGATTCTTCATCTCTGGTTCTGATGCTGGGCAGAGACCATCAGCACTCTGTCCTGTAGCCAGCGCTTCTGCCGGAGGGATAAACACTGGGGTAGTGTCCAATTGTTGGGGAGGGAGAATTGCTTCCTCTACTCCCGGTGGGGATATCTGCTGTTGGGAAAACAGCTCACGCAGATCCTCTCTCAGACTCTCCGGATCCAACTCTTTTTCTGATGCTGGGCAGATGCCAGGGGCACTCTGCCCTGTAGCCAGCGCTTCTGCTGGGGCGATAAACACTGGGATAGTGTCCAAGTGCTGGGGAAACGGCTCACTGAGGTCACCCCTCGGACTCCCTGGATCTACCTCTGAGGGTGGGCAGAGGCCAGCGGCACTCTGCCCCGTAGCCAGCGCTTCTGCTGGGGGGATAAACACTGGGGTAGTGCCCAAGTGCTGGGGAAACGGCTCACTGAGGTCACCCCTCGGACTCCCTGGATCTACCTCTGAGGGTGGGCAGAGGCCAGCGGCACTCTGCCCCGTAGCCAGCGCTTCTGCTGGGGGGATAACCACTGGGGTAGTGTCCAAGTGCTGGGGAAACGGCTCACTGAGGTCACCCCTCGGACTCCCTGGATCTACCTCTGAGGGTGGGCAGAGGCCAGCGGCACTCTGCCCCGTAGCCAGCGCTTCTGCTGGAGAGATAAACACTGGGGTAGTGTCCAATTGTTGGGGAGGGAGAATTGCTTCCTCTACTCCCGGTGGGGGTATCTGCTGTTGGGAAAACAGCTCACGCAGATCCTCTCTCAGACTCTCCGGATCCAACTCTTTTTCTGATGCTGGGCAGATGCCAGGGGCACTCTGCCCTGTAGCCAATGCTTCTGCTGGGGCACCAGATGAGATACTCTGGACTTGCTGCTGATCACCATTTCCCAGCCTTCCAGCGCCTGTCTCAACTCCCCCTTCTGAGACCTTCATGCTATCAGCTTGTCTCGCTGCCTGGTGGACCTCCGGTGCGTTCCGGCATTCTAGCGCTCGCAGTGCCCTCTGTATCATCGCTGCTTCTTCCATTGCAGTTAGTACGGGAAAACGCAGGGTCACCCCTGGCCCCATTTGCTTCTCATCTTCGTGACTGTCTGCTATTTCTCTCGGACAGTCCCAGGCAACAGGAGCCATGCCAGGCTGCTGATCACCGTCAAACAGCCGCTTGTAGGCAATCTCGAGCTCCCATTCCTGCTCAACCAGGAACTCCAATTCCTCCAGGTCACACGCCTCGTCGGGGAGGTCCAGCACCTCATCTCGGAAATCCAGAATGTGTTCCAGCCGCCACTCCTCATCGCTCCCAAAGTCTGGGTCTCCGTACATTTTTTGATGGAGCAGCCCCACGCCGCCATAGCCAACGCCTTCTGTTGGGCTGCCATCTGCTGTACCTGGCCACAGTTGAGCTGCGAACCACCGGAGGGCTCTGTAGCTGGCGTCCAGCCTCATTTCCTCCTGGACCAATCTTCCGAGCTCCATCTTCCCTTCATCTCGCGGTCGTTCCCTCAGGAACACCTCTCGCGCACGGTACTGCTTCCGGTACATCTCTGTGGAGGAGGGAAGGATCTTCCCCTGATGGTGCCGCTCGTGGCTTAGCGCCTCATGCCAGAGTTGCCGGCGGATCACATCCTCCCAGCCGAGCCTGGTGTGCTCTGTCGCTGGTCCCCGATGGTGCTTCTGCATGCCTTGCAGCCTCCTCCCGAACTCCGCTCTCATGCTGGCTGGTCCCCGTATCACTCCTCGGCAGCTGCCCAGATCTTGAATCCTGGTGGTGGTTTGGATGTCCTGGACTGCAGGAGACATCCCACCACTGCCACCAATGTAACGGATCTTTGTACCCCAGCTGGGCACATCCGCCGAATCTGTGTCTCCTGTCCTCCAAACGCACCCACAGCCTGCGGAGAAGTCATATCCAGCCCTTAACCCCTCAATCACGAGACAATCCACACAGGTGTTGAGGGTTAGCCATGCAGAGCTTAAACTGTTTATTACATTCCAAGACAACAGTTTTACATACAGTTAGGGAAACTCCCCTTAGCCTTTCCACAGAAGGGGGGAAGGGAACCAACCAATGAGAACTGAACATTTGTACATTTGAAACATGCAGTCTTAATACACACCCCCTGTGGAGAGATGTCTCCAACTCAGATCATTGTCTGCCATGAATCCACACACTTAGACACAGAAACAGGAGGGGGGGGGGATGGGTTGTAACATTACATTACATTAACTCAATGCCATGAGTCAGTTGTTCAGAGGATGAATAAAGGGAAAATAAAATGCAATGTCCCAAACTCATAAGAAAATGACACAAAGGCGTTTACAATCCAGGGACAGGGTGATCCGTCACCCATAGTGACGGCTAGTACCGTCACAATGTCCTTTACCGATTTGGCTAACAGTTTCCCGCACTTGTTACCTGATTCGTATCCTATTTTGCGGCTTCTCTGTAAAGATGCTTTAGCCTTGTAACCTAACAGGTCCGTAATTTGTTTACATAGGGAAATCATTTCTATCTCTGTGTTGGTCTTTGGGTTCCTTTTATGATTGTTCTCTGTCTCCTGTAGTGAAGAGAGCAATGTTACCAATTGTTTCTCTCGTTCTCTTTTTATCTTAGATCCGTGCTTGATCAACACCCCTCGGATCACTACTTTATGGGCCTCCCACAGAATACCTGGGTCCCCCCCGGGGTTTCGTTTGTTTGAAAGTAAAATTTTAACTCGTCTGTTACATCCTTGAGGATCTCCGGTGTCTGTAGGAGGCTTTCATTCAATCTCCAAAACCGGTTCCCTAAGGATAGTGTTTCAGAGAGTGAATAATATAGAGTAATTGGTGCGTGATCCGACCATGTTATACTTCCAATTTCGCTTTTCTTTATTGCATGTAATTGTCTGTGGGGAATGAAAAAAGAATCTATTCTTGTGTATATTTTATGTACTGAAGAGTAACATGTATAATCTTTTTCGCCTGGGTGTGTTAATCGCCATACATCCACAAGTTGGTGTTTATATAGTTCTTGAGTTATGTGTTTACCAATTCGTGGGGAACTTGAAGAGAGACCTATTGAGGTATCCAATTGAGGGTTTAGAGGGGTATTTATATCCCCCCATAACAATAGCTGTCCTTCCGTAAAATCTGATAATTTATTTAATACCCTCGTAAGAAAAGTATCTTGATTATAATTGGGGGCATATATATTTGCGAGTGTTACCATAACCTCTCCTATTGATCCCTTAACAAAAGCATACCTCCCTTCCAAATCCAATTGTATTTCTTTTAGGGTCCATGGCATTTAATTGGCAATAAGAATAGACACCCCCTTTGATTTAGACTCTCTGTTAGTCTAATGATATCCCCACGGGTAATATTTAGCACCACCTAAATAAATAAATACAAAATTCATAAAAAATTAAAATGCTCAGTGTATCTATGTGAAATGAATAAAAAATGTAATTCTTTATACATATATCCATATAGTGAACAGTCCCATTCAAGATAAATAAATATATGAATAAATATAAAAAGTCCTGTGCAAAATTCTGTGCAAAAAACTGTGCAAAGTTGCCAAAAATTATCACAGAAATAGAAAAGTATCGGTGCTTGGAAGTGAATCCGCTAGGGTGCAATCCTTCACCAATAAATAATGGCTGCTCACCTCACATTCTGACCCCTGTTTTACCAGTGGGTCAGAACTAGCTGTTCCCAAAGAGGGATATGTTCCTATGGATGATGACCAGCCAGTAATCCTGTGATAAACGATCCTTCAGTCTCCAGTCCTGTATCCCCTTAACTATGTCTCCAGTGTAAGACAAAAAGTGGGACAAATCTAGTGCTCACCATATAGCAGATTTTATTAGGGACAAGAATACAAAGTAACAAACTCACATTAAAAGGCACATCAAGCCGTGTGAGTCGTGCGAGCTCTCATGAACAATCCAATTTCTCTTATCCGTGTACTCAGCAAAGAGACATCCGACAGCAGGCTCCATCCTCTATATGCGTTGCGATATATGTTTGACTTTGTCAGTACTTCGACCAACAACTGACGAAGTCAAACAGATGACGCAACACGTCTGTTTTTGGAGCACCTCCAAAAAGCGTAATAATAAACATCAACCCCTCATTTTTTCCATCCTCTGAATTTTTTTTTTATCAGGACAAGTAGATTATTATAAAGGACAAAAATATTGGGTCCCTGATTTAGTTCCTTGGGCAAGCAGTTTTTTAAAAAAATGTCCACACCCCTGTGTCTTGTAGTCAGGCTGAAAATACAGTAATAAATATGGAGTGGTTACACTGAAAAGTGCTATAATTAAAGAGGTAGCCCTATGGAAATAAAAAAATCCTGTTCTCTTATAGCGGGTTAAACAGCACAGTGCTTGCGTTATCTAGTCTGTCCCTTTCTATGCTGTAGAAAACCTGGTTGATTCTGCCGTTTCCTGTGTTCTGGCCACAGTAATCATGGCTCCTGATCCATGATACCATGGTCAGCCTACATGCCTCCATCATCCTCTCTTCCCCTTTCTCTTTTCCTCTTGCCACTATTAGTAGCTGGTAGTCAAAGAAAGTTTACTGCCAGCCTCTCTGTTCTACTAAGCTATACTACACTGTGTACATATTTTTATAAAATTATGCCTCTAATTAGCTGCTTTCTGATCTTTTTCTGGGTGGTCTTGTGACCTCCAGCTGCTCTCCTTCCCCGATCTAAGGCTACAGTGGTAGGGGCTGAGCAGACAGCACAGTGGTCACGTGACCTCCTGGCAGATGTCAGAGGGCGATCTCAGCTCCTCCCATTGTAGCCTTTAGATTGGAGGATGAGAGCATCCAGAGGTCAAATGAATGACTGGAAAAGATCGGAAAAAAGGTATTTTATACTAACATGTACACAGTGTAGTATAGCTTAGAAAAACAGAGGGTCCGGCAGTAATCTTTCTTTGACTTTACAACCACATTGAGATACACTGTGCTGTTACCACATAAGAGATTCATAACGTGGAACTTATGCCACAAAGCAATGGCACATCTCTCCAGTGGTCTTATTGCCCCAAAACAATAATGTAATCAACAGCACAGCTCAGAGAGCAAGAGCCCTGTTGATTAGAGCATTGTTCAGGTTCAGGAAAATGATGCAGTTCATGTTAGAGCTACACTCTTTGTAATGTTTAACCAAAGTGAGTGGGTGCAGTAATTAGTGAAAAATTGAAATAGAAAATGACCAGCACTCCTGTAATATTCATTCCACTCCTTTTATTAACAAAACAGTGTCACAATATTCATAATAGCCAATGTTTCTAGGCCTTACAGGGTCCATTCCTCAAGTAAACATACTGACACTGTATCACTATGTCACCTTGAAGAAAAGCTCCTGCAAGGCCCAGAAACGTTGAGTATTCCAATTAATGTGACACTGTTTTCACAATAACATGTTTGAAACTAATAAGGTTGGCCATACATGTTCAATGTTCTTGTATACTTTTGCTTTAGATTTATCTTCAAACTATGGCCCTCCAGTTGTTCAGGAACTACAATTCCCATAATGCCTTGTCATGTCTGGGAATGTCAGAGTTTTATAATGCCTCATGGGATGTGTAGTTCCGCAACAGCTGGAGGGCTGTAGTTTGAGGATCCCTGCAAACTATGTAGTACAAGGGCCTGTCTGATTGGATACAATTGAAAGTTGTTTAGTTTTGACCTCATATTATATGGTTTGTGGTAAATCTAAAAGAAAATTGTACAAGAAAATTTAACATGTATGGCCAGCCTAACACAGGAGTGCTGGCATCTTTCTGCTTAGTCAGGGTTTGTTCTTTGTCTGCAGTTGACTATGTGCACTTACAAAAAACCTTTGCACAACAATATGCAAATAAAAATACAGTGACTGCATTGCATACACAGCTAAATGATTAGAAAAGTCACTACAGGGCCTGTGCCATACATTAGGTCAACGTTACTTTATAACCATTATATCTGATTTAATTAGTGTAATTCTTTCTAATTTTCTTGGCCTTACTTGTATACATGTTGTACTTACATCACTTAGTCGTTCATGTGAAGGGCCTCTCTGCGAAGGTTTTGACTCTCTGTTCTGGCTTTCGCTGTCACTGTCTCTGCAGTTGTTCTGTAGTGGTTTGAGCTAAGGGCAGATAAAGAATAATAAATTGAAATAATAATTACATACATACAGACCTATTTTTTTTTTACAGTTTTTGAATTGATATCATTTTCCTATTAAATGGTGGCCCTTGCTTTTTGAGAAATCCTGTTACAACTTTAAAACAGAAATTAATATAACTGTGTTCACACTTTGGCGTGGTTCACACTAGTATGATGCAATTTGATCCAATTTCCAGGTGCCATTTTGTAGTGAGTGAGTGTTTGCTACTGCGATTCATGCCTACTATCAGCAGCAGTGATGGCTCATTGGTTGCCAAAGAGCTGACAACTGCCAACGTCCTAACAATCATGAGTCATTCCTGCTATCAGAGTTGAGTTACACCCTGAGAAGCAAAGTTTAGCACTTTTAGCTACAGCACGTAGCTATAAACCTCTGGCCCTCAATAGCAACTGATGATTTAGTAGCATAGTCCAAGTATACTAATATAGGTGGATAATAGAGCTGTCATTAGGAGGCTTCTGGAAGGGAACATTTTGGTAAGCATTTTCCAATCAACTCACCCCATCACCACAAGCTAAGTGCTAGTTCACTCCAAATCTGACTGTCCCTTTTTCTGCTAGTTAGCAAAATAAAGAATTTAACTGGCCAGTTTTCAGCTTTCAGCGCTGTCACTCTTTAAATGACAATTGCACGGTCATTCTACACTGCACCCAAAAGACATTTTTATCATTTTTTTTTTCATACAAATAGAACTTGCTTTTGGTGGTATTCAATTACTACTGGTATTTTTATGCTAACAAACAAAACAAAAAAGTCCAAAGAGTTTGAGAAAAAAAAAAGTTTTCATAGTTTGTTATAACATTTTGCAAACAGATAATTTTTCTCCTTCATTGATGTGCACTGATGGGGCTGCACTGATGGGCACTGATAGGATACACTGATAGGCACTGATAAGGCAGCACTAATGGGCATTGATAGGTGGCACTGATGAGGCAGCACTGATCAAGAGGCACTGATGAGGTTGCACTAATAGGTGACACTGATGGGCACTGATGAGGCTGCACTGATAGGTGGCACTGATGGGTACTGCTAGGTGGCACTGATAGATGGCACTAGTGGGCACTGATGGACACTGATAGGTGGCACTGGTAGATGGCACTGATAGGTGGCACTGATGATGAGGCACTGATGGGCACTGATAGGTGACACTGGTATGCATTGATAGGTGGCACTGGTGGTCATTGATAGGTGGGACTGGTGGGCACTGGTAGGTGGCACTGCTGGGCACTGATGAGGTGGCATTGGCTCTCCATGTGAAGGACCAATGTCCTGTGTACACAAGCCAGTAATTGGCTTTTTTTTGTTCTCCTGATAGCTGATTACAGAGCGTGCCACCCATGCTCGTGAAATGTTTGGGTGTCTTTAATTAAATTCTAGGTAATTTTTTTTGCAAATTAGCAGGGGTACTCTTTAACATAGGGCAATGGTATCTGGGCCCCCCTTATCATTAAAGGGGGCTTCCAGAAGTCCCTTGCATACCGACGTACACAACCACCAGCCAGGGTTGTTGGGAAAAGAACCTTGTCCGCATCTATGGGAGTCTCCCCTAGCAAGCCCCCCTCCCATGTTGAGGTCATATGGCCTGGTATGGTTCAGGTGATTTAAAGGGTCTGGTGTAATTATGTTTGTGTGGGGGGAACCCTTAAAATTCATATTTAAACCCAAAGAGTCTGGTAGGGATTTTCATGGAGACCTAACACAAAATAATCCCCTTAAAATCTATGTCAGACTCAAACACAATTTTTCATGCTTTTCATTTTTTTTTTTTTCGTGCTGTAGGACGTGTTTTTTTAAAGAAATTGCATATGGTAGACTGCTATGTATGTTGGGGGACCTTTGGATGGGTCTGTGCAGTGTTTAATACATAGGATTCAGAAGGGAAATTTAATTTGCCAGCAATTTAAATACATTTTTTCTTTGTGAATGTCACTGCTTTAAAAAAAATAAATAAAAATCACTTCTCCTGGCCAAATGGAAAAAATAAAAGTTGCACTGGTACATGTTTCACAAGGCAGATATATCCCCAGCCCACCCCCACCCCCCATGCCATTTTTTGATAACCCTTTGCTTTTTAGCCCACAAAATTGGAGTTTTTAATTTGACAGGCTCAGCTCCCAATTATTTCAGTTGGTTTGGGTTCAGCATACAAACTTCTTTGATGTTTGCCCCTGGTCAAACTGAGCCCAACATAATGCAGGCCAATCCTTACTGGAGGCATTCTGTACACAGTTGGTGTACAGAACATCCCCAGAAATTTCAGCACTAAGATGCAAGTAAAATTTTAGGCATCCCCTGCGATAGGAATTTCAGTTTCCGTGAGGTACTCTCTAAGGGTTAAATATGTCTAAAGGGATGTAGACACTGCAGCATTTCACATTAGAGAAACTGCAAGTGAATCTGGTGATCATAATGCATCAGATTCTTTCATTCAGAAATCCAGTCTTCGAAGATTTGACGAAACAGCCTGTTCTTCAAATTAGAAAAATATAGATGTCTGCTGCATAGTTTGATAAAATCCTTACAATGTACATAAATCACCAAGAGGGCATTGTTTTTCTTTTTTTCTTCAAAAATAGTGGAGTTAGTGGAGCAATGGGGTACCTACAGGTATATCAACCCTCATTTTTTTCATTGCTATATATGGACATTCTCATAGATTAGACTTAAGCCCCGTAAACACGCAATGATTATCGGCCGACCGATCGTCCGTCTTTTGTCCAGAGTGGTGTTTTGTTGGTTGGAATGTGCCTAGACTGCACACAAATTTTCTCGCCCAACAAAAATCTACTTCAGAAGTGATGGCATGTGTTGGTTTGATTTCTTTGTGTTCTTTCTTCTCTGAGCATGCCCAGACTTGCTCATAAGATTTTTCCCTGTCGAAATCAGTACTGACTGCACGAAAATCGGCCGTGTTTTGATGGCCAACAAAAATTTTATAGTCTGCACACTGAAAAGTCGGAGTCGGTTGTTAGAAGCATCATACTAACAAGCCGCAAATCGGCAGATCGGACGTTGGACGAAAATTCCCTGCCAATTTTCGACGCGTGTGTACGGGGCTTAAGTCCTGGTTCACATATGTGCGATGACAGACATCGTATGTGATTCAGAGCGCACTGCTCTGCAAATCAGATGCGATGTCTGTGCCATGCGAATTCAGCCATACAGATATGGCTGAATTTGCATCGTATTCGGACATAACTCACACAGGACCCTTTTTTGGGTCCGCACCAGATTCGGATCGCATGGGTGTTCACACCTTCACAGTTCACACATTCACAGTTCACACTGTGATATGTAAACTTATCTGGGGGTGTCATTAACTTTGTATTGACACTCCCACCGATTCGCATATGGCAGTGTGAACTGCCTGCGAGTTTAAAGTGATTTGCATGGTTCCCACATCGCATATATGTGAACCGGTACTTAGGGACCACACTATCTAGAGAGGCCTTGACAATTCACTGTAGCTTACCAACCATGTTCAACCAAAACCTCTGATTTTACCACAAATGTTTAGACAGTATATTTTTTGGGGGGCCAGCTAGTTAGTGTTCTGGGAACCTTTATATTGTTTATTTTGTTTTTTCCATGTGCACATTAGTTTGAAAAGCTAGTTATAGATTGAGCGGTTGCCAATTTTATTTTTATAAATAAAAATCTAGCAGGAATTTTAAGTCTTCCCCACTCAAGCTACAACTAAAAACAATGCTTGAGTTAAGGCTTTAAGTGTTTAAGTAGTGGAAAGCTTAAGCAATTTAGCCTATAGTAGCTAGGAGTAGGTTGAAGGCTAGGAGCACTAAAGGGAATTGTGTCATTTATAATTCTTTTTGGCAATGAAAGCATTGTGCCCAACACAAGGCCCAGGTTTTTTAGATCAAAAATGAACAAGCTAAAGAAAAAAAAATGATCCAATCAGCCACCCAAATTTGCATATAATGGCATGAGAGGTAGCATAAAACTGTAATTAGTGTGAGAATGAAAAGATTTTGAGGTTGGTGTTATTTTAATTTTGCATAGATTAGTGAAAAATTAATGCTGAAAAACAGAATATAATTCACACATTTTAAAAGTGATCAGGTAGTTAGGAATCAAATCTTGTGGTGAGAATAGAGTGGTACATAGCTATTAGAATGCAATAACCTATTTTTATTGTGTGTTTATTCAATTTTCAAGGCACCAGCTGCTCCTGCAGCAAGCATTCCACAGAGCTCTTAACTGCAGCTGAAGTGTGTGAGAACTCAATGTTGATTAGCTGGCTGCCACTCTCCATCTTCTAATTATGGCTAATCCCACAGCAGACTTTTAGTCACTGAGCAACTACTTCTCACTTGACCTACACAGCAGAAAAAAATGTGTGTCCCCTCAAATCCACATACTAATCCTGCCATCAGAAAAACCACAGGAGGCAATCTCTGGATATAATTGTTTAATTCACTGTATTAAAGTAATCCATCGAAAGTTGTGAGCCTTTTATCAGTTCACTTTTCTTCCTGCTTGACTTTTGTATTATTTACTGTCTCTATTCACATTACTTTCAACAGTGATACAAGATGTAAGGTTCACTTTTTACAACAATAGCAAAGCAAAACAAATGGTTTTGCATGTAGAGAGAGCCTAAGATAATGTCTGTTGCCCATCTCCATCTTTCACTCCAAAAGGGACAGCTGAAATCTGATTGGCTCATATTTGCAACACATCCATCTGCTTCCCTTGGTTTTAGATACACAGTTATATCTATCTATCTATCTATCTATCTATCTATCTATCTATCTATCTATCTATCTATCTATCTATCTATCTATCTATCTATCTATCTACTATGTCACTGTAAAATATTTGACAGCTGTGATTATAGTGACATTGATCAACCTGTCAAGTCAGTTGAACAATTTTGCTTGAGAATAATAATGTAGCATATACTGTATATTACAAAGGCAAACAACTTTTAAATATACTGTCCCATACTTTGAGTTACCTGGCACTGACAAAAGCGCCAACATGTAAAGCAACAGGGTAGTATAGCAAAAGCAAGGTATCAAAAAGTATAAAAAAATTATGAGTGGGGATGGGAGTGGTTAGATCCTTTAAGAGAATCTTCCCACATTTTGGGATTTTCTTTTACTTTTAGCCCCAGTGAATATGGTAACTAGAATACATAGAGGGGGTGTCTACATTTCACTCTGATCTTTTTCTTAGGTGTATTTAAAACATGTTAAAAAGACTATAGCTCCCTTATTTCCTTCAGAGGTGGTAAACACTGAGCGTCCATTTGCAGTAACAGAAGTGTAATATTTAATAAAGCACCACTACCCAGTGGAAAGACAAGAATGTTGCAGTGAAGAGTAAAAAAGTAGGTCTGGGGTGCACAGTGTCTGTCTTAAGGGGCAGAATGTGGCTTTGCCTCCCAAACAGGGAGGCTTCCAGGAAGGATGGTGTGTCCCTGCTCTCTATCTACTTATTTGGAGCCTCTCCCAGCTGCTAATTACTGTCCCTGACAGATGGATGACCTATCTAAAAATATGTGTCAAGCCTGGGAGCCATAACTAGACTCTGCTAAACTTAGATGCCCGCCAGAGTAACCTGGGGTGCCAGCATCCAATCGGATAGCTTCCAGTGACCCAAAAACCATAGAGGAACCATCTTTCTCTTTACTTCCTTCCCCATAGCAATGCCCCTGCTGTTGAGCACCCCCTAAAGTGCACCTGCCTACAGGCTTCACAGAGGTCACTAGAAGAAGCAAGCATCAGTAGGGTACTCTACTGCCTCTGCTTTCTTTAAGTAAAATTTGGCATCTAGAATTTTACATACCTAGCTCACTGTTGTGATTCATCCTGTTCCCAGAAATTACTATTTCCTAGCCCAGATGACTCACCAGATGAACTACCTGCATGGTTAGTGGTTGAGATCTGAAAGGAAGTGGCAGAGCTTCTACAAAACTCTGGTAAGTATAATACAAATATATATTAAATCACGTGCACTCGGCAGAAGAATCTAAAGTACCGAACAGAATACAAAGAAAATATATAATATCCTATATAACATTTTTAGTCATTTGACAATAATTATACATTACCGGTAAAGTAGATATTAGTTAAAAAAAAAAATGTCAGAATAGATTTTTAAAAATGAATGGTGTTTGAGTTTAAAAAAGTAGCATTACAGAATTATTTATTTCATTGTTCTTCTTTTTGTCTACCTGATCTCTGAGTAGGAGAGAAGCTGTCACCAGCAATAAATCGTGTAAAATTACAGCTATGACATGAATATAACTTGAAACAACTGTGGTATGCAACAAGGCTTCAGTATGTCACACAAGGCATTGTATTTGGTAGAGATGTAAGTTTGAACCTATGGTAATATTATTAATGCACGGCCTCTGTTGAACTAAATGCCCATTCGTATTTTTAGGAAATTAATTTAGGAAACTGGGTTGGAGTGAGTATAAGGGATGGTTTCCCAAATATTTGAAAAAGAAAAAAAAACTAGCATTCAGTCTAGATATTAGCAAAGACTTTTCACAGTTGTAAAAATCTAGTGTCTAGAACATGATGGGTAGCAGCAGGAAACTGCATTTGCAAACAAGTAAACAAATGTAATGATTTGCAGAAGTATGATCAAGGAAAACAATGCCTCGTAGTTAAGAAATTATCATACAAAATGATATACAAAAATACACAAATAGTATCTGCGCTCAATAGTATAAATAAATGAAGGCAGCCAGCACCAAAAGGTAAGAATGTACACCCACAACAAAAATAATAGCAGCAGGGTGCAGCGCCGATAATAACAATGATCAGTCCTGTGAAAGAATGTCCAAAAATCACAATGGATGTACCAAGAAGAGTCCCCACAGCAAATGCCATGAATCCTAGAGACACACATTACCACTGTGAGGGAGGGGGGGGGGTCCTGCTTACCAGATTGTATTGACCCTCAAATTATAGAGCGATCAATAGAAATATGTAGAAGGCAAGTATAATCGATCAATATCCACTGTGTCCTCTGTATTAAAACTACAGTTCACAAGCACCTCCTCTCCAAATCCTTGTTACACTCACACCCGGGAAGCAAACGAGCGAGGCCAACAACCACACCTCAGTGATATAAAAACATTGATATGGTGTAGTAGTTCTAAAACAGTTTAATTGGATAAAAAAATGATGTACACTCACATGCAAATAAAACGTGTCAATCGGTAAACGATAATGGCCACGGCATGTAGCATGCTTGTGTTATGTCGTTCCCACCTTGCGCATTTCATCATTAGTAGACGTCATTGGAGGCATGTCGACCAATCACAAGCACGCTCTAAATATTACCCAGACCGGATATAGCCGAAACCAGAAGAGAAAATCCTTGCTTGCGCTTCACGATGCGCTTCAACTGAAAGAGGCGTAAATATGCTGCTCATTCATATAAATCTTTATATATTAAAAGCCATAATAAAGATACAATAAAAAAGATATAAAATATTTAAAAGGATCCCAAAATAATGCAGACATCAACTTTTGTTCACAAAACAATTGATGTCCCATTCTATGCCAAAGGGTGTATAACATTTAAGGTCATAAATCCAATGGGTCTCAAATGACTTCTTCTCCAATGTGCGGAAAAGTGATCTATGTCCAATATAATAGTACCATCAATTTTCTAATTGTGAAATTGAGCGTAGTGTTTAGACACGCTGTGATTAGGGAACCCTCATCTGAGAGTACCTAGATGTTCATTAAACCTTACTTGCATGTATCTAATAGAACTGCTTACATATTGAAGGCCACAAGGGCACTGCCAAAGATATACCACATTTTTGGATGTACACATAATGAAGGCCTCGATGTTATAGACCCTCAAGGTAACCTTAGATTGAAAAGTACACACCCTCCTATCCCTAACAGAATTAATAAGGCATACAGCACATTTCCTGCATGGAAAGAAACCCTTAGGATCCTGAAAAAAGGTTGTTCTCACAGGATTATCAATGATATTGGAAGCCATCTGCAACCTTAAAGGCTGCCCACTTCATACATCTTTCAATATATCAAGATTTTTATGATCCAATGAATGTATTGTCATTTTGTTTTGTATTCTAGTATTTAAGTTGCATTATTGGTTAATATCCACTAGATGGCGCTTCACTATGTGTTTGATCATTTAATTATAGTCTTCATTGCTAAGCCTTAATTGGATTTTTATCTATATCCTTTTTAATGTTTCCTTTTTTATTGATTTATTTTTATTTTTTATTTTTATTAGTATTTGTGATAGGTATGCACTCATTTTCACAAATTGGAGTTTTTTTATTCCGCTTTCTCCGATTGAAACGTAGTAAGAAATGCAATGCGATTGAGCAGCATACTTCTGCTTCTTCAGTTGAAGCGCATCTCGAAGCACAAGCAAGGATTTTCTCTTCCCGTTCCCGCTATGTCTGGTCTGGGTAACGTTTAGAGCATGCTTGCTATCGGTTGACATGCCTCCGATGACGTCTACTGATGACGAAACGCGTAATGACATTATGCAAGCACGCTTTTTTTATCCAATTAAGCTGTTTTAGAACTACTGCACCATGTCAGTTTTTTTTATATCTCTAAAGGTGTGGTTGTTGGCCCCGCTCATTTGCTTCTCGGCTGTAAGTGTAACAAGGATTTGGAGAGGAGGTGCTTGTGAACCGTAGTTTTAACACAGAGGACACGTTGGATATCTGGTCCAGACATTGATCAATTTTACTGGCCTTCTACTTATTTGTATTGACTTCTCTATAATTTGAGGGTCAATACAATCTGGTAAGCAGGACCCCCTTCTCCCTCACAGTGGTGATGTGTGTCTCTAGGATTTATGGCATTTGGGGTGGGGACCCTTCTTCATACTTAAATTGTGATTTATAGACATTCTTTCACAGGACTGATTATTATTAATATTGGCACTGCACCCTGCTGCTATTATATAAAATGATATGTTCAGATGACAAACAAGTTACTAAACTATATAAAATAAAGATGGATCCATTAATCTAAGGAAATTCCAGTCTTCACAAACTGATATTTTTTTTACTACTATTCACTTGCACACATGGTGATGTGTATAAATTTTCTGACTAACCTGTACATGTCAGCATATTTAATTAAAAAAGTACAAGGATCTACAGTATGTGCTAAATTCACTTGCTACTGCAGCCAATCAGAATCTACCTAATACAGATCTTGATTAATTTAGAAAATTGTTTTTGTCTATTGAATAAGCCAACTGTGTTTTATATGTATAAAATCATGCTAATAAAGCTTTATCCTTGATTTATGGATATAAATTGTATGTATACTCATACTGATATATATATATATATATATATATATATACATACACTATATTACCACAAGTATTGGGACACCTGCGTTTATACACACATGAACTTTAGTGGCATTGCAGTCTTAGTCTGTGAGTTTCAGTATTGAGTTGGCCCACCCTTTGCAGCTATAACAGCTTCTACATTTCTGGGAAGGCTGTCCACAAGGTTTAGGAGTGTGTCTATGGGAATGTTTGACCATTCTTACAGAAGCGCATTTGTGAGGTCAGACACTGATGTTGGAGAGAAGTCTTGGCTTGCAGTCTGCGCTCCAATTTATCCCAAAGGTGTTCTATCGGGTTGAGGTCAGGAATCTGTGCAGTCCAGTCAGGTTTGTGCTCCCCAAACTTGCTCATCCATGTCTTTACTGTATTACTTTTTACTTTTGGTAATAAAGTGTATATGTATATATCTTCTGGTTATCCTAAATTTATATAAAAAAAAACTAGTTTCAAATTGATGAAAGAGTAATTAAATATTTTAACCACTTAACGGAAACTGACGTAGGTCTACGTCGGCTGCCTTTAAGTGGTTGTACCGGGGTAATGCCTCTTGCTAGAGGCATCACCCTGGTACCCTTTTTTAGCGCCAGCGGTCGGCTTTCCGTCGGTAATGACCGATGTGGCTCAGGAGCCGCTCAATCATTACCCCAGCAAGCGGGAGGGGACCCCCCTCTTCCGCCGCCTTCCACGGCTCTGCCCGGGTCTCCCGTTCCACTGAATGCGGCTTTGATCAGGTCTCAATTGATGTAACCCGGAGGTGGCGTCCATGACGTCACGTCCGGGTTACTCGGCTGCTAAAGGCGCCAAATTTAAAAAGTGAGTGTATTCAAAATTGCAGTTTTCAGCATTTTGAATGCATGGAAGTGTAGTGGAGGGGTCTAGGGTCTTTTAGACCCACGATCCCTCCATAAAGGGTACCTGTCACTGCCTATTGCTGTGATCAGATTTTTTTTTTTTTTTTTAACCTGTGGTAAAATTAAAAAAATAAATAGAAAAAAATAAAACAATTTTAGCCGCCCCCGTTGCCATGAGCTCGTGCACGAAAAAAATGTATACGGAAGTCGCGCCTGCAAATTAAATCCCTATTCAAAACAAATAAATGTGAGGTATCTCCGCAATCGCCAGAGCTTGAGAAATAATTAAAAAAAAGAGCTCCTCTCTAACTCTAAACTGGTAACCGTTAAAAATGTTTAAAACATCGCCTATGGAGATTTTTATTGACCGTAGTTTGTTGCCATTCAGCGGGTGTGCGCAATTTTAAACCGTAACATGTTGGGTATATATTTACTCAATGTGACATCATCCTTCACAAAATAAAAAAAAATGGGCTAAGTTTACTGTTTAGTTTTTTTAAATGCAGTGAAATGTAATTTTTTTTAATTTTTCCCAAAAAAAAAAATGGTGTTCGAAAGACCGCTGCGCAAATACCCTGTGACAAAAAATATTGCAATGGCCGCTATTTATTCTCCAGAGTCTTTGGTAAAAAAAAAAAAATATATATATATATATATATATATATAATGTTTGGGGGTTCTAAGTAGTTTTCTAGCAAAACATGCTGATTTTAACTTGTTAACAAAATGTGTCAAAAATAGGCTCGGTCCTTAAGTGGTTAATAAATATGAAAATTGCCCAGTTTTGATTCCCTTCATATACATAGTTACATAGAATGTTCCTACCTACATAAACCTTTAACTGCTTGCTGGCCCCCCTATAGTAGTTTTACTGCTACAGGGCAGCAGCTCTGCGCAGGATCACATATATACTGTACACATAAACATATTCCATAGTTTGTAGACGCTATAAAATTTGCATAAAATGCATAAAATATATGCATATTGGGATTTTGTTTACCAAAAATATGTAGCAGCATACAGTACATACTGGCCAAATTTTATGAAGACATTCGTTTTTTTTATTTTTCTTATTTTTGTTATTGGATGTGTTTTATAGCAAAAAGTAAAAAAAATATTTATTTATTTTTTTTCAAAATTGTCGGTCTTTTTTTGTTTTTAGCGCAAAAAATAAAAAAAACGCAGTACTATGAAGACGACTGATAACAAGTTCATGGAAACAGAAGGATTTTGTTACAGATAAGATGAGATAAGAAATTGTATTTGTTAGATATCTGTATTAAAAACGATGATGTAAGAAACTTATTTTTTACTTTTTTGTTAAATTGCATGATTATACTATATGTTTTTGTTGTACAGCCTTATCTCAAACCCTTAATAAAAATTTATAAGTGGAAAAAAAAAAAAAAAACGCAGTGGTGAGCAAATACCATCAAAAGACAGCTCTATATGTGGGAAAAAAAGGACATAAACTTTATTGGATACAGTGTCGCCCGACCACGCAATTGTCAACTAGAGTAACAAAGTGCTGTATTGCAGAAAATGGCCTTGACATGAAGGGGGTAAATCTTCCAGAGGTCAGGTGATTACATTTTAACCTCTTTACCACTAGAGCATTTTGCTGTCTTACGTCTGGGCCACTTTTTGCGATTCGGCGCTGTGCAAATTTAATTGACAATTGCGCGGTCATGCGACGCCGTACCCAAACGAAATTTACGTCCTTTTTTTCCCATAAACAGAGCTTTCTTTTGGTGGTATTTGATCACCTGTGTGATTTTTACTTTTTGCGCTATAAACAAAAAAATAGCGTTTATTTTGAAAAAATAACAATATTTTTAACATTTTTTTATATGAAATTCCCCCCAAAAAAGATGCAAAAACCAATTTTTTTTAAAATTTTTGGCCAATTTGTTTTCTGCTACCCATGTTTGGTAAAAAAAATCGCAATAAGCGTATTTTGATTGGTTTGCGCAAAAGTTATTGCGTTTACTAACAAAGGGAAAGATTTATGTCATTTTTGGTGGTTTTTTTTTAACGAGTAATGGCGGCGATTTTTTTTGCGGGACTGCGACATTGCGGCGGACAGATCGGACCCTTGACTGACATTTTTGACACTTTTGGGGGTACCAGTGACATTACTGCAGTAATCAGTGCTATAAATATGCACTGTTACTGTAAAAATGACACTGGCAGGGAAGGGGTTAATTTTATTGGAGAGGGAGGGGTTAATGTATGCCTGGTGCTTACTGACGTGTGGGGGGGAGGTGACTGTGTGAGACAGGGACAGATCGGATGTCCAGCTATGCTGAACAGTCCGATCTGTCACTCCCTGTCACTGAGGAGATCCGCCCGCTCTGTTTACACAGGCGGGTCTCCAAACTGGATTCCCCGATGATCGGGGCAGAGCAGCGGCGATCGCCGCTGCTCCTCCCCTGGCCCGACTCCCGCTGTGAATGAAAACAGCGGGAGCGCGCCTCCGGCGGCGCGCTAGTACTACTGAGGCAAAGTGGCTCTTGTAGGTCTGACGCCGTAGACCTACGTCACCAGACTCCTCCCCTGTAGGCGGCGCGCTAGCGCCGCCTACAGGGGAGGAGTCTGGTGACGTAGGTCTACGGCGTCAGACCTACAAGAGCCACTTTGCCTCAGTAGTACTACGGTACTCAGCAGTAAAGTGGTTAAACCTTTACTTTAAGGTCACATCACATTACTAGATCTCAAAAGCAGATGGCAGTGTAGTCTTACAGCTTCCATTATCTGTTAGTACATGAAGGGGTTAAAAAAAAGGGAAATCCAGCTTTGCTCATTTCCCCTTTAATATTCTAATTTTTTTTAAGTTGAATAGAAATATTTTGATTTTTTTTTATTCTTCTTTTGTATCATATTGTTATCATTATTGTATACAACCGCAAAAAAAATAAATAAATAAACATAGTAGCATTTTAAAATATTCAAGCTCCATCTCTCTTTGATCTTTCAAGTCAAACAATTTCATTCAAATGTATCAGTCCATTTTGAAAGAGGATTACTAGGTCATATTTATTTTCCTGTCTGTCAGCTGTGCAACAAGAAAAACAATTTATATGCAGCAGAAGGAGCAGAAGACTTTTTAAACTATGATTTAATCTCTGTTGAACTTTAATAGTTTTGGGAATCAGGTGTAAAAGAATCCATTACACTTTAGTTATTGATAGTATCTTAAATTTTCACGCTTACTAGGATACATTTAAATGACTGACTGACTGCACACAGATATACAGTACTGCATTTTGATGTTGGAGTTCAGTAGAGATATTGTACACAGAGACAATTTTATAAACAGCAGTTTTTCTTTACTGTTTCTTCACTGTTACTGAATTTTGAACCGTAATACAAATATGCATTAGAATAGAAATATATAAAACATGCAATAAATTTGTTAAAAAAATTTATAGTCTTCTTTAAACAAATCTGTGCTTTGTCCATTTAGAACAAAACAATATGTTCGCCTAAACCCCTGTATCGCTTGCAGCATATACAGTATTTACTGTTCCTTTGCTCCCTCATTTCATTGTTTCAGTGCCAGGAGCTAAAGGAAATACCTGATACTTCAATATATTGAGAATCATGTGATTCATTCTATGTAACCGTGCTAGACCAATCAGTGCTGTCCCATGAGGAGCGCATAGTTCTATGTAAGCTACAACTCTTGCAACTCATACCTCACACAAGAGGCTTAATATACTTTATTTTCAGAAAAATACAAACATTCTTTGATTTTGAGAACAAGGCCGTACCTTAGCCCTTGCTATATTTCTTAGAAAGCCTTAGAAACTCCCTGGTATACAGACAAAGACAGAGGAACCAGGAAGACACAGGAAGCAGTTTAGCAGCTGACCTCATTAGCACACACCGTTCATTTATCAATTACGTTCAGTGATCTGTAAATGAATGAACTGCAAGTACTGTCCTCCACCGCGACACACAACTTGTAGTTCTCAATAAACTGCGAGGGTGCTGGTGAGCATTCTCCTAGTTCATTGACTCTTCCTGGACTTCAGTAAATGTCTGCTCATACATGAAGTACAAGTGGTTAGCTGTACTGAGAGGCTGCAGAAGCCTGATCACAGGTGCAACGTTCTGCAGTTTTCTAAAAAAAATAATAGATACACTTTTTTTGACTGCAAAAAATGTGCATTTATTATTTTTTGTTAAAAAAGTTAACTTATTGTTTAACTTTTGTTGCCCGCCCACAATAGTTATACTGCAGTGTAGCAGCATAGCCCTGTTGGATCATGTACATGTATGTCGTCAGGGACGTTCGATCTTATAGGCACGCATGCGGGATTGCTGACTACTCTGTGGTTAGACACAGCACTATTTCATCAGCAGGTTTCAGCCAATGATTCATGGATGAGTCCTGCTGATTTGCTGTGTCCAATCACAGCACAGAGTCCTGTGTTTACATACACATGGGTCTATTGTACACTGATCAGTGATCTGGCTGTTTCTGCAAAGCAGGAAATAAATGACAGCTGGATAAAAAAGTAAACGCAGCACACATTACACATTGTTAAGCACATATTTAACCCCTTAATTTCCCCTAGATGTTAACCTCTTCTCTGCCAGTGTCATTAGTACAGTGTCAGTGTACAGTTTTTACACTGATAATGGTATTGGTGTCACTAGCGATGTGAGTGTCACTTAGTGACACTCCTAGGTAGTGTCTTTTAGTGTCCGATTGTCCACCACCCTATCACAGTCACACTTTATGTCGCTGATCACTGACATTACAGTATAGCATTTATAGCTGCGTAATTTCCAGTATATACTGTACCATAGTTTGTGGATCCTATAACTTTTACACAAACCAATTATTATACACTTATTAGTATTTTTTTTTTTACCAAAGACATGTAGCTGAATACATTTTTGCCAAAATTTATGAAGACATTTAACTTTTTATTTATTGGATATGTTTATAACAAAAAGTAGAAAATATTGTTTTAGTGCTAGTGCCCTATCATCGGTATTAGTGGGAGGAATAGTGCCCCATTGTTGGTTTCAATGTGAGAAATAGTTTCCTGATTTTTATATTAGTACCAAGAATTATACCCCATTGTAGGTGTCAGTGGGAGGAATAGTGCCTTGCATCAGTGGGAGGAAAAGTTCCCCAAGGACCAGATAAGAGCAAGCAAAAAATTGCTTTCGGCCTGCTGGCCGCAGTTTGGAGACCACTGATTTAAAGCATAAATACATATCCACTAAGAAATACACTGAGCAAAAATATGGTTTGTGGAAAGGCATCACAGTGAATGTTTTTCTAGAAGCCTCATACCATCTGCGAGGCATGGTGGAAGAAGTACCAAAGTTTGGGGCTTGCTTGTGCTGGGGTAGTCCTAGATAGATTTTTAAAAAATAAAAATATACAGAAGAACGTCAGGGGTAGTGAGCCACTACCTGAGCTATAATTTTAAGTGAGCGATAGAGCAAGCAAATTACCTGAAACACAGAAGCAAATCAATAAAAAAAGGAATGTTCTAATTTAGCCTATTACTATGGGAGGATACATTTTACATATTCAACCCTAATTCTTTTTACTCCCACCCCTTGCATAGGAGACTGGTTCTCCAACTTTTTAGGGAAGGACACTTTTTTCTGAAGACACTTTGAAACACTCTCCTCATTTTGAGAAGCAAAAATTATAGTATTGCTATGTCAGGAAATTACATGCTCATGAAACACAACAAGAGAAGACCCAAAACTAAGTGACTGTACCCAGACAAAGATAAAGCAATATTAATGTCTATATTTTAGCATTTTTCCATTTAGGTAAATAATAACATCACTAGTTAAAAAAACATTTGTTTTAAAATGTTATTTACACATTTAACCCCAGATATGAAATATGATTTTCTTTTATATTAATATTAACCTGCTTTATACAGTATTATACAGAAAAACTGGACCACCTTAAACTGGATCTACGGTTTCACTATAAATTGTATTATAATAGGTTATTTCCTGCTGTCTTTAAAACTAAAAAGATGGATGGGGTTAAGCTTAACTGTAATTGGTAACGTGTGATCTGGGCTATGCAGTTTTGTCAATCAAGGCCCATAGTTACAATGCCAATCAGAAAGCAAACATTTTTAAATACAAATTAAAAACCAATAGTAATAAACTTGGATAAGCTAATTCTGGCAGAAGGCAGCCAGAAGTATGATGATTTTAAATAGCAATGGCATGTGTTGGATGAGCATTTTGCACAGAACCAGTTTACAGTGTAGGTCATATTTTGTGGAAACATTAATAATACATATGATGATGGTGTCAATACCTCACAGCTCTACAGTATTCTGCCAGTTGTCAGATTATCTAAGATCAGCAAGAATCTGAAGCAAAGTCATTTATATGATGGCTGTTGGTCAAATGTACCATAAATATTATCTCCAAGCTCAGAGCAGTAAAATGATAAGATGCTAAGGATTTTCTGCCCTCTGATTTTACAGCCAATAGGATTACCACTAGAAGCTCAGGGATTGAGAAAAAAACAGTGAAAGAGAACAAATAAAACAGATAAAATGATATAATGCTACATTAAATGTGGGTATACTGTATGTGTTCTGCAATTACATAATTACTATCCTATTTCTTTGTCATTATACTCTTTATTATGCTGAAAAGAAAAGCAACAAATCACGCCTTTTCTTTTTATTTCTCTTTTGAAATGACATCTACAAATGTAAAAAAAAAAATGCTATTCAGGCTTTGCCTTCAGCCCAAACCCGACCCCTTAAAAAAAAAAAAATTTTGTGTCACAAGATGTCCTCAGTGTTTTCGGTCAATTGATCCATTGTCACTTAATCCAGAAGACTGAAGACATCCTGTCTGTGAAGGTGTCATGGGCATGCTCTTTTAGGTGGCATCACCATAGCACATTGCATTTACATGTAATAGTGAAGAGTATGAACGTTGCTCTCTTTATCACTGAGGACCTTCTACCACCGGGTGAAGACTGAAGAGTAAGGGGACCCATGCATCATTTGACCAGCCAGAAGACTTCTGAAAAGAGTATACAAAAAAAGTCTCTAACGGAGATAGAAAAACACTGAGGGATGGCTCAGTTAGGAATGTGAGGAAATATAGTTGGATCTCCTAAGATGAACTAGTTTGAAAGTTGACATAACATCAGATATATTTTTTAAGTGCATGCATGTTAAATAATCTGTGTAACACATACAGATATTTATAACCTCTCACAGAGATTGTAGTACTGCCCCTAACAATCCCTTCACAGGCTTTTACCTTTAGAATGATAGAGCCATCTTTGTTTAGACATCATCCAGAGTCATTATTTACTTCCTGGACTTAGGCCTCAAAAATGTTACAAAGAATATAACAGAATATGTCAAAAGGAAAAAAAGAAAAAAAATTCAAAATGAACGATTACAAAAGATAGAAGGACAAACCCCCCAGAAATTCTTCAACTATATTAATAGTTAAAATAAGGTCTGATCATGTAGGCCCTTTACAAAATAATCTAGATGGGGTGACTGGGGACAAAGAGAAGGCAAATTTATGAAAACCCTTTTTTAGGTCTCTGTATACAAAGGAGCATGGAGGAGCTCATGTCCATAATGAGGATGGTATTGACACAGCCCCAAATGATCCACAATGGCTCAAAATTGATATGGCCCAGAAATATTTATACAGAATAAAGATGAATAAAGCACCTGGACTGGGAAGCATGCATCTACAGATCCTAAAATAATTAAGCTCTGTCATTTTAAAGCAATGGTTTCTAATTTTTAGGGACCCCTTAATGACTGGAATAGTACCACTGGATTGGCGCAAGGCCAATGTAGTGCCTATATTTAAAAAGGGATCAAAGTCTTAACCAAGTCACTATAGACTTGTAAATTTACCTTCTATAGTTTCGAAGTACTGAAGAGTTTAGACCACATTTTTCCTGGAAAAAAAAAACCTTTTAAGCTTTTAACAGCATGGATTCATGAAAGAAAAAAGTTGTCAGACAAATCTGATTTATTTTTTATGAGGAAGTAAGTAAAGCCTTAGACAAAGGAGTGGCTGTGGACATATACTTGGATTTTGAAAAAGTGTTTGACACAGTTCTGCACACATGGCTACTGTGTAAGGTAAAGTCTACAGGCTTGTAAAGATCAGTTTGTAAATAAATAGAAAACTGGCCAAAAGATCATATTCAGAGAGTAGTAGTTAATGATTCTTACTCTGAATGGTCTAAGGTTGTCAGTGGTGTACCCCAAGGTTCAGTGTTGGGACCCTTGCCTTTTAATATATTTATAAAGTATATAGGGTATGGGATTAAAAGTACCATTTCAGTATTTTTAGATGACACCAAGCTATGCAGTGGAATAGCATCCTTACAGGCTGTCTCCAACTTTCAAGCCGACATCAATTAACTGTTTAGTTGGGCAACTATGTGGCAAATGAGGTTTAATGTTGATAATGTGAAGTTATGCACTCGGGGCTAAGAATATACATGCATCATACATACTAGGGGGAGTACAACTGGGGTAAATAATGGTGGAGAAGGATCTGGGGGTTCTGGTAGATCATAAGCTTAATAATAGCATGCAATGCCAAGCTGTGGTTTCCAAGGTAAGCAAAATGCTTTTTTTGTATTAAGAGAGGTTTAGACTCCAAAGATAGATATATATATAATTTTTCCCCTATAAAAATAGTTGGTAAGACCTTATATGCAGTTCAGTTTTTGGCACCAGTTCTCAAAAAAGGATATTGGGGAACTGAAGAAAATGCAGAGAAGGGCAATAAAACTGATAAGAGGCATGAAGGAGCTCAGCTTTGGGGAAATATTAGCTGAATTGAATGTATTCGCTCTTGAAAAGAAGAGATTAAGGGGGGATATGATCAACATGTACAAATAAAAAGGTGGTCCATATAGTGAATTTGGTGTTAAGTTATTCACTTTAAGGTCATCACAGAGGAAAATATATTTAATCTCCAAATGCAGAAAGGTTTATGTGGAATGTGGAACAGACTTCCTTAAGAGCTGGTTCTGTTCAGCTCAGTAATTTTTTTTTAAAAAAGACCTGGATTCTTTCCTAAATGTACATAATATAACTGAATACTAACATTTATAGGTAAACTTGATCCAGGGAATATCCAATGGTCTGTTGGGAGGATCAGGAAGGTTTTTGTTTTCCCAGCTGGAGAAAATTGGATCATGTTTTGCTGGGATTTTTTGCCTTCCTCTGGATCAACTGTGGGTATAGCATTGTGTATATAGGATTGTATCATTTTTTTTCCTTTTTATTGGTTGACCTAGATAGACTTGTGTTTTTTTTTTTCAACCAGACTAACTATCTTGACAGTGTTCACAAATGTGTTCCTTAGAGTACCCCCTGATGTAGCCTCTTATTTTGTGATTTTCTACAGTTACACTGCTACTGTTAAATTACTGGTGGACAGTAAACTGGAGAAATGCTTTCTTCAGCCTGCAGCAGACTTGACATCATCTCAGTCTAAGCGAAGACACTTGACTAACTCAAGTATTGCTTTTTAATAGTAAAATGTTGCATTTCTTTTTATTTTCAAAGCTGAACTACAATTTTATTTAAAAAAAAATACCCTCATTCCCCTCTTTTCCAGCTATAAGCAATTTGTATATGCAGTTTTTTTTTCTATAAAGTTTGTAACATACACTATACCCTAATCCATCAGCTCGGTCTCAGTCTCTCTAGTACTGGAATGTGGGTGGGTGCCTGAAGTAGAGGATATGTCCCGCTCTGTTGAAGTAGTCACTGGGCTCACACTAACTACAGTGCAATATATGATGACCTATACAAAGGAGTACTAACAAGTCTGGTTGGGGAGCAGCATACAGAGTGACTTTAGAGGACCACATTTGGGAAGGCTCCAGGATTGCTGATTAAGGAAGGTATCAGTGTTTGTTATAAACTTCTTTTGAAGGACAAATTTGATTCTAATGTTTATATACTAAAACAATTTATTACAAAGTGAAATGTATCTTCTTTTTATGGCAAATGTAATTTGTACATTTATACTGCCATGGTTATCATTTATTTTCTGTTCAACTATACATATTGAAAAGGGAATGTCTCCTCTTTCCCATTTCATTTGGTTTTTGCTTCCATACAAGATGTTGGGAGAATAGAAGACATACCAAGTGCATACAGTCCTCTTACTAAATTCACACAAGACACCTCACTGGGCATAGATGACATAATAATATCCAAAAAACACGTAAGTGTGAGGACAATCAGTACAGCTAGTACATGTGTTGCTCTTTTCAACTTCTGGTACACTTAGCGCAGGTAGTATTTGTCTAATGACATCTCAGAAACCTTTGCCAGTGGAATGGTTTCACCTCAAAGGGGAATTGCAGTCAGAGACTAAAAGGCCCCCATAATGGTATAACCCCAAAAAAACAGTATTAGGACAGACAGTAAAGCCAGTGCATGCATCATTTTACCTTCTCCCTGACTAGTTTTCCAGACAACACTATAGTATTTAGGAAGATTCACACCATCTACAGTATCAGTATTGACTATGTAGTCAACTGAGAGAAGACCCCTCCAATGAAGACATATACACCAATAAAACCGAGCAGGGGTTACAACCATTCCCCAATATATCTCTCCTCAAAAATTATCTTGACTTCCTCTTTAAAAATCGAACATGTTTGCAAATGACTGGAGACCTTAAAATGATTTATGCTATCCATTTATTTCCAGATTTCCTAACTGACCTAAGAATTATTGCAGTGTATTCTGCTAACAATCCCAAGTTTTACAAATTATACCATTAAGCAAATCTAAATATATACATGTTTAGCAGAGCAATCAATGCTTGCTATATGCTTCATTATTTCAATCATGTTGGTAATCCATCTCTCAGATCTTTTTAAGTGACAGCTAGGCTTGAAATATATATATTTGTATGCATTCATATATAGTATTCTGTGAAGCATGTCATTTTATTTTGTATATTGTAATAGTTTATGAAAGCAAAACATTTGTTTGTTATTGTTTATTCAGCTCATATTATATGAACAGTGATTGTTCTCAGCCAACAGAGTGGCTGCCATGTGGCATACATATATTTGGTGGATAAACCCTGTATACCTCAGAGAGTCAGGGTAGCATTCTGTCTGTTTGATTAAAATCCAAAACAGCACCTTAAAGAGCCATTCCAACCAAAACCGCATAATTTAGGTTTTGGAAAATGCTTGAGAGGTAAACCAGCTGACAGTTTCTATCTTTCAGAGGCTCTCTTGGTGATATTGCTACTCCTGAGTTCCTTGGTCAGCATACCCACTGTGGGCATTCATAGGGAATCGGATTCTCACTTTACCATGTATTTATTTATTAATTTAATTTTTGTATACCGTACATAAATTATGGAGAATGCAACAGTAGATACTAAAACATGGGGAACTGAGCTGTAAAATACAAAATTCAAGTGAACAGAACAGAATTGTAGGTTATGGCAGAGAGATCTTGCTGTTGGAGTATTCATGATCCTTTCTACAAACATTACACTTTTTCAGCAGAGGGGCATAGAAAAGGTGTGTGTGTGTGAGGGAGGGGTATGGGGGTCCAACTCCCCCACCAAGATTGGCAACCATCAGTTAAAGTAGACAAAATTAAAAATTTTAAAGTGCCAATTCATGTTTTTAGTAGCCTGTGAGGTGTAAACATAATAGCAGACAGCTTTCACTGCTTTGATGTAAAGAATAGATCAGAGCAGTGGCAGCCTGCTTCACCTTCCACTGGTTCCTGTTGGATGCCACGCTTGAAACAGAATAGAGTATGATTTATAGAGGTGAAGACTGCTCGAAACAAGCAAAATGAAAGTTATACCAGTACACTTACCAGCTAGTCAGCTATATATATATATATATATATATATATATATATATATATATATATATATATATATATATATATATATATGGTCTAACGATTTGCATTAAAAACAGACATTTTAGTTGCACAACATTATTCAGTACAGAGGCTGTTCTAGCTCTACCTAGCCTCTCCCTGCAGCAATCACTCCTATAATGATCTATTGCTAGCTGATTGCAGCCAGAACAAGAACACCATTAGATCACTACTGAATCTGGTCTCCACTGAACCCATGAAAAAATAAAGTGTAAAAAAAAAAAAAGTGCAAAAATTGAAAATAAATATACAGTATATATATTTTATCCTAAAACGATATACAAATATTCCCTCCCCGGATTATTCCTCGGGTCCCAACAATAATGTTGAATGATCTGAAAGTCCTTACATTTATTATTCATGTAAATGAATTGAATGTCATTTTTAACTATCACAAACCTGTGAAAAAGTTACTGCATGCTAATTTGTGCACAGCCCAACTGTGTCAGCCCAACTGAATGGAATCTTAATGTTTCAGTAACAATTTATGGAATTTTTTTTTTTACCCCTGTGCATTACATTGCAACATTGAAAAAGGAATAAAGTTTTCCTAAAGGATGAAGCATACATTCACTTTGATCTTTACCATTTTGCTACATTACATAAAAGTCACACTGTTTGTAAAATAATTTTATGCATACATGGCATAGGGATGCCCAAATTAAGCAAGCATTGCATTGGGTAAATGATGGGAACATCCTTTTTTTTTTCCAATTTCCCAAAAAAAAAAAAACATTTGCTATGAAATTAAAGCCCTATCTGTCCCAGAAAAAATATAGAAGGATAGACTATGAATGCTAAAAAGTATAACACGTGAAAGTGGGACATCGCTGAAATAAAAAAAATGTTCAGGGATTCAAAGGGGGTTTAGGCCTGGAGATTGGGCACCAAAGTGGTTAATTCATTTTTCTACAAGGTAGGCTGTGTGCAGAAAAGCAAATTTCAAATTGTGCTGAGATTTGTACATGTCTCATTTGTGCCATAGTAATTAAAGCATATTTAGTGGATACAAGGACTGTGACATACAGTATGTTACACCGTACACAGTGAGTAGGCTCAGGTTTTAAGCCTCTCTTACGTTCAGCACATTTTCACCACACCCATAATTCTGCAGTTTCTCCTGACACTATCCCATTGGTGTTTTATTGGGGGAGCTTTGAAAGCTAATAACTTACTGACTAGGTTAGTGTCCATGTGCTAAAACTGCTTACATTACTGCTTACATGTACTTCCCTTAAGGTGGTACACATAGGCATTATTATAGACATGTGCCTTAATTTTATTGTAGTACCTTTCCCTGAATGATTCAGTGCATGCCTCTGGATACCAGCCCACATAAGGTATGTGGTATTTTGAACTGGTATCTCTCAGATGGTGAATGCTTTGCTTAATTTTTTGCTAGAAATGAAAAAAATTAAAACAACATAATCCAATAATGATCCTGTAGCAATGCCAGACAAAATAGGAAATGATCCATTAATACGTGTGACTGATATCTAAATGTATTGTTCAAATGTATTTAAACTGAATAGCATATTCAAATATCCTCTTGTAATTATTGCCTTGTATTGCATGAGAGTTTTCCTTTAACTTATCGAGTGCTTAATGGCAGTTTTGATGTCTGAATAATAAGCAAGGATCAATCATTTTGCCATTTCTTGGTGAGCCTTGGAGTTGACACTATTTACACAGTTCTGTCTAATGAATAATAGAACATTTCTGTTGGTCAAATATGAGACCTGGGACTATATAAAGCTGTAAAAGTAATACTTCTTCACTGTCCAGTAGCTAAGAAATGTTGCACTTATCTTTGTTTGGAGTTTGCATCACCTATTTCTTTTTTTTCAAACCAGATTTTGAGTTAACCTTTTGTTAGCCTATCAACATTTATATATTTCCAACAAGCGTTAAATGAGCTTTGAAATAAACTTTCATTAACCTTTGTAGCTGCAGGCACTATGGAGCATTTTATTCTCATATATCACAGCAAAAGTACTAAAATTCTTCAAGTAGTTTTCTTAGCAGGGGCGTACGTATATGGGTCGCCATTGTGACCCGGCCCCCTGCTCAAGGGGGCCTGTAAAGCCCCCCTGTATTGGAGGCAGGCGGGGGTGGTGGCATTTTGAGGAAACAATCCCTCCATGCAGCCGCTGAATTCCTGATTCCCCTACTCTCCCTCCCACAGACATTCAGTGGCTGCAGGAGGGAAATAGAGGGCATTGATACCTCCACATGCTGCTCCCATGCCTGTCTATCCCTATCCTTCTGCCCCGTGCCCATGTGTGTTTCCCTGGCCCCCCCTTGCCCCCCCTCACAAAACTGATAGGTTTCCCCCTCCCACCTCCCTCTGGATGCTGTGGGGGATCTGCCAGGATGGAGAATTGGGAAAGAGTCGGTATATGTGTAATTTACTGGTCCCTTCCTTGTCTTAATGAATAGAGTCAGTGATCGGTACTGATGGGGCATAGTAAACTGTGTTAAAAGGTGAGACATCAGGCGTTTGTTCAGACCCCTGATATTTTGCCAACGTTCTCAACTGGGGTCCTAAAATGTATGTAAAAGATAAATTGTAAAAAAAAGAAATAAAATAAAATGGTAAAAAATAAAAGAAAAATAAAACAACAAAAGTAAAAACTACTGACATAAGTGGTGGGACTACCATGATCACAAAGGTTGAACTTTGGACTGGTCTCTGGCATCCTTCCACTGTGGAGGGCCCCAGGACAGCAGGAAGGTGGCCTGCTGCGGGACTGTGATAAAGGGTCCCATAATGGAAATTAAGTGCCCCGGAATCAGTGGGAAGGGCCCTAGTTGGATTGATTGCACCAGGGCCCTGAAGGTTCTAGTTATGCTTCTGCTCAGCAGGTCCACTTGCTCTGCCTCCTCATTCCAGCAGTGATTCAAAAGCTTTTCAGCCATCTAATTTGTAATGTATACAGACAGCAGGTGTTTGGAAGGGAAGTGTGTTCCCTGTGAGGACAACTTGAAGGAGTTCATTGTTTCTTCTGTGATCCCTGAGGATGAATTGCTCCACAATGCATGCAGTTACAAAGATCAATGAGTGCTTGTTTAAGTGTTAATTTATTGTTTGTGATATGTCATGCCTAAATGTCCATAGCCTAGTCATAGGTTTATTTTATTTGCAAGCCATGTGGTTACAGCAATGGGAAAGACACACCATAGTTCTGATTATTTACTTTAATTACAGGAAGTAAACCTATTACCGAGTTTTGGTAGCAAAGCTTTTATTTTTTATTCAGATTAGGACCTGCTTAGTTATGACATACCTGGAGAAAAGGGAAAGCAAAAGAGAGAACTTAAACATTTTAATTTTGCCATATTCGCACTGAAGTATCTGTATTGTGAAATTGGGGTTTGCTATGATATGGTCTGTCTTTGTTAGTATATTTCTTCAATAACACTGTTGTTTTGCTTTTCAATGGAAATGCTCCAGAATTCAAAATGAAATCCCAAATACATTTTGCAAAAGAAAACAACTTCTGTTGTATACAGTATTGTCAATACTTGATCGAACCTTTAAATTGGATTTTTCTTTTCATTCTAATTCGACATGTTCCATTAAATTCACACCTCCTACAACCTGATGTGCAAATGCTGGAGCATAAAACTAGATTTTTTAAACTCAATGACACTTAATGACCAGAATTTTTAGAGTGGAACATCATGCAAAATCACATATGGCAGATATGCTTTATATTTCAAAAAAGTTTGGCATCTAAAAAAAAATTGCTGAAAAACTTTTGTTTTCGCCTTCAAACATCTTAAATAAAATTCTGAATGTACTGGATATTTGTAATGAAAGTGTGGCTGTCCCAAGAGGTCCAGGTAAAGAGTTTATTTACATGTACATCATTATTCTATCAAAACCCCAAAACAAAATGAAAATTGTCAAAAATTAATCAGAATATAATAATTTACTGAAAGCAAAGATGGGTAGATACCAAATACATATTATTCCCAACACATATGCTTTAAAATGAATTTCCACTTTCATTTCAGTTATACAAGAAAGAATCTTAGCAGATCAAAGTTGTGCAGGCAAGAAAAAAAAGAAACAAATTAATAACTATTTAAGTATTCTGTTTCATCATGATAACAAACAGATGGTTTTAATATTCTGGAGGCTAATTTCTGAACAATTAAAAACACAGCAAGATATTAACATCTAATGAAACATTTTAACTACCAGTATATGCATCTGCCATTAATTTCAACACAGTAAGGTCTTGGTTCCCCTCAATCTGTTCTTTATTAAGGAAATTTTTCCACTCTGAATTTAGTGAAGTAGAGAATTAACAACTGTTTTCAATCAGCAGTCAGCATGATATTTTGCTAGCGAAGGCTGAAATCATTTATACAATGAAACACAATTTTGTATTACAGCTTTGATGTACAGTATGTATAACTTAGAGTTACATAAAGACCTTTCTACTAATTAACAATGTTTCTTGAGCTGGCACTGATTTATAATTTTTCCTGAATGTCTGTTTATTCTGCAAAATAAAACTTCAAATTGGTGTTTACTCCGTGAATACATTTCAGTCTTTTTGCTTACTTAAATGAGTGTTTGAGGCATGTAAACCAAAAAGCAATGTATATAATGTTATGGTACTGTGAAACAGGATCCTTTGAAGATTCATGGATATGGACAAGGGAAATGTAAGTCCAATCAAATGGATGAAAGCAAAACTAAGGCTCAAGTCTTGGGAATGCTCTGCTATAGAGGTGTGCAAAGGTCCCTGTTATTCATAAATTTTTTCAAAAAGTGCAGAAGCTTAGCAAGGCTTGAATCATTGGCAGATTGTCAGCTTAGTTCTGCAACCATTTTGTATATAGAACCTCTGCAGCTTTTTATCAGCAAATGTCTGTGTGCTTAACTGGAAGCACTAGAATTGCTATATACAAAACATATATGTATTCCAGCATCTGGCCTGTTGTGCTACTCTGAGTGATCATAGAGAAGTAGGGGTTACATGGAGTGTAAGTAAAGTGCGTTAGCCACCCGTAGAGAAAGTTGTTGCTGGGCCCTCCTCCAGTGATGTCCAACAGAAAGCCTTACAGGGGTGTCAAACTCAAATTCATCGGGGGCCGCATCAGCAATATGGTTGTCCTCAAGGGGCCAGTTGTGTTACAGACAGGCGTGTGTTACAGAGTGCAGTGTTCAGGGGTGCGCTATGCACAGATTGCAGTGTTCAGGGGTGCGCTATTCATAGATTGCAGTGTTCAGGGGTGCGCTATGCACAGAGTGCAGTGTTCAGGGGTGCGCTATGCACAGAGTGCAGTGTTCAGGGGTGTGCTGAACCCTCTGCACCCGCCTTTTCCCCCATCCCCCCACCTCTGCACAGATCTGCCCCCACCTCTGCACAGATCTGCCCCCACCTCTGCACAGATCTGCCCCCACAGACCATATCCCCCCAGCCCACCATTCCCAAAGCTTCCCCGCATCTCTTCTAAGCAGTTCTCTCCCTTTGTATTGCGCTCTAGTACCTATATAGGTGGACTTGTGTATACGGCCCCAGTAACAGTTCACTTCTGTCGCCTTGCAGGGAGATCCTTCTGTCAGATCTGGCCCTTCCCTACCCCTCTGTGTCCCACTGTGAGTGACGCCGTCAGTGCCTGCAAGGATCTGCCCCACCAATCCCCACTGACAGACCCCTACCACATCAACTAATGCCCCCCAACTACTGCTCCGACACTCACCACTGACAGACCCCTACCACACCAACTAATGCCCCCCCCACTACGAGACCCCCAACTACTGCTCCAACACTCACCACTGACAGACCCCTACCACACCAACTAATGCCCCCCCACTATGAGACCCCCAACTACTGCTCCAACACTCACCACTGACAGACCCCCACCACACCAACTAATGCCCGCCCACTACGAGACCCCCAACTACTGCTCCCACACTCACCACTGACAGACCCCTACCACACCAACTAATGCCCCCCCACTACGAGACCCCCAACTACTGGTCCGACACTCACCACTGACAGACCCCTACCACACCAACTAATGCCCCCCCACTGCGAGACCCCCAACTACTGCTCCGACACTAACCACTGACAGACCCCTACCACACCAACTAATGCCCCCCCACTACGAGACCCCCAACTACTGCTCCGAAACTCACCACTGACAGACCCCCACCACACCAACTAATGCCCCCCCACTACGAGGCAGCATGGTGTTCAGCAGACCCTGGCATAAAATGAAGTCCAAATCTATCAAGGACACTCTGGCACTTGCTCCAGCCAAGATTGTGCTGGTGCCATCGTCCTCCTCCTCCTTGCACAGTGCTGCATGGTCCTTAAAGCTGGCACAGCCCATTCCAGATCCCCAGGGTAAGTCTGCTTTGGAGCCTGCTGGTTCTCAAGACAAACAGCAGGGTGAAGTGGCATCCCCTTCTTTGCTTAAGCAAATAGAACGCATGCTCCACAAAGCACTGAAGCAAACTTTAGACCACATAACAAACACACGAGATCAAGGAACTGGGGAATCACACGGTGGAGCTTGAGATAAGGGTGGATGATCTGGAGAATAATACCCAGGACTACATGGCAGAGCTTGAAAACCTTAAAGAAGAAAACCCAATGCTAGATGCTACAGTCTCGATTGGATGACTATAAAAATTGGACGAGACAATCCAATTTGAGGCATTCCTGACCTACAAGCTACATTGATGACCCTCTTCCAAGAACTACAACCTGCCATACCTGTGGAATGTCTAGAAATGGATATCCATAAAGCACTGACCCCTAAAAAAACCCAGAGGATCCCCCCTACGGTTTCATCGCCAAATTCCACTACTAAAAAAGAGTAACTTCTGGCCGCAGCAAGAGGGAAGGAATCCTTGACCTTCCCTACTATTGCCTACCAATGGGAATTCCCTTTCTCAGTGCAGTTCACATACTAGGGATCTGCTGAAGACCTGCAGAACACCCTACAAGATCTACGTCTTTCAGAACCCCTGCAAGGCTCTGAGGGCACACCGCACAGATCTGCCTTCTGTTCTCAATGCAAACCGTTGACCTGTTCAGGGAGTTATGATCACCATCAAGGCTCTTATAAGCAAGGACGCTTTATCTTTTTAGATTTGGAACTTGAAGACTCCATGGACTGAGGGTCACTGTAACACATGGTCATCTTCCTAAGAACTTGGTAGCAGGCACCAACCCTCTTCAGTCACTTATCCCCTATCTTGGGCCATCCAATCGACTTTGATTTACCAGCAAGTATCCAACTGCTTTTTCGTTTGTTGTGTTTACCCTCCATTCCTAGTGTAGGGACTCACATCAAATGTAGAGATTAAAGGACACTGCCACTCACTTTTCTTCTATTTAAGGGCTTTCCTCTTTCATTTTTATTAAAAAGAAAAATGTATGGTACCTGGACCCTCAGGTCTTTCCTGCCTTACCAGTTTTCCTGGTTATTGTCAGACTTTCCTACACCTCCTTGCAACAGCAATTGTGTGAAGACAATTAATACATTCTTTACCAGGTTTCTGTGATCTACATTTGCTCTATTACATTCACATTCACTCAGGTCCTTATTACTCTTAGTGCTCTTTTATATATTTGTATAATTTGTTTAATAATGTGGTTTTCTGTACTCCCTAGGGATGTTCCCTGTGCCCCCAGTTTGCTACCCTCAGCTGCTCATTCTTATTATGTGGGCACCTGATGGTGGTCATTTTACCCTTTGTGGGCGACCCCCCCAACAGATATACTAATGTGGTTATACATGTTTTCCATGATCTACCTGTAAATGATCAGAACCATGGCCCCTTAAATATACTGTCCCTGAATGTTCAGAGACTCAACATACCACACAAGTATACCAAGGCCTTCCGTTTCTTTGCTACTAAGAAAGCACATATACTGTGCCTTTAAGAGACAAACTTTACGACACAAACTACCCCTAAATTCTTCAATCTACTGTACCCTTAACTATACGCAGCCTCGGCTGCAACTAAACTACGAGGTGTCCTTGTAGCATTTATACTCTCAACTGAAATGAAGGACCCGGAGGGTCGATACCTGATTCTCACAGACCATCTTCAATAGTACAACAGTTTCCTAACAAGCTACCTACATCCTTTCTTTTTCACCCCTTACAGGTGGTAGCCTCAAATAAGACTGGCACAGTCCTAATCTGTGGAGACTCAAACCAAGTCCTCTGCCCCTACCTGGACAAATCCCCAATTTCCCCATCTGCCAGCCCTATTAAATTTTCCTTTTCGCAACTCCTTGCTAAACATAACCTGGGTGACTTCTGGTAGGAAATCAACCCAGCCAGTTACACTTATTACTCACACCACTTTCTTTTTAACAATCCGCATGGTGCCTCAAATTGTGTAGAATACAGTTATACCTATTCCCTGGTGTGATCATAATGTGGTAAGCACCACCATAGCATCCCCTATCCCTAAAGCCCGTGACTCTACCTGGTGTCTCAATGTCTCGTTTCTAAAGAACCTTACCTATTAGCTAATTATTGAGCTCGCCCTTAAAGATTACATAACACCAAACACCGCAAGAAATGTGTCCCCACTTACCTTGTGGAAAGCACCAAAACCTATGCTTTGCGTTGCCTGCCTACAACAAGCAGCACTCTTTAAACATGATCGGAAAGCCCTCTGCTACAAATTTGAATCACACTTTAACACTTGTTATGCAGCGTTTAACCACTTGCCGACTGCCTAACGCCGATCTACGTCGGCAGTCAGCCCCTCACAGGCAAAGTGACGTAGGGCTACGTCACTAGCTTGTGAGGGTCTAGGGAGCGAGCGCGCGCCCCCGGAGGCGCGCTCCCGCTCCTGCGTGGTCACAGACCCCCCCGATGTCCGCCGGTCACTTGGCGATCGGCGGGGAAGAGGGAGAAAGTCAGGCGGCTTGTGTAAACAAGCCACCTGTCATTCTCCTCGGTGTAAAAACACTGATCACACGGATCTACTATGTAGATCCGTTGATCAGTGTCCTTACAGCTCAAGCCACAGCCAATCACAGTGGAAAGCACGCCCCTAGGGACACACACAGCCCCTCCCTCCCAAATAAAGTTAACCCCTTCACTACCAGTGTAATTTTACAGTAACAGTGCATATGTATAGCACTGATTACTGTAGAAATGTCACTGGTAACCCCAAAAGTGTCAAAAATGTCAGTCAAGGGTCTGATCTGTCCGCCCCAATGTCGCAGTACCGCAAAAAAAATCGCAGATCGCCGCCATTACGCGTTAAAAAAAAAAACAACAAAAATTACAAAAATCTTTCCCTTTGTTAGTAAACACGATAACTTTTGCGCAAACCAATCAAAGTACGTTTTTTGCGATTTTTTTTACCAAACATAGGTAGCATAAAGCAAATTGGCCGAAAATGTTAAAAAATTTTGATTTTTACATTTTTTTGGGGGGAATTTCATATAAAAAAATGTGAAAAATATTGCTATTTTTGCAAAATTGACGCTCTTTTTTTGTTTATAGCGCGTGATCAAAAAATCGCACAGGTGATCAAATACCACCAAAAGAAAGCTCTGTTTGTGGGAAAAAAAGGACGCCAAATTTGTTTAGGTACAGCGTCGCACGACCGCGCAATTGTCCGTTAAAGTCACGCAGTGCCGAATCGCAAAATACCCCCTGGTCGGAATGGGGGTAAAATCTTCCGGGGCTTAAGTGGTTAAAAACAATCCTTCCCTGACATTGAAACCTAAACTAGACAAAGTTATGCTTGAATTTGAGTTGTTCCTCATGGAATCGATGGACAAAACCCTTTTTTCGCTCCTGAGTCAATTATTACATTAAATACAACAAATCCATCACTAAATAAACCCTCTTAACCCTATTTGCCTCAAAGTGTCTACAGATGCTTTTTTCAGCAACCTAGTTAAAATCTTTCATAAATTCTGGTCACATCTAGCAACATTATACTCGCCTGAGAATAAACTAAATGATGGCTGCCAACAGGAAGGCAAGGTGCTGCCACAAGGATAGTGGAGGAGGTAACAAGATTTCCTATTTTAACCCTTGAGGTCTAAATGTCCTTGAGGAGATGTATCCATGCTATTTTCCATCTGGTAAGAGGCTTGATTGATTACATGTTTCACCTGTGTGCAGTGGAGCACCCTATCACTGTCACTACATAGGAGGTCACTTGAGAGGAGCTATTTGCACTTAACCATATCCGCCTGGTAAGAGTATAACTTGGAAGGTGGTGGGATTTATGCACCAGCCACGTGGATAAATTGACTTTTATTTTTGAATTAATATCACGTTCCTCCACATATATTTAGAAGATTTGTATGCACCAGTCACGTGGATAAATGGACTTATATATTTTTTAATTTATATCACGTCCATCCACATTTATTTAGAAGATATATTGAATCATATGGACTTTGGGATTTATCACGTTGTACATTCACTTTGTACACACGTTATCACTTTGTTTGTATCATAATTATCGTGATTTGTGCTTGTACATCAGGATAACTTATTTAATTTTAGTGCACCAGATCATTTTTCACATACATTTATCGTCCAATCAGTTTATTGGATCTTTGGTAGCAGCTTTATTTCAATTAATCAGCGCACCTTTTTTCTATTTTCTTTTAATAAACGAAATACCTCTTTGGCCAAAGACTTCTTCTCCCATAACGCTTCCATTGTTTTCTCATTTACAGAGGGAACAACTTGTGGGCTCTATTTCAGCTGGTGAAGTTTCCAGCTCCATTAAAGTGTTGAAACTGAACAAGCAACCTGGTCTCGACGGATTCTCAGCTCTATATTTTCGAACATTCTCTGAAAATCTGACTCTTGTTTTGGCCAATGCCTTTAACACTCTTCTTAAAGGTCACTCCTTCAGGCAGGAAACCTTGATGATGACACTACCACTATCGTCCTATTTCACTTTTGAACCTTGACATCAAGCTCCTGGCTAAAATCCTAGCATCCACTTACCGCCAAGGCCTTTTCCACCAATATAAGGGGTAATTAAACTGAAAACCAACTTAAAACTGACCTTCACTCCCAAAATAAACTTTTCCCCACTGCAACACTTTGCTTTTTGAAAACACATTTTTGTTTACATTTTTCTCAGGCTTGCCTCCGCCTCCATTCTTGACTAAGTGAGAATGATGCTTGCAGCACAAGACATGGCAGTAGAGCAGCTTTTGGCAGATTCATGTAGTATGAGTCATAGATAGTTAAAAATGTTGGGAGGACGTTGAGTCTGGTCTTCTTTATAAGTGACACTTGCTTCTTGTAGCTCCTTATGGCCTTCTCCGAAGTGCCTCCACATGCCCAGCCTGTGTCCCTTGCTATGCCCTACTCCGTTGGGGCAGCTCAAGGTGTCTTTTGCTCACTACATTTGTTGAGGGGATTTTCCCCTCACCTGCTGTTTATAAACTGTTATGCATCTGTCGTTTTTCTGTATTGTACATTTTATATTGGAATGTGCTATTTTCAAGTGTATTATGTATGCTTTGCTTTTATATGGCGTTCATTTCATGTAATGCTCTTTACTTATTTTTCAATAAATAGTTTTGAAAAAAAAAAAATGTTGAGAAAAGCTACCCCAATCAAAGGGGACGTACATAGACCAGTGTGGTGCTCCGAGCAATGTGTATTGGCATCATAGGACAAAATGGCTTAAGGATGATAATTGTATTTAATATAATTTTGCATGACTACAAATTAGTATTCACTTGTTTATGATGCTCATGTAGTGTGTCCCATTCAGTGTGGACTTGCATTGAACTATGTGGTACCCAGAGCAATGGGATTTGACATTAGGGGACAAAATGGTTTAAGGGTGATAACTGTATTTACTATAATTCTGCACAGCTACAAATTAGTATTCTTTTGATAATGATGCTCATGTAGTGTGCCCCAGTCATTGGGGACTTACATGGACCTATGTGGTATCCAGAGCAATGTGACTTGGCTTAGGGATAAAGATTGAATTGAACATATTTCTGCATCACTATGAATTAGTAATCTTTATCTTTGATTAGTGCCTTATTTTTCTAAAAAAAAATTTTTATAGGATAGAAATATTGTTGTCGTTGTTATGCTTCAGGTTAGCAATTTTCACTAGATCTGATAGAGAATGCTGGTAATTATTACCTGCCTCGATATGTTTACTCTAATCTCAGCAATGTTTGTTCATGCAGCTAGATCCTGCATGCATTTGCCTTTATCTAACAGCAATTATCTGTTACTTACCCTATAGGCAGTAGTAAAATTGTCTGTATCTCTTGATGAAGGACCATAGCTTAGAGACATACAAGTGGGATGTGCTGATTAAAACCAATTAGCAGATTAAGAGATATTAATCATCTGAATTTGAGGCAACAGAGAAAATTAGAGAAACAAAAAAAAAAAAAAAAAAACACAATCAACAAAACAGTTTTTACATTTTGCTTAAAATGAAAGTGCTTTTTAAATACTCTATCAACATCGGACAACTAGTAATTGAGTGTCAATTTAAACTTGTGGAAAATCCTTTATCCAAAAAAGGCATATTTTCAGTTTAATTCCCATATAAATAGCTTTAAAGTTTATAATGACTCAGAATAGTTAAATGCTAATTCCATCTTTTTGCAAAAAAATGATAAAAACACCCATATTGATGTGCATGTATTATATTTTTTGCATTGGAGCCTGTAAAACATAGTAACCATCCATAATCAATGAATCATGGGTGCAATGGTTAGGCACATGCAGACTATTTCTCCACATGCAGAACCATACTTGGGCTTGTAGAAGTACTGATGGATTTCAAATGCTGTGACATCAGTCCAGGAAAGAGTTGTGGATAGAGTGTACCTGCTGCATATATTCTGGTATTTCATAAGTTAAAATAGTGGTTGTGAAATGTCTAGCAGTATACAGCGGGTTAAGCATTAGTCACACCTTGGGATCATCATTATCATTGGGGAAGGATGCATGGGGTCTGTGATTAAACATGTCTACCCAGTATGCTAATGAATGAACATGGGCAGGAAGCCCATTTAACTCACTTTGGCATTTGGATTACCCTAATGCAAGCTCTGTGCTTGAAACTTGGAGTTGTAATCTTAATTGTAAAAGGGTATTGGAGCTGTCCACTATGGACAACATCTGCCACACCATACTCTGGCATGACATATTTTGCATGTGTAATTGTTTACAAACTTTTACATTTAGTTTGGCTTAAAGCCTAACTTTACTTACATTTTTTTCCCACTAATCTGGCTGCTCCTCCCCCTCTTTCAGCAAAAGGCACAAACAAAAAAAATAATAATTATGGAGGGGAAACCCCCTGCCTGAAGCCTCCTAAGATGTCTAAGTCATGGGACTTGTTATGCTTTGAGGCTCTGTATAATCCCACTGTAGAAATGCAGTGCAGTGTCATCAGGAGGCCAGTTGCTAGGACCAAGAAGAGACTGCTGACCTCCTGATGATGTTATAAACAAGACTGCAACACAAGATCTGGCAGCACAGCAGCTTTTGGCAGATGACAATGGGGCAGCACTGAATTTGCTGGGCAGGTTAGCCTGTTATTTTATCTCACCCCTGCAGGCCAGTTAAAAATGGGTTAATGGTAAAATTAACTGAGGGGAGAAAAAGTTATTCTTTAAATTCAACAGCAGCACTTCAATGCAGGTATGCCTCTGATTATGTTGTTACAAAGAAGCACATTAGGAGGAGCAAAGGGAGGGCACTGAAGTGAGAAGGAACTGCCCTGGCAGAGAGTAGAATGGCTCTGATGCCTGTGCAACACGGATAGACACACAGCCTGGCTCAATATGAAGCTTCCAGAGTGTTACATCTCATAGTAAGATCCTTGCAGCCAGAGTGCTTTTTTTATCTAAAAAGTGCATTTTACTCTGTTTAATAAATACCAATTATTGTGTTTAGTGTCTTCCTTGAGTTTGTCTAAGTGATTTTTAGACTGACTCCCCCCTTTTCAGCTTTGTGGTGACAAACCTTTGCGGAAAGCCTTTGGGGTGTGATCACTACCAGGTACAGTTTTCTGGGAACAAATTTGTCTTAAAAGTGGCATGCTGGAATAGATATTGTCCACATACAGGTGGTATACCTGATGGAAGAAGAGTGACATAAAGGCCCTGCACTATCCTTCCATTGCTGTCTACAGAAGATGGGCATCCAGGGGCCCCAGATCATACCCTTTGTAAATGCAGAAGTCATATGTGTACCCTGTGGCCCTTTCACACACTTTCACCCCCATACCTGGCATGTTTACTAAGGAAATACTGTTTTATGTAAAGTCTGCCTGTAAAATGTATGAGGCACTCATCAATGGGGAAATAAAATTGATAAGTGGCCTAATTTATGCAGGGCACAGTGAAATGTCATTGAAATGTAAAACTCTCATTACTGAAGAATATAATGGCATATGGTAAACTAAGTGTGTGGTCCAATAGTTCTGCAATTCATGTTATTGGTGAATCCCACGTTTAGGATATTGCCAAGAAAGGTTTTAACTTTAGAAAGTGTGATAGACTTCCTCTCAAATGGTTAGTCAGAAACGGAAATTTGATTACTAGCAATGAACTGTTGGCCAAACAGGTTAAATTGCTTTACAATTAAAGAATATGTTCAGCTTAATAAAATAAAAATATAAAATGCACTTTTTTTTCCAGGTAAAAAAACGTGCATTTATTATTTTTTCTAAGGAGCCTGCACAGCATTGCCCTTAGGCTCCTTCAGACTCTCAGGATAGCTGTATGCCTGTAGGTTGTAAAGATAGGCAGCTACCTGAGAGCAAGAAGAAACAATGAACTGCCAAAGCATTCACCAACATCCTCATAGTTTGTAGTAATTGAGAACTACAAGCCATCAGCCACAATGGTTGGTGGTACTTTTAGGCATTAATTCACAGGAAACTGTGAATGAATGGTGAGGTTGTGTGTTGGCGGAGCCCTGCACAGATGAACTATTTTAAAATTGTGACAGCAGGGGTGGGAAGAAGATACCCTGCCGATTGTCACAGGGAGTTGGGATTGAGGGGAGAGGCTGCAGATGCTGGAACATGCTAAAAAATGGGTGGAACATATAACATGTTCCAAAGGTGGACAGGAACAAGAGGCGCCATCTTTCTGTTGTCTTGTCACATCCTGTCCAGACAAGAAGAAAAGAATGGTAGCTGTCATACGGTTATTCTTCCTGTCTGGAGAGGATGTGATATCACTTTCTGTTCCAGGTCATCTATGACATAACTTCCTGTTTTAGATCGAGATTCCTAAAGTGTTACCCTGGATCAGGAAATTGTCTAAATTTGGGGTCAATTTCATTTGCTATATAAATCGGATGGTCCAGGCAGCTACCCACCTGCTGAGGAAGCTCCACGCGTATAGAAGTGGTACCTACCAATGCTGCCATCACACTGTACATTTGAAGGAGTGCAGTGAGCTGAAATGTTTACATGTGTAATTCTGGCTTATACCTTTTTATGTGAGTATGTTATCTCTTTGGTTTAAATAAATAATATATCCAGTAATCACTATTCATTGCTTTTTTCATTTTATGCCATGCTTGTTGCTGTGGCTGGTGGGGGATGTTGTTGGGAGGATCTCACGTATCACTGGGTGAAGTGTATGTTATATGTTTTGTGGAACAGGGGAGCACGTTCTCAGACAATTGTTGGCACTGTTCATAATTGAAGATTTTTGTTGGACTATCTCGTTATTGATCTAAATTGGACTTTTATCACATCTGCATTTAAATAAAGGGGAAAATAGATTAATTGAAGATTTCTAAAAATCACATGTACAGGTAAATGTTTTATCATAGTAATTTTTATTTGAACACATGATTTTGTTGTTTAGGAAGTGCATCATCAAGTGCTACATTATTTTACTTATTAGGACATAGTACGCTTGACTCCTTAAGGCCCCTTTCACACAGGCGGACCGTTCAGATCCACCTGTTCGTTTTTTTGGTGGATCTGAACGGTCCCCCCATGCATTCCTATGGGGCATCGGATGTCAGCGGAGACATGTCCGCTGACATCCGACTCGATCCGATCCGTCAAATCTGGACGGATGGAAACCCTATTTTCCATCTGTCCAGCGGATCGGATCGGATGGGATCGGGTGAGAACGGACTGACGGTCCGTTGACATCCGATTTCCCCCATAGAGATGCATGGGGAACTGTCAGCTGTGTCTCCGCACACAGCGCGGAGACACAGCTGTACTCCTGCTGGCTGCTCAGCGGGGGATCGGCGGCTCGATCCCCCGCTGAGAAAAACGGACTCCGTCCAACGGACGGAGTGTGTGAAAGAGCCCTAAATCAGAATACGATCCCGAGGGCTAGCCCGTGCTGCTTTCATCAGTCATTCTCAGAATTTGAAAGGCCTCCAAATTTGTGTACATTTTTTAGACATTTTTGTCAGTGGCTATACTGGTACCTGAAGACACTGGTACTGATACTGGTTGATGATCAGGACACGGACTTTGAAATGGTAATAGATGACCCTGTACTGGTGTGGCTGGCAATCAAGATACTGTTCCTGGGAAGTGCTGGGCGAGCAGTTCGGGCCATGCATAAGTTAAGCCCAAACATCGCCTGTTCACCTAACACCTGAATTTTCAGGGTGCTCAGCAGGATGTTCGCCCGCCAAGCGCACAGTGAATAGCTGCCAGTTGTTAAGGAGTGGGCCACCATGTCCTTAACAAGGGATGAGTCGTCTGCTGTTGCCGGCAATAGAAAAATGTTAAAACAAAATGGTGTGGGGGTCCCACCCAATCCATTCCAGTTCATTTGGTATGAATTTTAAGGTGAGCCCCACATGAAAAACAAATGGCGTGGGGTCCCCCCAAAAATCGGTTTTAGACCCTTAACGGAACATGCAGCCTGGTAGGTCAGGAAAGGGGGGGCGAGCAAGCACCCCCCCCTCCCAAACCATACCAAACCATACCAGGCCACATGTCCTCAACATGGGGGATACTTTGGGGCAGGGGGGCACCCTAAAGCACCTTGTCTCCATGATGTTGATGGGGACAAAGACCTTTTCCCCACAACCCTGGGCCCCCAGATCCCACCCCCCCCCATGTGAATGAGTATGGGGTACATGATTGTACTTCTACTCATTCTACTCATTCACAGAAAAAGTGTCAAAAAGATTAAAAAACAATGTTTCCCGATGTAGATCCATCATCAATCACCGTGCTCGCAGCACCTGAAAAAAAAGCTCTGTCTTAGATGAAGGCTAACCGCTAACTGCCTGCTTCGCTGTCTGGCAATTTTAAAATAGGTATCTGGTGGCACCTATCCATGTGACGTCACCGACCCAGCATGTACAAGTAGGTGACATCACAAGGGGGCGGTGCCACTATGTGATGTTCCCAGGTGGTTCCGCCCCTTACCTATTTAAACACTTCCATACTGGGGCTATTTTGGCACACCTCTCCTACATTTAAAAATCCTAATTTTTTTGCTATAAAAATTACTAGGGAGTAAAGTGGCAGTTATTGCAACTTTTTTTGTCACACGATATTTGGAAAGCAATTTTTTCAAATGCGTTTTTCTTTAGAAAATAAAAACGGTTTTATGAATAAAAAAAAATCCAAAACACTAAAGTTACCCCAATTTTTTTGTATAATGTGAAAGATGATTTCATGTTGAGTAAACAGATACCTAAGATGTCACACTAGTGGAATGGCGCCAAACTTCGGTACTTAACCTCTTGCTGACCAGCCAACCGTAAATCGCCATACCACTTGCCAGCGGGAAGGCCCATCCAGGGGGGGGGCGGCGGCCGCAATAACCGCCGGGCACCCCGCGATCGCTCCCCGTGAAGAAAGAATGGCGGTCTGCTGTTCTAAACACAGCAGACCGTTGTTCTCTTAGAAATCAATACAAAGCTACTGTGTTCCTCCTATTTAGGAACACAGGTCTCTGCATTGATTTCACAAGCCCATCCCCCCACAGTTAGAAAACACCCTCTAGGCTCACATTTAACCCTTTGATTGGTTAACCCGTTCCCTACCAGTGTCATTATTACAGTAACAGTGCATATTTTTAGCACCAATTACTATAGTAATGTCACTGCCCCCCCCCCCAAAAAAGTGTCAAAAATATCAGTTAGGGGTCCTTTCTGTCCGCCGCAATGTCGCAGTCCCGCTAAAAATTGCTGATCGCCGCCATTACTAGAAAAAAAAAAAAAATTACATAAATCTTTCCCGTAGTTAGTAGACACGATAACTTTTGCGCAAACCAATCAAAATACGCTTATTGGGATTTTTTTTACCAAAACCATGTAGCAGAATACAAATTGGCCTAAAATGATGAAAAATTGTAAATTCTTAAATTTTTTTCTATTGGAAATGTTATATAGCAGAAAGTGAAAAATATTGTTTATTTTTCAGTATTGTCGCTCTTTTTTTGTTTATAACGCAAAAAATAGAAAATCGTACAGGTAATCAGATACCCCCAAAATAAATCTCGATTTGTGGGGAAAAAAAAGGACATCAATTTTATTTAGGTACAGTGTTGCACGACCACGCAATTTTCAGTTAACGCAGTGCCATGTGGCAAAATATGGCCTGGTCATTAAGGGGGTAAAACCTTCCAGTCCAGAAGTTAAATATAGTGCCTGGGGATCCACTTAGTTTGCCTGTAAAGTGACACATCTGTACTGTGTATAGAACCTGCTTCAGCAAAACTGACACATATAAAGAAAAAAAAAAATAACATTTAAATACATTTTCCTGCCTGCAAGCTATTGCCAGCAATACAAAAATTTAAAAAACGGTGTAGGGGTCCCTCCTAATCCATACCAGGCCATTTGGGTCTGGTATGGATTTTAATGGGAACCTCACGCAAAAATAAAAAAAAAAAACGGCATTGAGTCTCCCCAAAATCCATACCAGACCCTTATCTGAGCATGCAGCCTGGCAGGCTGGTAAAAGGGGGGGGGGGATGAGCGAGTGCCTCCCCTCCTGGATCATACCAGGCCACATGCCCTCAACATGGGTGGTGCTTTGCTCTGCCCCCTCACCCCAAAGCACCTATTCCCTGTTTAACAAGGGGGGCCCGAGATCTCGCCCCCCTTTGTGAATTAGTATTAGGTACTTTGTACCCCTACTCATTCACCAAACAATTTTTTATCATTTTTTTTAAATTAAGCTTTAACAATAAAACCTGGAAGCTGATTGGTTTCTGTGCAGAACTGCACCAGATTTTGCACAACCCGGTTTTACAGTTTTAATAACCCCCCACACCCCCTTTCCCTATATATCTTGCTGCTTAATTTTCTAAAAAGTTTGGCAGAGAATTAGATACCCTTTGGGCGTCTATTTCCAAATATAAGGGGACATTTAGTGGATGGGGGGTCATACTGTCTTGGATTTTTTATTTTAACAAAAGCTAAGAGGAACAGGTTTTTTATAATTAAAAAAAGAGGTGGTTATGAAATTATTAAATACCACCAAATGAAAGCTCTATCTGTCTCAAAAAAGAAAATTAAAATAATTTTGGGTACAGTGCTTATTGAGTTAGTAATTGCCAGTCAAACTATCGGAGCACTGAAAGCTGAAAAAAATTACCTGGCAATGAAGGGGTATTACAGGCTGGTACTCAAGTGGTTAATTATAAGTGAGGTATGCATAACTGTGCGGCTTATAGCCTTGTGTGGCACAGAGCTCCCAACATGCATAAGCATCATCTACTAGATATATTTCATGTGACACTAGTAAATCTAGCCCCTTTGACTTTGAAAACCTAAACATGAAGAACAGTTGTAAAGCATTAGGGAAGTTGGGGAAAAGGGAATATTAATGGAGCTGCTGCACTCTTTTGTTGCTTTGTTTCATAAATTCCATGAAGTTGATTGCCGGTATTCCATGGCACGTGATGACAACAGCTGCATGGATCAACAGTAATAAACCTCGGGCAATTTAATAGCTTTTATTGTTCTGCTGTGATGTTTGAACGCATCCACTCTTCTCTCCTAGGATTCTGATGGAAGCTGCGATTAGAGAAGATCTCATTTACCTAAAAGTGCTTATAAATTTTTAATTTGCTTTAACAAGTAAATTAACAAGTCCCTCATTCAGGCAAGTTTTATGGCCTCTGGTCACTTGGGGGAACCATAAAAGTTTTATGGGTAATCCGGAGCTTCTGAGACTGTTCATGATGGATTGTCTGTTTCCTGTTATTTTATCAAACCAGCATGCTATCTAAGGCTTCTAGTCATAGCTTTAGTCTAGTTTCCAAATTTAAAAATATATGCAACTGACTCTTCATATAGTGATTTTCAGTTGCATTTAATGGAGGTTGCCTTAAAATAGATGTCTGTAAAAATATTTGATTCATGCCTTTATATTTTACTTACACATAGACTGCATTTAAGGAAAATATTAGAAAGCAAAAACACACCTTATTTGTAGTTTTAATTTATGTTTCAATAGGTTAAATACTAAATTAAATATTAGTACGGAAAGCACAGCACATGAATCTCTGGACAGCTTAAGGACATTATTCTATAACAAGTAGTAAATAAGCTTTAAAACAAGCTCATACTGGCCTCTGTAACAGCAAGCGCTGTAGATCAGCTCATCCACAAATTTCACAGATGAATCACTAAAGTTGCCAAGTCATTCTCCCCACAACTCAGCCCCCCCCCCGTTCCCCCTGTTCCCTTGTTCCCCCTTCTAGTAGAGATTTGACATTCGTTCAGCCTTTCCATTCCTAATTTAAGCACCCAACAAGTGCTCATGAAAGGGACGCAGAGAGAATGACTTAAGTGCTGCCACTGTAAACTTCAATGACAATATGTTTCACAGTAACTATAGCTACAAAGGTTAGTGATGGCTTGTTTTATAGCTCACATTCTGCTTGCTAAGAATATGGAAATACTTGAATGTCTTTAACCTGGTCAGTTACTCATGTTAAGAGTAAGGACATTCAAAACAAATATAGCCGAGCTGAATCATCTACTAGTTTGTTTCACATGCTTTAATAATTAGCATTGAATCTAAAAGGTCCTAGTTCCATCCAATAGCTGATGCTAGTACAAGCACCTTTGCTCTTGCAGCCAGTGTTTTTGATTATTTGCTAATGTTGCCTTATGAGGAGTTTATGTGTAATCTCCTATAGTAATTGTAAATAGATGGGTGTAAATATATATATGTACGAGATATTGAGGTTTGATTTCAAACATATAGTTGATATATGATTGTAGAAGGTTAATTTGTGTAAAACCAAAAGTCAATATTAATTTGATTAGCAAGTCCTTTTGAAATGCATGCCTGGGCTACCTGGGAGGAGTCTGCTATTCACACTGGAAAGCTGATATGCAAAATAGTACCACCCTGTTAGCTAGACATCCTGGGGCCAAGGCAATAGTGATAATAGGCCGTGTCACTCCCCTTGTCATCTCTTCAAATACTTTCTCTTTAGATATGCGATGAAGGTGGTTGTCTGTTCAGGGATGGACAATTTGCCCAGCAGCTGACCTAGCATGATTAATCCCCCCCAGAGAGGAGGGCTATCGAGAGGCTGGAGAAGGGTAAGATTGCTACACCAATCAGAATGGCTCTAAGCAAGGGGATATGGATCCATATTAGTGAAGGTGGGAAGGAGAGAAAGCTCTCTTGCATTCAGACTAGGATGAAACTCTCATGAGAATGGTAACTATGGACTCTATCTCCTGCACTTAAAATGTATACATGCTTGTCCTCTTTGTGTCTGTATTGCTGTGTTTGTATATGAGTATCATACTCTATATTTGTTCAGTTAAACTATAAATATTTTCCTTTTTGTATGTACTAGAGATAAAATTGTTGTGAATTAATTTAGGCTTCAAGGCTACTTATCAATAAAGTAATATTGCTGTTTTGAAGCTTTTACTCATGGTCAAAGAACTCTCATTCAACCCGGATATTATCTGAGGTAAATAAAATCTCATATCTTCTGGGTAACACAAATTTTCATAATGGATATGCCTGGGGATATGAAATATTACTCTTGTTCCTGAAAGGTAGCATCTGTCCCAAACTGAACTATTAATTGAAGTGAATTTAGCCTTATACACACAGGTTCATTCACATTCTAACCTCAAAGGCCTAATAGGGGTCACAGGTATCAAATAAGTATGCTCCTTGGAAAGTACGGTACCTGTGATTTCAAATTACACTGCTTGTCAACATTTGTACACATGGAGGCTATTTTGTCACTATAATATCTTAGGAATAAAATTGATTAAGTCCTTATTTGCCAAATTTAATGTGACAGCACTATTGGGCTCCACTACCCTTTTTTTTTTTTTTTTTTTATGTCATTACAATTATACCCTACATGAGGGCAAACAAGCCTAAAAAATGGAGATACCAAAAAATAATAATAAATCAAAGTGTACATGTGTGGCAAGTTACATAAGGACATAAAGTAGCTCTGATCCACAATAATGTTTAATCCTGGAAATTGCGGTAGATAAAGATGCACCTAAAATGCCAGAGCTGGATACCACAGACACACTTTTTCCAGGTAAGTTTTTAGCAGGTCCCTAGCTGATTACTGAAAATACTATAGATCATACTTACATCCACCACTGTTCAACACAACTAGGCTCAGGGCACTGATAAAAGGGGTACATTTATCTTTATGAATCCAAGTGGAATCTAAGAGGCAGTTTGCAATATATGTCTTAATAGATTAGCTGTAATGCTCTCAGTATTATGTGGCAGCTAGTTACATCTCACCCCATGCAGTATTTGCAGCATTGTTGCAGCACAGACTTGTCAGGATGCTTGCGGATATACCTGAATACTATTCAACAAGTACATAAGATAGAGATCAACATGTTACTGTTAAATGGAGCATTGTTTTCTTTATGCTTGAAGTGGTTGTAACCCTCAGACATGAAATATGAACCCTCTATAGTGTTTTTGTGTCTTAATTCAGAGCACTAATTGTTATTCTAACTTTGTTATTCTGCTCTCTGCAAAAGTCATCACTAACCAGTTTTCCTAAAACCAAGAGATAAAAAAAGTGACCGGGGGGTGAGCTCCAGCACACATCCTATTACTGCCAGCCTCAGCTCTGTTTATGTGTGCTTTGTGAATGGGGAGGTGTCCCTTCCCGTCAATCAGTTTTAAGCTCTGCAGAGTTAACTTTAGCATCCCAACCCCTGCTTTCTGAAAGCTCAGACACGCTGTAAATAAAATCTGGACTTTGAATGGCTGTAGAGAAGAAAAGACTACAGATAAACAGGTACAGCATTTGTAGGAGATATTATTTTATTTTTGTGTGTCACCTGAGCCCAGTCCCTTCGCTAGGCATATTTAAGGGGTTATGACCACTTTAAATAATGTCCTTAAAGAAGAGAAAATAAAAATAAGGAGTCTAAAAATCTCTGAGGAGTTGAGAAAGGAAATATGGCATCAGGATTCACTACTAAGGATGAGCTAAACAAACCAGGTTCAGCGAACATATCTAAAGTTTAGGTTGCAAAACTTAACCTCATTAAAATCAATTAATTAAGAATGCCAAATGTTAAAAAAAATTGCCATTTTCTGGGTTAATATGTGCAAGGCGCTGGACACTGCTCTAAGGAGAGTGTATCAAGGCAAAATAAATATTTAGGAAATTCAATTTGGCTGGCCTAATAATGCTTAAAGTGTAAGTTTACCCCCCTGTGAAATTTCATATCTTCTGAATAGTACATGCCAGATCTTCTCCTTTGTCAGCTTTTGTTTGGCTAACCAAAATTAGAAGCGCCAGCTGTGTTCTCTCCAAATTCTAGAACCTTTAGGAATGGTGTTCAACTCTCTCCATAGCAGAAATACCCCAACACAAGGTATTCAAAGATTGCATTGCTAGCCAAAAGAATAAATCATCACATCTAAGTATTGGTGAGAGATTGCATAAACCTTATTGGGATCCTGCTCTGTGCCATCCCAGCATTAAATTGGGCACACTGGAATTTTTGTAAAGAGCATATTTGCTTTTTTTCATCTTCAAGACATGTATCTCTCTTCCTTGGTTGTGGACACACTTTTAAAGCAGCAAAGATTTCCATTAAGATGACCTACCATGGTGTGGGAAAATGTAATGACTTTGCCCAAAAAAAGCACATGGCACTGGAAAACAGTCCTGTAGACGATGCTCTCAGTTGCCTTCACCTTCATTGGATGTATGCCTGAATAAACCAGCACATTTGGCATGTAGGCCTGAATTAACCAGCACACAAACCAGCACATTTGGCACTGTCAGGGACTCTTTGGGCCATGTATCCCCTAGTAGTTATTTTTTTAAGCAGCCATTAAGATAGATCGTTGGTTTGACCTGCTTTTTCAAAGTGGTATCTACCATTAGTCCTGGACTCATAGAAATATCATGGTATGCTATGAGAAAGGTTTAGGCTGAAACGCATTAGAATTTCAAGGATGTTGTAACTGCTTCAGTGCAAAATAAAATTCATAAGAAGGAGCGATCGTGTGGCGGCTTTTGATTTCTATGGATTCATGTTGAACGGGATAGCCAGAGCACTGACAAACAGCCCATCATTCTTTTATTGTGGTAGAGCTTGGGTGAGTTCTTATACTTCATTAGTCCTGGACTGTTTAAATGCAAAGCAATATTTTTCTGCCCCTATGTCTTCCCCATAGCATCTGTCTCTACTTACAGTCTTCTCCATTGCCATTATTTCAGCTCGTTAAAGCTCCAGCCCTTTTCATTTCAAGAACCCTTTTGCCAAGTTTGTGCAAACAGAGCTGTGTTGAAGCCATCTTTTGCCGTTCTTCCTAAGGTCTCTTTAGAGTTCCCCTTCAATGCTCAAACTGTTCTACCAATGCTTTGAGTAAGCTTGTGGAAAATATTTCGTTGAGAATGCTGGACTTAATCCACCTCATATCAATTTATTTAAGAAAAACAGTCAGACTCTTCATGCTTCCAAAGGATCCAAAAAGGGGATGATGACTTCCTTGAGAATCATCTACAGGCTACTATTTGGATTAACCTGAAATACACCTTAACAAACCCTCCCCCTCCAGAAGCAGAAGAGGGGCACTCCACTACAGGGGTGGCTGCATTATGGACAGTATTTCAGAAAGTGTTCACCTGTAAAAAGCCAGCTTTAGATCACCAAACACCTTTATAAGGCATTACAAGGTGATCCCAAAGTTATGTTTATATACTGTAAGGTGGGTCAGGAATATGGAAGAATGTTATCATATACTTACCATAATTACATTTTCCTCTCCCTCGTGTCAGCTTAGCACCCACCTGGTGTCCTTCATGAGTCCAGTCATGGAACACTTGGAGGGAATTGTGGGGCTCTTTAATTGCAACTGAGAAATTGTTCTGAGAGGTAAGGGGGCTTAGCTGACCCAAAGGTATGCTGACATCAGGAAGAGCCAGAAAAGGAAAAATGATGGTAATTATATGATAACAATTTCCATTAATGAAAATAGAAAAAGTAATTTTATTTCCCATTTATTCAACTCAGTATTCAAAATACAGCAATCTTTATACTGCATTTTAGTACCATAAACTAATATATACTTGTATTAAATAGTTGCTATACTTGGATTTTCCTATTTATAATTTTATCATTATGATCACTTGATTACAATGCAGATGCTGCTTTTCCAAGATGTAATAGACAAAAGGCTTTGTTCCAGACTGCCATTGTGGCAGACCAGAGTATTTCTAATATCTTCCAGACATTACTTTGACTCAAGAATCACTGAAGTAATAAAACTTGAAACCAATCAACAGTGGAAAAACCCCTTAAAAACAGCCTTAGGATACAGAACATATCTACTTGCAACATAAATTCAAAATATAAGTCCAAAGAGACTCAGAGAAATTGCTAGCTATATATCTACTTTTTTCCCAACAAATTTCACACGGAAAAGATTTGCACGCCTTCATTTTTTATTTGAAAATGTTCTGCCAGAAGACATTTCCATTAACGCTGAGTGATCTCATGATCTGGCGTGCCAGAGCCCCTCAGAAGTTCTGGATCTCCATTCACCTTTCAGGTTAATCTTTTCCTTTCCTGAAGAGCTGAGTGTCGTCTGCATCTGCTCCCCTGGAGGCCCAGGGCTTTTAACATGAAAGAGAAAAGTTGAAACCACTAAACCCTCCCTAGTTCTTTCCAAATGCATATTACATTGTCAATTTGCTTGCTAACTACATACAAGAGGACAGTGAGTATGTTGAATTCAGAATCTTTCCCCTCCAGTGCTAGAAGGTGGCTAAAAGAATTCAAGCTATTAAATAAAATGTTTCATTTGATGTGCCATAATGTTTAAGTGTTGATGTATATTGGCATTTATTTATATGTCTTTAATTGGAAACATTACTGTGTCAATTCAATAAGCCACAGGAATTACATTACCTGTGTTTTTTTTAATTACTATTATATTATATTTGTCATAGCAAAACATTCAGTTCACAAACATAAATATATATCTATATAATTAGGAAAATATATGTATATATTTTTATATATATATATATATATATATATATATATATATATATATATATATATCATACAGAAATGAAATTGTTATTTTCATGCATCACATTGACTTTTGTCTATTGAAACTTGCTTTTCTAAAAGCAGACCTAAGACCCAAACACTAGCTGGAGTACATTTAAAGTGGTAAAAAAACTAAAGCAAAAAAGGTAATATATGGCAGGTTACCAAATTTTAAATGTGGTAGCTGCACTCATTTTCTTTTTTAAGGCTTTTTCTTTTATTTTTGCTTGATAATCTGGCCAGTAAATCTGCTATTTTGTTTCCTTAACAGATCAAGCCTTCCAGCAAAGGTGGCAGTTAGAGGGTTAACATTGACAGGGGCTCTTGATTACAATGCAGATTCTGCTTTGCCAAGATGAAATAGACAATAAGCTGTGTTCTGGGCTGCCATTTTGTCAGACCGGAGTATTTCTAATATCTTCTAGACATTATTATTTCAACAATCACTGAAGTAAAAAAAAAAAAATTAAACCAATCAACAGTGGAAAAGCCCCTCAAAAACAGTCCTAGAATACATAATATATCTACTTGCAAAATGAATACAAAATATAAGTCCAAAGAGAATCAGATAAATTCTTTTCTATATATCTACATATGAGTGCTAAGAGGCCTTTGATTCTGCTTATTATTATTATTATTGGAAATCTTGCTTCTGAAAGTGGATCTTTATGTAACGGGGACCTCCTCATCTCTTCATCTTTGGTTACTTTGTGACACTTGATAAGTGTTTTTCAACCCTTGGATTACAAATGTTTTTGTTTGGAGGTTGAGTGCTCTCACAAATTAAAGGTCCTCCCTGATGGCATAGTATTTCTATACTATTCCACTAGCCAGTGGTTTGTCAGGGTCCTAGGGTAGTAGCTAGGCCTAATAGACCATCGGGTTTGTACTATTACACTACAGAGTTATTTGCTCCTCTTATTGTTTTTGCTGTCAACAGAGTTGCTCCCTCATTTACTCTCAAGGCCATTCTTGGGTGAATAATGGGAATAAACACTATCTCGATCGATCCCACTGTGTCTTTGAATTCCTTGATGGTTAATATAGTGTCAACCCTGTTATTGGTAATTGTGCCTAAACAATTTTTTTTCCTCAGAGTTTGCTTCAGGTTTCCTTTAGTTTGCTTGAGTTTCCTTCAGTTTGAGTTTGAGTTTCCTTCAGTTTGCTTGTTTACATTCTTGGTATGTTACCTAAAGTCCAAACAGGGTAGACCGCTCCAGGTGAGGCTAGGATCAGGTGCTGGTCGGATCCGCAATCCAGGATAGCTTCAAACAAAAAGGAATGACCGCACTTCTGATGAATTTTCAAAGAAGGAGTATCTTTATTCCACATCAATCAAATGGCAGGTACAGGTACACACTGTGAATGCAGGACAATCGGTGGACGCGTTTCACGACTGGATATGTCGCTTATTCATCACCAGGGGTGATGAATAAGCGACATATCCAGTCGTGAAACGCGTCCACCGATTGTCCTGCATTCACAGTGTGTACCTGTACCTGCCATTTGATTGATGTGGAATAAAGATACTCCTTCTTTGAAAATTCATCAGAAGTGCGGTCATTCCTTTTTGTTTGATGTTACCTAAAGGGCAGGTCCCCGCTGCAAATCGTATGAGAGCCCAACCTTTTCAGAAGCTCTTTCAGGGAATCAGTGCTACAAATGAGGTTTTAATCAACCCATACTATAACTACAAAAAAATTGCTTTAGATAAACCTAAAATTGTTAACAGCACATATTGAACCGTTTGTTACCCCAACACTTCATATTCCTGATGTGTGCCTGTTGTATCATGTACTTGTATGAAAAACTATCCTGTTCTCTTTGTATTGCTTCCTTTATTTAAAATCCCTGGTATTCCTTCCAGTCCCTCTGCTTTCCTATTAAAAATTGACTACACTAAGCAGGAGAACACACTATGGTCAGTGCTCTAGCTAAGCTGGGAACTCAGTGTGCCCTCCTCCAATGATCAGATTTGTCCGGACACACCACGCTGCACAGCCTATCACTGGGAAGCACAGTGTGCTGCTGCTTCTCCTCCCCCAGCTCTTATTTACAAGGTGATTGTTTACAATCACTTTAAGGGCAAGAAGAGGTCTTATTCTAGCCATTTTTTTTAAATGTAATAGGTCAAAGAGAGCACCAAATGAAAAATCCTTAGGAGTTCGAAGTCTATATTGTTTAATTGATTACAAGTTGGGCAAAGGACAGCCAATCTGTTTCAGTGGCCACACAATCCCCTTTATTGGAACTGAGCAAAATGACAGAATGTTAATTGGACCCACCAATACTCCTAAAAAGACTGATTTGCAGGCAGATGACGTTAAAAACAACAGTCAATATTCACAGTAAAAGTAGCAAGCCCATTGTCTATGTTTTGATAACCTGTAAAAATCCATGCCCAGCACCCCTCTATAATAACCTTTTGGATTTTTTTTGGCAGAAAGAGGAAATCATTTCTCTCAAGTTTTTTTCTGTCTGTGACTCCTATGGGGAGATTTTCTCTCACCTGTACCTTTGATGACTGTACATAAACTGATGGAAAGTTGTCTTTAGGACAGGTACGTAGAGACAACACAAAAGACACTATGAAAAGTTCATACACTTACTTACACTACTAACTTCTTTGTGTGTGACTGCTGAGGAGAAGAGATTTTCTATGAGTTACTGTTTTGACAGGAAGTAAGGGAAGATCTCCCCAATATGGACATACAGTAGAGGGCAATAAAATCTTTATAGAGGCTGTAACCCATCTGGCTCTATCCAAAATAAAATTATTATTTTTCTTTTTTTACCAGAGTTAGGCTGTAAGATTGTTGGGGATTCACTATATACTTGTTTGTCATTGGTGTCTCAAAACATATCAAGGGCCATTTTTGGAAGGGGGAGTTGACAAGTTAGCCTCCATTTTTATCTGAGCAAAGATATCCTTTTAGTTCTACTGTAAGTATTCAATTGCAGTTACCTAAATTCTCAGACATTATTAAAAGTACTTGTCTGACCTCACTCACATGGATAATAAATTAACAAGTTTATCCATTAACATAAACTGCTTATTTTCCTAAACTTCTGAAACCTAAATTTGGCAATCTGTCTTTACTTCCTGGGATATAAAAGAAGCAAGTACTTGTTAGCAAGAACAAAGAGAAACAAAGTGAGGCCTGATGTTTGTCCACATTATAAATCACATAATACCCCTAAGAAGGAGAAAACTTAAGGAATAATCCCGTTCTACAAATGCACACATGATGTGCAATTAAAGTGAAAACTGCTGTTATACATTTTAACGCTGTGAGATGTAGGATGTAGGATTAGCTCTCAACAGGCCATTGTGGAATTATATACCATTCAAAACCTTTGTAGTATGTAGTCATTCCGCTAAAGCCTTTTATCAACATGTCAGTGACTTGTGACATATCATACACTGACCACAACTGTTCTAGCTTAGCCATTAAGTAATGGCACCTGACAGAATAATCCCATTAACAGAGAGGGATAAAATGAAAAGAAACAGAAAAAGACCTAGCTGAATTTAGGGAAGCAATTACAGCTTATGAAAAACATAAAACATTCCTGGATTTTTGTTTTACTCGTTACCAAGTGTGATTTTAGTACTTATTGGCCAAGAAGGGCTAATAAAAAGGTTGCTGTGCAATAATTAAGTGTACAAGGTAGAAACAGACTGTCAAATATATTTAATTTTTTATACAGTGCTGACCACCCTCTATTTCTGAAATCTATTGCTGAGCTGCAAACCTATAAATTATATTAAACAATCTGGTCCTAAAAAAGATTTTTGTGGCTATATGAAATAATTTATCATGACCCATCTCCTTTTACTCATGTACAGCAGGGTATACAGGCAATTCTTATATGAGACATTTTGTTTTTAAGACACCCAACAAAAAGTACCCTTTCACAGATTGAAGTTCTTTAGATCAGCCTGAAAATGTTTGAAAACAAACACATCACATCTGATAGCAATGTAATTCATAGGCTCTGATTTCCTGGGACATTTGTCAGGTGCCTGGTATGTTGTTGAACTGACCACCATTAAAATACCACAGGGGAAGACTGAGCTGGGGAGCAGAGGGGCATCTGGCCTACCTGGGCAACTGCAAATAATATTTTGAAATTTGAAAAGGGGGCCCTCTGTAGAGAAACTCCTCTAAACCAAAAAAGAGAGCGGCACTCATGGGTCTTGAAAGGTGAATGCACAATAATGGTTTTATTCAACTTTTGGCAAGGCACAAGCTCGTCTTCCTCAAGATAACAAACTAGTGAAGCAACACAATAAATATACCCTAAAACCTCTCCTATCATTATCACCCAGATGCGATGACATCAACAAGTGCAAATGTCAAAATTCCAGCTAAAAAAAATCATGGGAAAATGTCCAGATTTGGGAGATCAAGAAAACAACAACAAACATATCTGGAAAATAGACATAAAAAAGGTAACAAAATCCAGGCAGTAAAGACAAAAATAAAGATAAAACTGCATGACATAATATCATGCTACCTATGGCCACCCATGCTAAGGCTGGACTAGGGGAGCATGGTTAACATATAATGTGTATAGGAAAAAATACAAGGGGGCGCTGCAGAGCATCCTGCAGCACCAGGAGTGTAGATTAAGAGATAGGTACAACAACAGACATGAGCTCAGGGTAAAGTCACCAAATAAATGTGTTGAAGGTAAAAACAAACAGATAAGTGATAAAATAAAAAACATTTTGAGATAAGAACAGGGAGAGCACCGAAGGTGCCAACACTCATAGCACAGTAGTCCCACTGGCCGCAAAGAAAATAAATAAGGAAGAGATTCCACAGACCTGTAGCAGGTGTCATCAGAAAATAAATCACAAGATAAAGAGAAGGTTGAACCCAGGGCTGGAGTGGAGGCTCCAGAGTGGATAACAAGCAGAGAGAAATGGTTGGAAACAAAGTGTGAGAGCCAAAATGAAGGAGAGCATAAAATGTCTGCAAAAAAATGTACGGTCACATAATAAATATTCATTAAGAGTGTAATCGCATTCAATCACCAGTACATACACTCTCATGCAAAGAAAGTAGTGTCAAAAGAGCAAAATATCTATGTTTCCAATCCCACAATAAAAACAAATAATATATCGGATCAAGGTCAGGCAGATTGCACTGTGTATGGGGCAACAGAGCAATCAGCATCTGAAGAACTGACCATAAACAATGCAATCATGCCGCCAATCATCTCCAAGGGATTACTGTCAAAAAACAAAGAAACAAAACATGATTGTAAAGACTGTAAATGATGGTGATGTTTATTTGAGCAAAGGTATGGGGACAGCCAGAGAGGCCATCAAGGGGAAGGAAGATCCACTGGTAAAGGTGGGAAACCTTCTAAATGGGGATCAAGGTCAGTCTGGATACAAAGTGTGCGGGACCCCAGGGTCAAGAAACACTCCCGATAAGACAGCCACACACTCCTTGAAAACACTACTGCCAAACATATCCCCAAAAAGCTGCAATTTAAAAGGCAGTCACTTAATCATATGGTGCAGAATAAAATTGTAGTGGGTCAGATAACAGGAAGTAATTGTAACTCAATTGTTCATTGAGGCCTTTTGGCACCGCGGTTTGTAAGTCATAAATCCAGTGGCATTCACGTTGCAGTAATAGGCGATGGCGATCTCCACCTCTGGTCAGTGAGGAAACGTGGTCAGTTGGCATGCATTTGAGAGTGGGTAGTGGATAATTAATTTTAAAGAAATGACGTGCAATCTGTTGCGTGGAGGATCTTGAAGACAAGGCCTGTTGTATAGCCGATCAATGGTTATTAAAGCGATCTCTAAAGGGAGTAATTGTTTTCCCCACATAATACAAACTGCACAGGCAGTGGAGTAGGTAGATCACATATTCTGAAGTGCATGTAAGTCTATGCTTGATAAAAATCAGTTTGCCAGACTGAGGGTGTAGAAAGTACTGCCCAACAAGCATATGTCTGCATGTGCTGCAGTCAGGACAGCAATAGCAGCTTGATTTGGCTGGTGGTAGCCAGGAATGGGAGACCGGAGCAGGTGGAAGTTCAGTTCGGACCAGCAGGTCCTTGAGATTCCTCCCACTGCGTTAGCTCATAATCGGTGGGGGTGACCCAACTAGTGGTAAGTTGGCATCATTAGAAGCAATGGGCCAATGGGCAGTCACAGCTTTTTTGACCAACCTACTACCACTTGAGTATTAAGTGGAAAAAAATACTAATTTCTGAATGTTCTTGTCCTTCAGCTTGTTAGTATCAGTAACTGCAGCAAGAGACTGCTGTTTATTCTTTAGGAGTGCCTCCCTGGAGTATCCACGTTCTGTAAAGCGTTGGACAATGTCATCCAATTCTTTTGCTGCAGTGTTAGGGTTGAAGGTACTCCTAACCACTCCTAGCATTTGTGAAAACTGAATTCCCCTTATCAATGATGGAGGAAGTGTGAGATACTCCTCTATTCAGACCTGAAGAACAGCTACTAGGCATCATATAGCTATCTACTCCCTGTTTAGATGTCACGTGACTATGAAGCTACAAAGGAAGTCAGCACTGGTATTTTTTTTTTTTGAAACAATCCATTTATTTTCACAAAGCAGAGTCATCTTGTTCAGCTCATAATGTACATTTAATCCCTTACAATCCCTCATGTGTAGCCAGGGCCGGTTCTACCTATAGGCAAGGTATGCGCCAGCCTAGAGCGCACATCAGTGGGGGGCGGCGCTTGCTCTCCCTCTGTGTTTCCCTCCCTCTCTGTCTTAATTATATAGAGCTGTGAGTGTACATGCAGTATTTGGTCCTGCCCCCTGCCACCTTCTTCCCGCCCACCAATGTATAAATGCCAATTGTTTTGGCTATGCAGGGGATAAAGGGACAGAGCCCCACACTTTGGCCATGCCCTTCGCAATATCACAGCTTCAATTTGACAGCTCCACTCATGAACTCACACTCACTCTCATTGGCTTGCCACCAATCCCTGGCTGTGCTGGATAGATGTTTATACTGCTGAATGTCCTGCTATAGGCTGCTCTCATTTATTATCTATCTGATGCCTGCATTCTTCCCTCAGCTCCGGTATGCTGCTAATCAAGATTTTAGGATGTAAGTATGCTATGTTTAATTCATTGCTGTCTTTGCAGTTTAGTACATTCCTGAACCTTGCACTCTGTACAATGCATTCCTGAACCTGAAATCTGTACAATGCATTCCTGAACCTGCACTCTGTACAATGCATTCCTGAACCTTGCACTCTGTACAATGCATTTCTGAACCTGCACTCTGTACAATGCATCCCTGAACCTACACTCTGTACAATGCATTCCTGAACCTGCACTCTGTACAATGCATTCCTGAACCTCCACTCTATACATTGAAATTCTGAACCTGCACTCTGTACAATGCATTAATGAACCTGCACTCTGTGCAGTGCACTCCTGAACCTTGCGCCCTGTACGAAAGGCACTCCTGAACCTTGCACCCTGTACGAAACACACTCCTGAACCTTGCACCCTGTACAACACATTTCTGAACCTTGCACCCTGTATGAAATGCACCCCTGAACCTTGCACTATGTACGAAACGCACTCTTGAATCCTTCCACAATAAGCATACTGCACTCATAGGCAGGGCAAAGGGGGTGGAATCAGAGGTGGAGCCGGGGGGCGGCAAAATCAGGTTTCGCCTAGGGTGTCAAAAGTCCTTACACCAGCCCTGTGTGTAGCATAAACTGTATATGTGAAAAAGTTGGGATTCCCTCCCCTATTGGAGTATACCCTGACCCAGTAAAAAAAACAAATCTGTATACATAGTGAAAATAAGTCTGGTGTGCTAAATTCTAAAGCACACCAGACTTATTTTCACTATTCATTCATTCCAGTACATTTGGATCTTTGGTTGCAGCTTATTTATTTATTTATCAGCGCACCTTTACACATTTAAATCTGTATACATACCTTTTTTCAGCAATCTTTTGTCCCATTCACCCTCTTCTTCCTCCAGTGGCTACCAGATGCTAAATGCTGTGGAGAGCCATTATTGGCCCTGCTCTCTGCACAATTCTCTTGGGAGTCCAGAATGAAGAAGGTGGTACTTTGATGATCTGGGCTTAGAGGAAATGTGCTGAATGGAGCTGAATAGGAATGGTCTGAAAACAAGCTGGAACCAAACTTTAGCTGTTCGGCACTGGTGCGAACAATGGACTTTTTGCTTGTTCAGAAGGGAGCTAAAAATCATATGCAGTGGTGATATTTCTACTGCTATCATATATATGATAGTTTCCTTTCTGTCAGTGGTTGTTAAAGTAATGATGAGTGCAAGCAACCACCTCATCCTTAGCAATTGGTGACTTCACCAGGCCTCATTCATCTACTTTCTGGGAATCTCCAGCTGTGTAAACAAACAGACATAAATAGCATTGTGACGGGTGTGGCGCTGGCCACCTTCACCAACTTGTGACTAATGGCTGGTCAAACTCATACTGTGCTATGCGACAATGATACTCTCAGCCTCACTCTGCACAATTAAGTGCCAGCAGACTGAGAGGATTCATAGCTGGGTTTGGTTAACTAAGCAAGTAACCCTTCATATGCCAATTCAATCACTGCCACCAGCTATATATAAAATATCAAACATTCTCACTAACGATTATGACTTATATTGAATGTCTGTCATACCCACCATCAACGCAGACAGGAATATCCAAAGGTTTTACATTTATGAGTACTCTTGAAAGGGACAGGGATACTTTAACTTCATTAGTGCATTGCAGAGGCGTAACTAGGAACTAGAAACCATGAAAGGCCCCCGACCTCTGGCCGGGGCCCTTCCCTTCAAGCCTGGGGAGCAGACAGGGGCCCAGAGACAGCAGAAAACAAGTGAACTGGATAGGAGGAGTGGTGGGAGCAGCATACAGAGGAACCAATCTCCTCCATTTTCCTCCTGCTGCTACAGGAGGAAAAAGGAGGACAGTGATTTCTCTACATGCGGCCCCCGCCGCCCCTCCTATCCAGGTGTACAGGGGATCCGCACAGGCCCCCTGGAGCATGGGGCCCGGTTGCAGTTGCAACCCCTGCAACCCCTGTAGTTACGCCCCTGGGGCATTGGGGACAATGTTAACACTTTTCAAAATATTATTTAATAATAGAAAGTGTAAAATGGTGCAAATACGATATTTACATAAAACAATATTACAAAGAGGCAATAATGCAACAAAATCTGTTCAATGTGTTTGACAAAGTCCAATCAATGAGCAAGATTAATCAGTGGCTCTTATAGATCTCGACTGATTTTCCTTGTTTGATGTTAAAAGAGAGCTCTAGACAGCTGATGTAGCCTCTCTTTTCTGTTGCTTGAGCATGAAGTTACTGCATAAGTGAATACAAATATGGTGGGTATCGGATGACTATTTCACCTAAAAGATGTAATGTGTCTAGTTTGCCTTTAGTACCTTCTAATATAGTGGTGTTTGGGCTTAACATGCTGCTAATTGATTGATACAGGTAAACATGTCCCTATTCTGGCAGTACTGTTATTATCTCGGGAGTTATGACATACAATGAAGTTTTGATTCCTCAGGAAGAGAGAGACAACATTGTATATACTGATTACTTCAGCTAAACTATTTATGATGGGTGGGTATCAAGGAGAGGTATCTGCTTAAGATTAGCAATTGATTGAGCCTGGACTTGACAGTTTTGTGACTGCTATTAAGCATCACTAGGATGTGAATTGTCCTGGTAATGGGGTACAGACAGCTAAATCCAAAGGTTATCTGGTTGCCTTGCTTTGTTTTGATGTTAGTTAATAGGGTTGAGAGGGTCTATAGTGTCCTCTGAATTAACTGATAAGGATGGTCTGGAACTCAGTTAAATGCTTTTTAATTGTTTAAGAGGAAGTCCTAATTTAGCCATGTCCTGAAATAAAGGGGGGGGGGGCTAAAAAAGAAATGTCATGGCCGACTATGAATTCTGAACAACATAGGTGCCCTGTCTCACCCCAGTTTTTGCGGTGCCCAGTTTACATTCTCATCACAAGCATAATGACACTGACCAAATATGGATAATGACATTGACTAATTATTGCAATGGCCACATATGATCAATGATATATCCCCAAAGACCATTTGTTTTTTTTGGCAGTGAGGCCCTGGGGGAAGTAATTTACGGCAAAGTCAGCAACAGTACTAGACATATCCAATGGTTGATGATGTTTTTTTCTACTAGCCAGTGTCAGGCACTGTTCATGTGATTGAGATGGATTTGCATCTCTGGATAGTGCAATTGATGATAGAGGTACTTCGTGGTACATTTTATTTTTTAATAAAGGACTGTGTAAGTGTCTTTAATTACTGATTACTTTTTTATGTGTGAATGAGATTCTGTTAAGAAGCCCTTGTCCTCATCAACATAGGTATGGATTTTAGGGAGGGATTAATGCATTTTATTTATGATGCATAAACCTATATAGTATATATTTCCTGAAGATATTTCTTATATTTAAAAATGTATCTTTAAAAACAGTTTAATAGTATAGCAGTAGAAATGAATCAACATTCTGGTAGTTGTCAAAACCCTGGCTCTGTATATAAGGACATTTGCAAAGGGTAACCTGCTCTATTCCGCTATGATGCAGAATTCAAGCATATTTCCCCACCCAGGTGCTGTTGCATACAGCCTTTCATAGAAAACAGTTACAGGATGCATCTGTACATGAGTACTTGCGTAACCTTTCACTTTCAAAAAGATATTGATAAGACACAAGTCCAGAAACGGGTAACAAAAATGGTGAAAGGTCTGGGGGATAAAAATTATCAAGAGCAACTATTTAGGAACTTAATATGTACAGTCTGGAGGAAAGAATGGAAATGGGAGACATGATTGAAACTTTTAAATACATCAAGGGGGTGAATAAGATATGAAACCAAAATCAAGAACACGGGGACATGACCTCAAACTAACTGGAGGGAAGTTCAAAACTAATCTTAGAAAGTATTATTTTACTGAAATTGTAGTTGATGCTTGTGTAATACCCTCCTAGGTAGGTGCTAGAGAGAGAGAGAGAGAGAGAGAGAGAGAGAGAGAGAGAGAGAGAATAGTTTTGGATTAGATTGCCAGCTAAATCTATATTGTTTTCTACCTACAAGAGAGCAGAATCTGCTAGTGAGGTCTTCTCATGGTGCTCAGGTTCAGCTCAGTTTGTCTGAAGCGTTTCACACTGGTCCAATAGGGAGACATATTGGACAGTGGTAGGAAACCTGACAAATGAGTGCACAGGCATTTAGAACAGCCATGGTGATTGGCAGAGGAAAGTGCATTGGAGCATGCTGGCATACTGTATAAATGCCAAGGGCACATGTGCTCTGGGTCTTGGCATTTATACAGGGTCTTGGAGGGAAGGGCCGCTGCCCCTCCTCTGTAGAAGTTGCCATGCGGCCTTAGGTGATCGACCTAAGGGTCTGAGAGTCAGAGAGGAGTTGAACCCAAGTCTGCTGATAGAGAGAGCAAGAAGACTTAACCTTTCCATACAAGGTTGGTTAAAGCAGTGTGACTGCTTCCACAAGTAACCTGGTGAGGCCAAGTGAGAGTTGTCCTTATAAACTGTATATAGTTTAAGTTGGAGTATCCCACTTTTCCCTTCTCCCATCCAAGTTCTACAATAAATATCAAAAACCAATACCCCTGGACTGTTTATTGAGTAATGAGCCATTGGGAGTAAGGATGGATATATGAAGCGTCCCTAAGTTGACTGTCTGTAGATAATTGGAGGAGGCCCAAGAAGTCATCATACAGCAAGTCCTATGGGGACAGTGCTACACTTGGAATAAACTTCCAGCAGACGTAGTGCATCAATCAACAGTAAATGTCTTCAGATATGCTTGGGACAAACATAGATCTATAATCAGACAAAAAAAAATACAAAACATGTATATATATATATAAAAAAAAAAAAAAAAACGGGAAGACTCAATGGACAGCTCGGTCTTTTTTCTGCCGTCACTTTTCTGTTTCTATTTTAACCACACGCATGTGTACATCTATATGCATGTATACATGTACATATTTACGCCATAAGTACTGTATCAGTGTATATTTGCATACAACTGCATCCTTGCTTTATATGAGTGACAGTACATCGCAGCTGTGTCTTCTAGACGGAGACAATTTTATGTCACATGGCCCTAGATAGTTATGTGCCTAAGGCCCTTTTACAAGGCATGAAGCTGGTAGCTGTGCCTGTTACATCTTGTGTATGGCTAAAATTGGTCATATTTGGTTATTTCTCTTCTCTTCTTGTTCAGGAAAATACAGTAAAAATCATGGTTATGGATGTTAGTAATTGTTCTGTCTGGAAATATTAGGTAAAATAATAGAATTAACATACTGTTTCCAGCTGGGTTGAATTGTTCAAGCAACTTCTACAGCTCTCCAACAACAAAGCCATACCACTTTCTCAAAGGATTTGAAATGTTCTATGGCTTTTCAATAAAATCTCTCTTAAAAATACAAGAATTATAAAGAAAAAAAAAGCATCATATAATTTCCTTTCAGTCTGGCATCCTTTTCAAAGTGGCTACTGTCCTGGTCTGCTGTTGTAAGCCAAGTCACCTCCTCTTATGGACAAATGAGAAAGAAATGCTTTCAAGAGACATTAACTGAAAATAATAACATAAGAAAAAAAAAAGTGGGAACGGATCCAAATCTGCAGCTGTGCTAGCCTATTAAAAAGCTGAAACTCATTCTGCAGTTCAACCTCATGCTTATCACCACATAACTATTCATCAAAGAAATTTCGGAGCAATTAATTAAATTATTCCCACGTCTGTGCCACAGAGTCGTTATTCCAATATCAGCTTTCACTCACACTCTCCTAAGCTCATGTCTGCATGCCAAGTCACATCTCCTGGGCTGTCCAGCCTCAATAAAGCTGCTCCCTTCAACACTTGCTCAAGCTATCATTTCTCCTTTTTATTGCCATTTATTTTCCGCTAGGACTTCTCTGCCAGTATATTGGCAGGACTTCCAGTATATGGATGTAATGAAATATACCACAGACACTTAACACTGGGTCAGGCTTGAGCTCAGCTCATGTGAAGCTGTAATATGATAAACAAATGCTTCCAGGGGGAGGATTTTATTGGCTCAAAAATAGAACACGGTATCCTCTGGAATGCCAGTCCAGGAATAGTTGGAGTATTTTGCAAATCCTTGTGATAATTAAGTTTAAGGTTGAAATGTGCTTACATAAGAAATATGAGATAGGGTATGGTGTCTCTGTCATATAAAAAGACACACTAAAAGAGGGAGTAAACCATTTTGCTAATAAATAAGAAAAAAATGATATATATATATATATATACACATACACACACACATATATGTATATATATATTATATATATATATCTATACTGTATATATATACTGTATATATATATTTATTTATTTATTTTTTATTGTGAGGGATTAACTCAGTAGCGGGTTGTGCAGGACCCCCTGGATGGGTCACAGCACAGTGAAGTAGGCAGGGACAGATAGCAGGTTCTTTGTAAAACAAAACTGTGATTTATTTACAAAGTCTGTGGTTACAAGGTGCAGGTATCAGAACAGAAAAAATAAAACAAAACAGAAAATAAACACTTGCCACTTTGGGGATCTAACTACCAAACACAGGGACCTGTCTACCTGGTCTGGAACAGCCTACCACCAGGGCCGGACTGGCCTATCGGGATAACGGGAAATTTCCCAGTGGGACAAGGCCGCCCGCAGCGCCGCTTTAAGCATTGGCGGCTGCTGCATTGATTGGGGCCGCTCGCCGGTCGACGCTGATGATGGTTGGCCGCTGCAGGCCTGCACTGCCCCGCCCCCCGCTGGGCTCCGTCTCTTCTACGTCAGCCGCTGTCTTGACGTCACAAGGCGGCTGCCCCTGCACTGCGGATCGCTGGCGGTGCTGGTGCATGAACTGAGGCGAGCTGACTGGCTGTGGCTGGCAGAATGTCTGTCATGACGCCGACAAGGATGATCCCTCCTCCTGTGACACAGACGAGACGTCACGCGCCATCATGTGATGTGATCGCAGGTGAGGGGGCTTACTGAGGGGTCTGTCTGTACTGGGAGGGGGCTTACTAAGGGGTCTGTACTGGGAGGGGCTTACTAAGGGGTCTGTAGTGGGAGGGGGGCTTACTGGGGGGTCTGTACATGGAGGGGGGCTTACTGAGGGGTCTGTCTGTACTGGGAGGGGGGCTTACTGAGGGGTCTGTACTGGGAGGGGGGCTTACTGAGGGGTCTGTACTGGGAGGGGGGCTTACTGAGGGGTCTGTACTGGGATGGGGGCTTACTGAGGGGTCTGTACTGGTAGAGGGGCTTACTAAGGGGTCTGTACTGGGAGGGGGGCTTACTAAGGGGTCTTTACTGGGAGGGGGGCTTACTGAGGGGTCTGTACTGGGAGGGGGAGCTTACTGAGGGGTCTGTACTGGGAGGGGGGCTTACTGGGGGGTCTGTACTAGGAGGGGGGCTTACTGAGGGGTCTGTACTGGGAGGGGGGATTACTGGGGGGTCTGTATTGGGAGGGGGGCTTACTGAGGGGTCTGTACTGGGAGGGGGGCTTACTGAGGGGTCTGTACTGGGAGGGGGGCTTACTGAGAGGTCTGTACTGGGAGGGGGGCTTACTGAGGGGTCTGTACTGGGAGAGGGTCTGTACTGGGAGGGGGGCTTACTGGGGGATCTGTACTGGGTGGGGGGGCTTACTGAGGGCGGGGGGTCAGCATTGTATAAGGGGGAGGGGCCAGGGGAACAGCATTGTATTAGGGGGAGGGAGGGTCAGCATTGTATTAGGGGGAGGGAGGGTCAGCATTGTATTAGGGGGAGGGGGGATCAGCATTGAATTAGGGGAAGGGGGATCAGCATTGTATTAGGGGGAGGGACGTTGCGCTGGTATAATGACGCAATGCTATGGGGCTGGTATGTCATTTTTTCCAGTGCTGGTTTTTATACCCAGTCCGGCCTTGCCTACCACTGCCCAAACACCTGAGTGTCACACAGAATAAACAAAGTATTTTAGTCACACAGACTTAAAGAGGTTGTAAACCCCTTTTGTTTACATTTACCTATAGGTGCTATAAATATCTCCTAAACTTGCACCGTTTAGGAGATATTTACAGTGCATGCAGCCGATGATGTCATCGGTGCATGCACTCTGAAGGAACGGCCACCATTGCTGTTCCTTCAGATCCCAGTGCCGTGAACGGCGGCTCCCGCGCGCATGCGCGGGAGTGATGTTATCGCCCTCTGGCCAATCAGAAGGCCGGAGGAGGAGATCCAGGAAGCAGGACGGCCGGACGTGTCGGCCTTCCTGTCGGCACTGAGGGGGCTTCGTTTTTAGATAAGTACTTCATAATGAGCTAGTATGTGATGCATACTAGCTCATTATGCCTTTGTCTTTACAGTTTTTTTTTCACATTTTTTAAATGGGTTTACTTCCTCTTTAAGCTGAATACACACTATACAACTTTTGTTGGTAGATTTCCTTTAGATTTACCTTCTACTATGTAGTGCAAGGGCCTGCCTGATTGCATATAAATTGAAAGTGTTTAGGTCTGACCTCATATTATATGGTATTGGTAAATCTAAAGGAAAAAATTGTATAGTGTGTATGCAACATAAATATCCCCACTAAAAAGTTTCTACCCCCCCGTCTAGTGCTAGTGTGGAGCATCTTCCCCAAGCAGTCTGGGAGCTGTCTTTAAGAACACCCTGTGGGAGGGCGAAACACGTTGACGCAGAATCCGGTTCGTCAGTGACGTCACGTCTGGCTGGCTTTGGAATGCAGGTTGGGAACGCATGCAGAGTGCGGACATCATGCCAGTCACCAGACTAGCTGAAAAGCACGCTTGCCCTCCAATACATGGGAATTTTGCATTGTGAATTGACCTTTGCAACACTGTGAATTTTAAAAAAAAAAGCGCTTTTGAATAAAAAGGATATATTAAACTATGTTGGATCCTCTCTTTTCTGTTTATGAGCCATGACCCTGTAAGGATATTTAGGAAATGACCCAGTCTCCACTTACCAGAGCAAGCTTGATAGACCCACATGCAATATCGCTAAGGGGTCCACATCATCTGGTAAGTGAAAGCACTGTTGGGGAGTGGAGCACTAAGCACTGCATGACAAATATAAGAATTTTTTCAAAACTTCAACACTTTTTGCACAGAAGCACTTTTATATTTGAATATGTAATGGACTTTCACTGGCCACTTGCTTGTCATGTAATATTGGACTACATTTTGCACATTGGAATCAAGCAATTTTTGCACTTTATATTGATGAATTTTATGTTATTTTGTGGATTATAGTTCAAACAATCATTGCACTTAAGCACTTTTGGTTACCAATAAGCATCAGCATGTTTATTGCACAATTAATGATACAAAAGGGTTTTTTTTGTTTAAATTACACTGTGGCTGCGCTGTGGTTATACGATTTTCTGATATTTTCACTGGTTGATGAACAGCGGCAGCAGAACCTATTTATATTTATTACTGATTATACATACACATAGCACAGGTTTATTTTACAGCAGCCTGGGAGTTGTATAGGAGCCCAGAGTACTCAACCTGTTACACCTGAGCTTGTTAACCCCTCATTGAGTCCAAACAGGCTTACTACACAGCTACGCAGCACAAAAAGAACCTGGACACAACCCATCCTCTTTCCTGGCTTCCTGTCACATATCATAAAAAAAAAAAATAATATATATATATATATATATATATATATATATATATAAATATATATATACTGTTTTTTATAAAAATATGAGAAAGATGCCCCATCTAAACACTGGACACTATATATATATATATATATATATATATATATATATAGCTATATATGATATACTATACTATATATAGCTGTTTTAGTTTTACACCATGGCTCCTCTTCATGTCCCTAACTTTAACCACTTCTGGACAGGAAGGTTTTACCCCTTTAATGACCAGGCCATTTTTTGCGACACGGCACTGCTTTACTTTAACTGACACTTGCGTGGTTGTGCGATCCTGTACCCAAATAAAGTTGCTGACCTTTTTTCCCCCACAAATAGAGCTTTCTTTTGGTGGTATTTGATCACCTCTGCGATTTAAATTTTTTTGCGCTATGAACAACAAAAAAAAAAAAATCTAATGTTTTTATCATTTTAGGCCATTTTAGGCCAATTTGTATTCTGCCACATATTTTTGGTAAAAAAAAAATCCCAATTAGTGTATATTGATCGGTTTGCGCAACAGTTATCACATCTACAAACTGGGGGAAAGATTTGTCATTTTCATTTCTTCAATTTTCAATTGTTTTCAATTTTTTTTACTAGTAATGGCGGTGATCTGCGATTTTTATCGGGACTGCAACATTAACAGATCAGACACCTAACTGACATTTTTGACACTTTTTTGGGGGGACCAGTGACATTACTACAGTAGTCCGTGCTAAAAATATGCACTGTTACTGTACTAATGATACTGGCAGGGAAGGGGTTAAAGCCAGGAGAAAACAAAGGGTTAAATGTGCCCCTAGGGGGTGCTTTCTAACTGGGGGGGGGCTTTCTTCATGAATACAGAGACTTGTGTTCCTAAATAAGAGGAACACAGAATCCCTGTGTTCATAATTGACAGAACAGTGGTCTGCCGTGTTTACAAAGGCAGACCGCCATTCTGTCTCCACGGGGAGTGATCGCGGGTGCTCAGTGGCAATCTTGGCCACCATAACCTCTGATCGGCTTCCTCTGTGGCAAATGGGCGTGCAGTTACGTTGTTTTGTGCAACAAAGCCGACCTGCCACAGTAAAACTGCAGCAAGCAGTCGTTAAGAGGTTAAGACTAGGAATGAGCTCAGGCATGTCCAGATACTAGTCTGAACCAACCTGAGCGAACCTGCCAGGAAGCTGTCACTGTACTAGGACAATCATTAGTAGCCAAGGCATCACCCACCCCACAGCCCCACATATACATGCCCCTTGTATTTGTGTGGGTGTGTTGCTGGGAATACCCCTGCTGCAGATGATTGAACCAGTACAAGTGATAGCTTCCTAGCAGGTTCGCTCAGGTTGGTTTAGATTAGGACCATTATCCCTATTTAAGGGCCAATTTGCACACATAAGGGACATTTTACACATTGTTTTCTATGAAAGAAGTGCCACTTTTGCTGTGTGTTGTGCTGAATTGCACACTAAACCTTCCCTTACCACCCTAACCAGTTGACATTTAGTTTGCTAAAGCACTGTATATAATAAACCATTTACATTTTTGTTTCTTATAAACAATGCTGTTTTCACTTTTTTTTATTTGTTTTTGCGTCACAGTTCTGCTGATCTCCTGCATCATATTGGCAATCATTCCCAATCTACATGCACAAGCAGATATTTGTCATTGCCCAGGGCTGATTTCCTAATGTTGACCACAGGGGTACATGTCTGCACAATTACCTTCAGCACAAACTCATATAGCATCCACCGGAAGTGCAAATGACAGTGTGTCAAAGCAGGAGAACAACAAAATGACAGTGACAAAGCGTTGTCACCATGTAAAAGAAAGTGTCCGAACAAGGACCTTTATGGCCTTTATGGACCTTTATGACCAACAAGTATTGTGTGAATGAAAACTGCAAGATTAAAATGTAATATTAAAATCTCCTAAATATGTTAAAAGTTATACGATAATTTAGCTTTGAATTTATAACTACTTCAAAAGCGCTCACACAGCACGGTATTCATTTATGATATACAGGAGCAACAAGTCACATTTTCTATTGTGCAGAACTGACTAATATGTAATTTATTCATCATATTGAATATCCTTTTTGTGATACAATATGAAACTAAAGCTTCAGCATTCTGTGAATCAGTTACTGTAATTGATTAGATGCTAAGGGTTGATGCATTAATAAATAAAGAGGTCAATAAAATTTCATTGCAAAAATTGTTTTATACGTCTATTGTTATTCAAAGCATAGGATGCCAACAACTTCAATATCCTGTAGTTCAAGGAAACAAAATGCAAATTCAATATCCTTGGTAAAGATCATGGTTCTCGGCTGTGAGCACAACTTTATGCCTTCTGACAAATAGTCCCACTGTATAATATTTCAAATGTAATCATTAATTAATTCTCTTGTTCTGACATAGTGCTGAACAATTTACTTGCTTTCTCTGCAAGTGTGTTTTGTTAGTCAATTCATAGATAGAAAATGCCCAAACCACCAAAGCAGCCAATTATTTAGTTTTATCACATCTAAGGGCCCCTTTTCAACTGGCAGAATGAAACGTGTTCTGTTGTACAATCAGCACACACTGTTAGTTGCGTAGAGAATAATGATAACATAGCTAAAAAAGACACATTGTTAGACTAATTGAGATGCAATCTAAATCTCAGACAAATGCAACACATTTTGTCTTACTGTGGCACTTGCAGTTAAACAGCCTTTCTACCCACGTGGATGACTTATTAATACTGTTTAATAAGCAGAAGGTTTTTTTAAAGTTTTATGTTTTGTTTTTTGAGGGGGTGGGGGTTTTGATCTTGAAAATGGTGTGAAAGTAAGTTTTGCCTCCGTCCCTATGTCTGAAAAAGCAATGGGGTTTTTTGGTGTCTCACGCCAAGGTAATGGGACTTTATGGGCAAGTGGCATTAATACAAAAAAGAAATAAGGAAAATTGTATATATAAAAAAATTAAATTTATTTACAATCTTTGTGGAAAACAAAGTACTATTGCATATCAAGATGTGAGCATTAGTGTTGGGTATAGGCCCAATGTGATAAGAGTAGGAAGAGAGGATTCTAGAGGTGAATCCGTGACAGTTGTGATAACTTGTGACAGTCAATATGGATTCTTGTCTCTGTGCGTCCCAAATGTTCAGGAACAATTAAACAGAGTTTTATCCATAATTCCCTGACGCGTTTCGGCTATATCAGCCTTTTTCAAAGGTTTCTGTCACCCAGCTGAAAAGTACAAATAATGGTGTTTAATATTTCCTTGGGAAATATATATAATTATATTAAATGTATCAAAGTGCTAAAAAGTACATACTTGTTTTTTAATCCTGTTTCTGCAAACCAAAGAATTCAAAAAAGTTCTCTCTGTATCCACCAAGCCTGCAGCAAGGAGTCGTAAGGTACCGCAGTCTGGAAGGATATGTTATGTTGTTTAATGGGAGTAATAATGTATATATTTATTTATTTATATTTATGTTATCATTATTGCACTCACCTCCAAAATAAGAGGTGTTCATGAATCTCTAATTAGGAGTCCAGTAATATCTTGAAAGGACCCTGGAGAGATACATGTATATACATATATATAAAGAAACGGTCATCTCCCAAATCAATATTTGTATAACTATATATCCCATCCAAGCACTTACAATTGCAGGGTTTGGGTGAAGGTAAGAAGGAAGTGTCTCTCTGCTGTTTCAATCCAGGGATGAGTTGTTACCCCGTTCTGAAATTTCAGATTTACATTTCAGAACGGGGTAACAACTCATCCCTGGATTGAAACAGCAGAGAGACACTTCCTTCTTACCTTCACCCAAACCCTGCAATTGTAAGTGCTTGGATGGGATATATAGTTATACAAATATTGATTTGGGAGATGACCGTTTCTTTATATATATGTATATACATGTATCTCTCCAGGGTCCTTTCAAGATATTACTGGACTCCTAATTAGAGATTCATGAACACCTCTTATTTTGGAGGTGAGTGCAATAATGATAACATAAATATAAATAAATAAATATATACATTATTACTCCCATTAAACAACATAACATATCCTTCCAGACTGCGGTACCTTACGACTCCTTGCTGCAGGCTTGGTGGATACAGAGAGAACTTTTTTGAATTCTTTGGTTTGCAGAAACAGGATTAAAAAACAAGTATGTACTTTTTAGCACTTTGATACATTTAATATAATTATATATATTTCCCAAGGAAATATTAAACACCATTATTTGTACTTTTCAGCTGGGTGACAGAAACCTTTGAAAAAGGCTGATATAGCCGAAACGCGTCAGGGAATTATGGATAAAACTCTGTTTAATTGTTCCTGAACATTTGGGACGCACAGAGACAAGAATCCATATTGACTGTCACAAGTTATCACAACTGTCACGGATTCACCTCTAGAATCCTCTCTTCCTACTCTTATCACATTGGGCCTATACCCAACACTAATGCTCACATCTTGATATGCAATAGTACTTTGTTTTCCACAAAGATTGTAAATAAATTTAATTTTTTTATATATACAATTTTCCTTATTTCTTTTTTGTATTAATGCCACTTGCCCATAAAGTCCCATTACCTTGGCGTGAGACACCAAAAAACCCCATTGATGTTTTGTTTTTTTTGTGTACCAGGATCTAATAATTCTATAATTATTATGTAAGGCCTAAATGCACATTTTTGTGGAATTAAGAGAAACTACTATATATTTTAGTCTAAAGGGCCATACACACTATAAGATTTTCTGAAGACTTTTTCCTTCAGATTTATCTTTTCTATGTAGTGCAAGGCCTGCCAGATTGCATACAAATTGAAAGTGTTTAGGTGTGACCTCATATTATATGGTTTTGGTAAATCTAAAGGAAAAAGTCTTCAGAAAATCTTATAGTGTGTATGGCCCATTAGTAAGCATGTATTTTGAATTGTTTCTAAAAGGTTGCCTGAAAGAAATGTTGACAAAAATTTTATGGATGAGGAAACAGGGTTGGCTCTGGTTTGTGGAAGTTTTGTTCTGGTCTTTCTTTAAGGCTAGTTTGCAAGGTGTTGTTAAAAATGGCATTGGAATCTAGGCAATGTCATGGGGGATATATACCAATGCAAAAACATTTTTTTTTTTAAATACCATTGAGCAGGGCTTGGTCTTTTCATTTGACGGGCAACATTGAATATACATAAATCATTTAAATACCATATTAGAGCAGTGCTTTAAACCTCTGTGTGCTGTTACAGAACAGTGCAATATAATTATTATAGTGACTAAAATTGGAAAAACGGTGTGAGTTTCATCTTATGATTCCATCCAGGATTGCATTATCATGGTGATAAGGAAAAATTGCTATCCTCTAAAGTTGAAGGGCATGTGAATTGGTGTGATTGAGGAAGGGGGAAACATGCTCACTGCCCTCTCTTCCCTGGCCACCCAGGCTGCATACCTGGATAAAGGCCTGGTTTAAATTTTAGGGGAAAACTGACAATATTATTATGTATAAAATCCCTTAAAAAATGGAATGAAAATGGAACAGGGTTCCCCATAATATTCTAACCAGGCCCTTATCAAGGTATGCAGACTAGGTGGCCACATGACTTTCAACATTGGGTGGTCATTTGCAGGGGGAGGGGGGCTCCTCTCCTGGCAAGCCACAGTGTTTCAGTGTTAAAAGGGATCCAGGACGACATTGTGGGCTGTATTTGGTCAATGATATCTCCCAGGATTCTCAACTTTGTGGGATGCCATAATAATTTAAGACTCCCCACAAACCCCTACATCCCCCTGGTGACCAGATGTGGATAAGGAAGGGGTCCTTGGCTCTCGGCACTGGAACAAGGTGGCTTGCAAGGAGGGAAGGATTTGCAGGATACCCCCATTTTGAATGGCATATGATCTGGTATAGCATATGAGGTCACATTGCTTCAACATTGGATATATTGCAAGGGGGAGTGGCAAAGCTTTCCCTCTTTGCAAGGCATCTTCCCCCTAAAAATCAATTTTGTTTTTAGTCCGTAGTGTACTTAGCAGTTAGCACTATGCTGCATTACAGGCCTCCCCCTCAGACCAACGTCCAGAGCACTGGGTGCATTACAGGCCTTCTTTGACCACCAGCATCCAGAGCACTCTGCATTACAGGCATCCTCTGGCCAACGGTATCCAGAAAACTGTGCATTACAAGCCTCCCCTTATACCTGACACCACTATCCAGCACGATGCAGCATTGCAGGCCTCTTATACCACCGTTCCAGAGCACTGTGCATTACAGATCTCCCCTCAGACCACCAGCCAGCACTGTGCAGCATTGCTGGCCTCCCAAACCACCCTCCGACATCACTATGCATTACAAGCCTCTCTACAGACCACCATCCAGAGCACTGAGCAGCATTACAGACCTCTCATACCACCTTCCAGTGCACTGTGCATTACAGGCTTCCTCATATCAATGTCCAGAGCACTGTGTAGCATTACAGGCCTCCTCAGACCACCATTCAGAGCACCGTGCAGCATTAGAAGCCTCTCATACCACCATTCCAAAGCACTGTGTAGCATTACAGGACTCCTCAGACCACCGTCCAGAGCACTGTGCAGAATTATAGACCTTTCATACCACCATCCAGAGCACTGTGTAGCATTACAGGCCTCTCAGACCACTGTCCAGAGCAGTGGTGCATTGCAGGCCTCCTCAGATCACTGTCCAGGGCACTGTGTAGCATTACAGGCCTCCTCAGACCACTATCCAAAGCACTGTGCAGCATTACAGGTCATCTTGGACCATTGTCCAAAGCACTGTGCAGCATTACAGGCTTCCTAAGACCACCTTCCAGAGCACTGTGCATTACAGACCTCCTCACTGTCCTCAGACCATCCATATCACTGTACATTGCAGGCCTCCTCCTCACCGTCCATGTCCAGACCTCACTGAGGCAAGTCATGCACAGAGTCACTATTTTCACATCCCCATGAACAAATTGTACAGAAATGTTGGCATCTGCAACTGGTAGAAAGAGCAGAAAATATCTATGGATGTATTTTACATTTGATGTTAAGGACACCAAGACCCTTTGGAAATTATGTGAAGTGACACTCGCTGGTAAAAATACAACAATCTTGAAGTGTAATTTGTAGACGACTCATTCCAAAAGGCATACAAAGGTAAGAAAATTCTTATCTTTTTAACAAACTTTGTTACAGTCAGATTTTATACCTTTTGTTATTCTGAAGTAATCACCAAAACACAGTATATATAGAGGGATGTGGTCAGGGAGGGGCACTGTCAATAATGTTTGCACGGCACAGAGTGCTTAAAGGCCTACGGCCAGACCTGGGACGAGCCATACATGTAGTATATTATAGGGAGACAATGGAGCTGAATGTGTGGATTGAAAGAGTAAGTACAATCAGAATAACTTGACCCCCCCCAAATTCAACCCCACAGATAAAGAAAACATCCAATGATGTGTCAATTCAAGCCAGTGCACCACCATAGCAAACTATTTCCACTGCTCTTTTAGGTGCTTAAAAATACAAAATTGACTCACAAAATTGACTCTAATGAACAACATGCTAGCGATGAGGCCATAGCAAACTGGATTGGGTGCACTGGAGTACCACTCAGTAACTTTGTTAGTAAGATGGAGACAGTAGATAGGTATCTGACTGTTCCAAAGAAAACTAAAATAGGCAATCTGTATTGACAAACACTAACAAAAATTCAAAAAGAGAATGACTGCTGCCTGGAGAGTATCTATTTGCACTGATTTGTGGACCAAAAAAGGACTCACAGATTCATTCCTTGCTATATTTGCATGCTACTTTTATGTTGAATAACATAAACCTGAACACATATTTTTGGCCCTTGAAAAAGTAGCCCACCCAACTCTAGTGAGGAAGACTCCCCTATGATGGAAAGTGACTGGGGCCGAAATTGATGATCCATGGTGAGCCATTTTTATTATCCTTTCACATGATGATAGTCAATTAACACATGGATATGAGATGATTGATATTGGGGCACTGTCTGCTCTATTCTACTGGTGCATCTTTGTTATTTTTCCACTTTATTTGTTATCTTGTGTAAAAGTATTCCCGTAAGATGTTAAATGTTAAAACAGAATGGAAAATGGTAACCTTTTCTATACTTTATGCTTATTTACTGTGTTCCTCTTGTTAGGTACCAACAGATCAACATGGACTGGACACTGTGTGTAGTGCATACCTTTCAACTTGTGGTCCATATAGTGCAGAAGGTGGAAAGTGTTAGGAGAATCCTGGATAAAGCAAAATCAATAGTGAACCTTTTCCGCAAGTCTTCCATTGCAACACAGATGATATTGGAGCAGTGTCGCCTTACTCTTTTAAGTGACTGACCCACACGCTGGTCAAGTGCATTCAACATGATCGCAAGACTCCTCAAACTGAAAGAGTCGGTTTGCCAAATCGCAAACAACATGGGATAGGACAGCCTGCCCCTAGTGAATGGCAAAAACTCATATCATTGCACGACCTACTGCTGCCTTTTGCAAAACATACTAAAACACTCCAGAGTGACCCATGTCCATGCCCCTGCCATCTTTGATCTACTTAGCCAGCTGATGAAATGTCCTTGCCACTTGCAGCTTTGCGCTTTTTGTCAATGCTACTGTCTAAAACCCTTGTTGATGTGGTGGATGAAAATATTCAGGAACTGCTTAAAAAGGCAGAGGAGTATGCCATAAATAAATCCACATTGCCTCACACACAAGATGAGGAATTGTCTGAAGATGATGTGGAACAGGAGAATATTGAAAAATCACAGGAAGTTAAAGAAGCACCATCCACATCTAAGCAGCCAGTCTTTCGGTTTCTTTCTAAATGTCGCAGAAGACCAAGGCAGAGGATCTCTCTAAACAACATGGAGCAGCAGATCATAAAATATAAGGAAGAGCTTTTGCACCAAGTTGCCACCATCACTGAGGACACCAGAGCAGATTTTCAACAGTCAAAGAGTGACCCATCTTATCACCAGCTAAAACCTTTTGCATTAGACCTGTTGGCTATGTCAGTTTCTCAAGCCTTTGCAGAGAGGGAATTCAGTGTCAAAGGTTACCTCTCTAGAGGCTGGCAGAATAGAGCAAGGATCATGTTGGCACAAAGTGTTTTCCTTAAAATGAATCAAAACAAATAGAAGTGTTTTATTCTCCGAATATTTCTAGTTCTAACATAGGAAGCATACCTAATACTTGTGGGTTGTGTTTATTGAAGTATGTAGAATCAATAATTCAAAAACAGTTCTAACTTTCAATTAAATTCACAGGAAAAATGTGCAGGCTATAAATGCCATTAGTATGTGAAACTATAAACAACTGCCACTTTTTATCAACTCCTCTCACTCTTAGCATTAACAAATTTGACAATAATGAAAGAGAAAAATAGACTGGTAACTGTCAAATATGGCAGCCTTACATTGGGATCCTGCCCCTAGGGTAGTGTTATTAGTGTGATATTTGCCTCTATTGTCATTGTCAATGTTGAGAGAGAGAGGAGTTGATAAAAAATCAAGTACAACCCCCCTTCCCCCCATCATAATCCCCCCTCCACCAAAAAATTTGGACCAGTGCACAAAGTAAGGTCCATAAACTTATGGATGAGCGAGTTTGAGGTGAAGGAACTTGACTGGCCTGCAAAGAGTCCTGATCTTAACCCGATAGAACACATTTGGAATGAATAGCAGAGACTGTGAGCCAAGCCTTCTCATCCAACATCAGTGCCTGACCTCACAAACATGCTTCTTGAAGAATGGTCCTTGTGGACAGCATTCCCAGAAGAGTTGAAGCTGTTACAGCTGTAAAGGGTGGGCCAACTCAATAATATATAATATAGTGTATTACACTAAACATTTACACATCCCTTAAATACATTGTCAGTTTCCACTGGGCTTAGTTAAAAACAGGTATTTCACTTTATCTTGTTAATTGAAAAAACACTTTGTGAGTGGAATAGCCTTGGCAGTCATCAACAGGTGTTGAGCCATTCAAACCTTCACCAAACAGCTGTTCTGGACCATTTGATTTATAGGAAACCTGTACTGAGAAAAAAATGGGGAGTTGGCCTTGCTGAGCACTTTTTCAAAATGCTAGTTGCCTTGGCTGCCACTGGCTTCAGTACTTTGAGTCACTGACCTAGAACCAACAAGCTAATCCAAAATGAAAACGAGGCCAGGACTCCTAATCCGTGGCCAACCATTCAGAAATGAAGGACTATATTAGAATTAGCATCAGACGACTAACCTAGAAAACAAAGTTAATAATGTCAGACTCCATATTTTGCCAGTACAGCATCCCATTAAGGAGACATTAGATGCACCTGATTCAATCTACATTGATTAAGGTCTCATTGAATTCCAGAGTTTCCTGATGTCATTGCATTTGGTGATTTCAATACCTCCTTGTGGAGGTTTCTTTTGAAGACTGACAGATCCCTATTTTTTGACCCCCCCCCCCCCCCCACTATGACAGCATGAAGGGAATTTAAAAAGACACATGGCCATTCACTAAAATTAGAAGAGAAGCGGTTTACCTTAAACTGCGAAAAGGGTTCTTTACTGTCAGAGCGGTAAGGATGTGGAATTCTCTTCCACAAGCATTGGTATCAGCAGGGAGCATCGATAGTTTCAAAAAACTATTAGATGGACACCTTAACGACCACAACATACAGGGGTATACAATGTACTGTTAACTGCAAACGCACACACACATATCATGGGTTGAACTGGATGGACTGGTGTCTTTTTTCAACCTCACTAACTATGTAAAAATCACTATGTAAAAACAAATAGGTCAACACTTAAAGTGAATATGTGGCCAGCCTGTGAACAAATATTTTTTAACAAGTAGTAATTAGATTAAAGGTCCTTGCTAACCAATGTAGCTGTAGCTATTGTGGAGTAATTCATCATCAAAGTTTTACAGCAGATGCCCTTTTACTTTTACTTTCACTCTCAGCAGCTCATCCTGTTCCCCAGCCCAGCAGTGATTTGTCAGTGGATTTTGGAGAGAGGTTCTGCCTGAGCATGAGTTTGGGCCAAACATTGGCTGTTCGCCTGTTCGACGAACACCGCCAAACAACCACAATGCACTGTGCCGCCGCAGTGGGATATTGACATGGAGAGAGATTGAACAGGTCTCTATTCAGTGCTACTAGCAAGTTAGTGTGCTATAGTTATTTTATTGTTAGTGTAGAATATCAGTTCAGTGTGAATCTAGTAATAGTTCAGTGTGAGTGTAGTGCGACCATTCATTTTCACTTTAGTGTCACTTTAGTGTGAATCTAGTGATAGTGCAGCGTGAGTGTAGTTTGACCATTCATTTTTACTTTAGTGTCAGTTTATTTTGCCAGGGCACAGTATATTTCAGTGTGTTAGTGCACATTTAACGCAGTATATTTTAGTGCGTTACTGCACATTTAACGCTGTATATTTCAGTGTGTTAGTGTACGTTTATTGCAGTATATTTCAGTGCATTAGTTCACGCTTAATGCAGTCGATTTCAGTGCGTTACTGCACATTTAACGCTGTATATTTTAATGTGTTATTACACATTTAACGCAGTAAATTTCAGTGTGTTACTGCGCTTTTAGCGCAGTATATTTCAATGCGTTATTACACATTTAACGCAGTATATTTCAGTGCGTTACTGCATGTTTAACGCAGTATATTTTAGTGTGTTACTGTATGTTTTAAGCAGTATATTTCAGTGCATTATTGCACATTTAATTCACTATATTTCAGTACATTACTGCTGGTTTAAAGCAGTATATTTTAGTGCGTTACTTCACCTTTAATGCTGTATATTTCAGTGCTTTACTGCATGGTTAACTCAGTATATTTCAGTGTGTTACTGCATGTTTAATGCAGTATATTTCAGCATGTTACTGTAAGTTTAACGCAGTATATTTCAGTGCATTACTGCTCATTTAAAGCAGTAAATGTTAGTGCATTACTGCACATTTAACGCTGTATATTTCAGTGTGTTAGTGTACGTTTATTGCAGTAAATTTCAGTGCGTTAGTGCACACTTAATGCAGTAGATTTCAGTGTGTTACTGCACATTTAACGCTGTATATTTCAGTGTGTTAGTGTACGTTTATTGCAGTAAATTTCAGTGCGTTAGTGCACGCTTAATGCAGTAGATTTCAGTGTGTTACTGCACATTTAACGCTGTATATTTTAATGTGTTACTGCAGATTTAACGCAGTACATTTTAATGTGTTACTGCACATTTACGCAGTATATTTCAATGCATTATTGCAAATTTAAAGCAGTATATTTCAGTGAATTACTGCATGTTTAACACAGTATATTTCAGTGTGTTACTGCACGTTTAATTCACTATATTTCAGTGGATTACTGCTCGTTTAAAGCAGTATATTTTAGGGCATTACTGCACGTTTAATGCTGTATATTTCATTGCTTTACTGCATGTTTAACTCAGTATATTTCAGTGCATTACTGCACGCCTAATGTAGTATATGTCAGTGTGATACTGCATGTTTAGCGTAGTATATATCAGTGCATTACTGCACGTTTAACGCAGTAAATTTCAGTGCATTAGTGCATGTTTAAGGCAGTATATTTCAGTATGTTAGTGCACATTTAATGCAGTATATTTCAGTGTGTTACTGCTCATTTAGTGCTGTATATTTCAGTGCATTACTGCGCATTTAACACTGTATATTTAGTGCGTTGCTGCACGTTTAACGCAGAATATTTCAGTGCATTACTGAAGGTTTAACGCCTTATAGTTCAGTGCGTTAGTGCACATATATTACAGTATATTTCAGTGCGTTAGTGCACGTTTAAGGCAGTATAGTTCAGTGCAGTATATTTCAGTGCGTTAATTTACTACATTATATTGCAGTGCATCAGTGCAGTTTTACTGCAGTATATTGTGCCAGTGGAGTGTTTCTGTGTAGTGAGTATTCAAGTTAAAGTGCATCAAACACCACTTTCCATTGAATAAAGTGCATCTACGTACACATTTCCACATCTTTGTTACATTTTTTTTAAATAAGCACCCCCCCCCCTCCATCATGCCTGGGAGGCCAACAAGGAGAGGCAGAGCTTCCCATGGTACTGTGAGGGGAACAGCAGCGTACGTGTCCACAGGCAAAGGTGAATGTGGTATGTCCTCAGGCAGGACATAATTTCCTCTGTTTAGTGATGTTGCCTATGCTACCCAGCCACAGCATGTAGAGGAGGTGGTGGACTGGATTACTAAACCATCCTCATCTTCCTTCACCCAAGTAGGACGCAGTCCACTGCAGCTGCCAGAGTGGCTTATTCTGCCTCCTTGTCCATAGCTACTCTGCTCATAGCCCCAGCATCAGGCATGGAGGAGTCAGCTGAATTATTTGAACACAGCATCAGCCACTTGCTCCTTGATGCATGGCCATTGGTTGATTTAGATCTCGGTTCTGAGGTTGAGGAAGGTGGGAATATGAGCCTACAGAGAGGGGAGAACATGTTCCCCCAGCCACAGTGTATTGCCAAGTTGTCTCCAGTGATAATGATGATGGAGGGGATGATGATGATGATGAGGTCACTGATGTGACTTGGGTGCCAAAAAAAACATGCCAGATTTTGGAGCTGTTATCTCCCGGCACCATTCCCAGAGCTCAGCAGTTTGGACCTTTTTTTAGCACATATGCAGCCAATCACATTGTTGCAGTTTGCAAGCTTTGCCTCAAGCACATCAAGCTTGGCAAAAACACCAGCTATTTGGGTACCTTATGCTTGACAAGACATTTAACCTCCCACCACTCAGTCCGTTGGCAAGAGCACCTGAAAGCCACATAAAATGGATGTGATTCTGCTTCTCACCACTCCTCACCTTTCCAGTCTACCTCCGCTATACCGCAAGGTCCACGTTACTGCTGACACGTGGTCCAGCAAGCATGGTCAGGGGCGATATATATATATATATATATATATATATATATATATATATATATATATATATATATATATATATATAATTCGTTCACAGCCCACCAGGATGAACTCGACTTTGACAATGTTGTAGCGGCTGCACATGCAGCAGATGACCAGTACCTGTGTGAGTATGGCACAATGACAGGCTCAGGCTGGCTCGGTTTTTTTCACCACACCAATGGCTGCTGAAAAATAATGCATGCACTGCACTGTCATGATTTGAGAAGGCCACAAGATTGGTGAACCATGACAATACATGCATCAGTAACAAAATCCCTGTTGTGTTTCTGCTAAAACACACTCTGTGTGGCATTATTGACAGGGCACTCAAGGCAGAGCAGCGGGAGGAAGAGGAGGACTTCCTTTCCAATCAAGGCCTGCTTTATGCTGACACTATTCTTGCCATGCCCCAGAACATACAAAAGGAGAGGATGGAGGAGGATTCTAGTCATTGTAGAGGCATTGAAGCAGTGCAAGACATATGTCCACCCTTAACAGATGGGTTTTCATTCCCATAACCCTTGGGAGTAGAACGTGACTGGGAGGAGGCAGTTCCAGATACTGTAATCCTCAGTAACCCAGAGGAGTCTGCTTCTCATGCCTCTGTAAACTTGTGGTGCATGGGCTCCCTCATTCTTCAAAGCCTGCAAAAGGACCCAGAAATATGTGGCATGAAGGAGAAGGATCACTATTGGTTGGCAACCCTCCTTGACCACCGTTACAAGGGGAAAGTCTTGGAACTCATGCTGTCCCCACAGGGAGCAGAAGATTAAATCTCTTAAGGAAACCTTAAAGAGGAGTTTATGTAACGCCTTTCCCGATTCTGATAGGTTAAAGTCTGGTGGAATACATAGTTTTAAGGCTTCTGTTAGTCAAGAAAGGGGCAGTGGAGAAGGGGGCCGCCTCAGTGATGTTTTTCAAAATAATTTTATTCTTCAGCGCTCAGGGCTGTCAGTTTTCACATCCTATCGGCAGCGTCTACATCATATGGTGGGAGATTATCTAGGGGTGAAAACAGACATGGAGAGCTTTCCAGTTGACGATCCACTTGGTTACTGGGTCATAAGAATGGGCATTCAGTGCTGCCAGAGGTTTTGTGACAGATAAGAGAGCGTTTCTGTCCACAGACTCTGTGGACCGGCCTTTTATGAAAATGAATCAGTCCTGGATTAGCAGCAGCTATTAAGCCCCTGATTCTGATGTCATTGATTAAGTGCCTTCTGGATCTGGAATCCCCAAAAGACTGTCTAGGCTGTCTAGCTTTGTGGGTATTGATTTTTAATCTGGAAGAAATTTTTGGTTTTGGTTTCATGGGCACAATTAACACCCAAAGATCAATTTTTCCACACCTGTTTGACAGGTGCCTATCATTTAAATTTTTGACAGCAAGGCTAATACTTGCTTTCATCAAGAGTACCTCTACAGGGTTATGGTGTGAAGGCACCACTGATACCCAAAGACCAATTTTTTTCGCACCTGTTACTTCTATGCAAAGTCTGCAAAAGAGACACCAGCATTTATCCAAAAAAAAATGATCTTGTTCCGATTGCACAAAATGATGGCCTCATCATACAGACTGGCTCCCCAAGCCATTGTTTATCAAATAAAGAAAGCTTGAATGGAAAATGTAATTTTTTGGCTTTGGCCTTATAAATGTCATTATTGCTACAGCAGGCTCTATACACGGTATAGATGTGCTACATTACAGGCACTATATTTTAAAGGCATTTTAAATTTTTATGTCATTTCTCATTTTTATTGTTTCACTTTAAGCATCAGTAAATCATTTGTCATTTAAAAGTTTACAAACTTTTTTTCATTGACACTTTTTCCCCAGTTCAGTACCTGTACCCCCATAACCATTGTATGCCCAATTACTTGCATATAAGCCTTCAAAATGGGCACTATTGATTTTTCCAGTTTGGGTCCCATAGACATCAATGGGGTCCGTTATTCAGTTTCAAGCATTTGTGAAGTTTGAAAGTTCTGCCGCAAACCGAACAGGCGGTAGTTTGGCCCATATCTAAAGCCCTCTAGCCTTCTAAATTCTAATGGTAACAGAGAACAGGCACTCTAGAAGAAAAGAGAAAAGATAGATATATCTGTTTAGAAACTTTATTGTTTCTCTTCTGAACATTGAGGAAGTGCCTGTTTTGAAGCTTATTTACTGTGTGTTAAGAATATGCAAGTGCTTGACTGTCCATAGCCTGGCCATAGGATTACTTTCAACCAACACTTCTTGGCAATTGCAATTTTCTACAGACACTACATGATCAGACTAATGCTTTTTCATACAAAATATCATAAGTGTATGTTGAAATTGGCTGAACATTTTTTCTTTCCCAGTATAAAATGGAGAAAAAGCATTCAACTGACACCCATAATGCCTGCTTATCCTGGTAAAAATAATAGCAAAAATCCATGAAAATCAAAACAAGCTATATTTCCCCCTCTGATGATGCTCAGCCTGGTGATTTTTGGCAAGGTCATGAAGTGCATACATCTAATGACTTCTTGAGCAGGGCCATAGCTAGCCAAATCAGGCAAATGTATTTTGTGTAGGTGTAGGCACTTTAACCCATTACTATCAGCTTATTTTACATTAGCCCTTAGTAGGATTAAAAATAAATGTTAGTGTTCACTATTTGGCATTTACTACCCTCACACATTGTTGTTTTTGTTTTCTACACATAACAAGACCTCAGGAAGCCAGGTGAATTGGTAGCATACAGTGCATGCTCAACATTGGACATATGAACACATTGATTGCAGCACTTAAAATGTGTTATTTTTCTTTTACTTTCTTTTTTTTAACTTCAAAATACTCATAGTCACACAACATAAAACATACCATATGTACAGATAGAAAATCCAATTTGAAATTGTAATTTAGATTGCTTTAACAACATTTATTCATTTTCTGTATTGTGGAATTTGCTCAATGTCTACAGGCTCTCCTGTGTGCCTTAATGAATGCCCAGCTTTGTTGTCTGAGTATATAGCCCACAAAGGGAATTCCAGTCTGTTCCAAATACAGATGCTTTTGCACAGACCATTAAACGGAGAGTACAGTGCTGCATTTCTATGTTTTTCGCTGGCTGTAATCTTAGCTTTGCACACAGTCTGAGATAAAAAGGATAAGAATAACTAATATCCAGCATACAGACCTTCCATCTAAATATGATCTGGGGCAATACTAGGCATATCAGGGAATAAAAACACATATGTTATGCTTCGATAACTTCACTCCTGCTGTGGTTTGATAACTGCGTTTCACACGGTGTGTTGCTGTCAAGCTCATTTTTGCACTTGTGTCCCTTCCATTGTCTGATTAAGAGTATTGTAATCTGGAAAAATGCTTTGGTTAATGCTGTTTGTAGAGAAATGAAAAGACTTGTGGCTCTAGTACAATACACCAAGCTTCTGCCTCCTGATATCCTTGCTCTGAATGCTTAAGGTCTTGTGCAGTGTCTTGTTCTTAGCCTATGAAACACAAATAATGGCCAAGGAAAAAAAAAAAGAAGAAAAAAGAGACTAAGAAAGGGTATTTGTAAGTGTAAAATTATTCCCTGGCTTTGTCAGTGCTCACTCCCAATCCTATAACAGTTAAAGGCCGCCAAGTAATAGGCATTGTAGAGCTTCCCCTTGGGTGGCAGCCAAGGCCACTAACCCTGCTATTAGAGTCCTGACAAGCTTTGTCAATGCAATCTGCTGAATGCCGTGAGTGACAAGCGATCAATATTCTCCACTCTCCTGGGTCATCACAGGTGACAGAGGCCTAAGTAATAAAACAGCCTTAGCTGCCTTCTCTTACTCAAATGCTTCCCCTGCTACAATATTTTTTCCTATCTCTCTTCCTTTCTTCTTTTGTCTCTGTGCCTCAAGCTAAATTTCTCAAAGATCGAACTATCTGACGATGGTGATAGAGGTTTGCAGGGACTGCAGTGTGTGAATTGATGCTACCTAAAGCAAACCACAGCAGACATGAGATATTACTTCAAATAAATCGAAAACAAATAAGAACAATGTTGTGATCTGCCAGCATATACATCCAAACCCTAGCAGCAAATGAAAAAAGATAGGCTGGCAAACACACAGTTTACAACCTGTCACTATCAATTGTCCATCTCTCTATAGTCAGGTTAAATACCATCATTTTATAGGACGCTAGGTTTTTAGCAGAATACATACAATCTTGTTTAATTTACTAAAGAACCATGCACAGCATGCAGTAGCCAGTAGTAGCCAAATACTGTATAAAGCCTGTTTTGCTAATATGCTTAGAATAGGAATTATAAGAAATGACAGACACAATTGTTGTTTTATCCAGCTGTTTTTTATGCAACTTATAACATCCAACAGGTCAGAAAAAAAAATTAAAAAACAGAATCATTGAGTTGGAAAAAGGATCACTTCCTTGTGTAAACCAAAAAAATTTTGTAAACCAAAAAAAAAAAGTTGGTCCTGGGAACCCTGCTAAGTAACCCCAGTGTGTGTGTGTGTGGGGGGGGGGATGCTTACCTACAACATATAAGGAGGGTGCTAGTCTGCAAGTCAACTAATCAAAAACAAAAGTTTATTAGCATATAAAACACATAAAATGATCAGCATCGGTACTCAGAGATCCCCCTACCTCCCCACCCACTCCCCCTCCCTCCCCGAGATCACATTCCAAAAACATTTTTCTATGTTTGATTTGCATTTATTTGTATGGCACTGAACATTACTGCTTTTTAAATAGAGGGTATAAACTTACAGTTAACAAATTTTAACTTAAAAGTGATTAGTGCTGCACCCATACACAGCATAGATCATATATTGTTTATCAAAATATAGTGCAAGCTGCTTTTCCCTAATAGATTGCTTGGGTATACAATTATTTCCTCATCACAGACAAAAAACAATAGTTTAAATCATTCCATACTCAAAAACCGAATATAAATTCTGTAAGGTTGGTATTGTCATCTGTGTTCTCACTGGCACGTTCTTCTCACTTTCTCTTTGGTTACCAAGAGAAATCTCCTGAGCAGGAACAGGTTTATAACCCTTCACTAATCATAATAAAACAAAAAATGTGTTTTGGTGAGAGTTGGGTTTTAAAGAGAAAGTAAACGCTGCCTTTTTTTTTTTGTTTCTTTTTCCTGACCTGCAAAATAAAGGCATAATGTGCTAGTATGCATTACATAATAGTACATTATGTGAAACTTACCTGCAAACAAAGCCCTTGTTGTCTCCGCCGGAGGCGGCATCCATCTTCGCCCGTCTTCCTTCTGGGTCCGCTGACTTCCGGCTGTGTGACTGGCCGGAGCCGCGTGATGTCACTCCCATGGATATGTGCGTGAGCCACTGGTCACAGCACAGGGCTCTGAAGAAACGGCACAGGTGGCCATTTATTCAGAACGCATGCGCCAATGACACCACACCATCAGCGGCATATACAGTAAATATCTCCTAAACGGTACACGTTAAGGAGATATTTACAGTACTTATAGGTAAGTCTTATTATAGGCTCATTTATAGTTACAAATAATCCATAGAAGTTTACTTCCTCTTTAAGAAAGATGGGCGGGGCTTTGAGTGTAGTTTGTGTTAGTGGCTGAGGTTTTAAAGTGCCATATGTTTTGCCTATATGCTTCTGAGAGATAAGTCTGCTTTGAGCATAACATTAGTGATATTCATTCTGGCTTCCTCTGTGAATTAGTACATAAAGTAATTCAATAAGTAAGATAATTGCAACAGAACAATCAACCAGCAATCATTTATTTATTAACGTGATGTGACTACAATCAACTACAATCTCATTTGTTGGTTTTGGTTACTATAGTTTCCACATTGTTGCTGTTCGTTTGACTACTGTACTGAATAAGCTTTATTGTAACATTTCAAAGACCAGGTTTGGTCTTAAATGGGACAAACTTATCAGAAAGATGCAGAAATGTACCAGCTTGGCTTTTAGAATATGCCTTATAGACACTTGCTTAGGATAGGTTCACACTTGTACTTCATTTTAATGGGCTGCTCTACCTATGGGAAATGCAAGGAAAAATCCCTGACCCTTTTTTTTAATAACACAATTAGCACACGTTCTCTGACCCGCACATGTGTGAACCTAGAGTTAGGATGTGAAAACTTTAATCAGATGCATAATAATTATTACATTATACTTTTTGATGCTTATTTCGACAATATAAACAAAACTTACTTACTACCCAGTAAGCATATACTGTGTGGCACTGTGTGGCACTGTGTAGAAATAAATTATTAGTTCTATTGTTATGTTATTCCATTATAATTTATGACTTCAGAAGTCTTTGAACATTTGGGAAAAAGGAAATTTAATGTGCATTAATGTAATTTGTCAAGGTTATTTTAAGCCATTGACACACAAGGTATGCACAAAAAAGGATACAAGGGTGCAATGAATCGAAAGCCATATTTCACATTGTTAACAAAGCAATTACAGCCTTTTTAACTAGCTCGCCAACCTTAATTTTTGTTCTTCTACAGGCCATTGTTATGAAAACAACAGCACCCTTGCCATGCATTTATTTAACAAGCAGTTGATATTTCATTCACTACATCATCATTTTTATACAGTGTTTCCATCAAAGCACAATGCTTTTGTTATTCCTAAAACCAGAGTGTACTAATGGAATGGTTAAGTGTTATTATCTGAATTTCCTTCAATTTGCTTTACTTTTAATACACTCTGGGCCAATCTTGTTGTTGGTTCAAAAACATACTCTGATGTGTTTATTCTCCTGGTGAAAGTTTTAATTTTACCTTAGAATGCTAACAAAGAAAATATCTATTATTAGGTTCCTTCAGCGTTCTCTTACATCTTTAGTGTGCTCACCATTTGTTTTTTATTTCTGCTATTTTATTTTATTTATAATTGAAAGCTGAGGATAGCAATACTTTTAAGTAAATTTCTGCCAACTCCTCCAACCCATGGGTATAGCCCACTGTCAACATTAAATCAGCTGGCACCAGCCTTTACTGACCACAGCCTATGTTAGCTTATACAATCCTAAAATGCAGCACACAAGAGGCTGAGGAATACAGAGCGCATGTAGCTTTTTTCTATAGGCCCCAATGGAGAACCTTTCCATAGGATAAGGACAGTGAGGAGGACAGTTGGCCCTAACTTGCCTCAGATTCATGGGCAGGGCCATCCACTTCCCACAATAACCTGTTCCTGGATACAATCAGGGAGTATATATTTCTTGGTTTTCTTCCCTCAGCAGCTTACAGTGGCTACATCTGATGAAGCGGAGGAAGCTTGACAAGTGATCTTCATCTAAGTGGGAGGCCCTTCACTCTTAGAACTGGTATACAGGCAGCTGTACTGGAGCCCAATAGCACGCAGCTTCTCCAGGAGACCCAACTACTGTGGGGAGTCATTCCTTGATTCCTACCAGAGTACTCCAATTGTAGTGGGGTAGCTCTATGTCCTTGGGCTTGGGATTCCCCAGCTTTTCATCTGTGTTACCACAGCTACCATGGATTTTACTGTGAGGGTTGTTGTTTAAAAGGACAGTGGCGTGTAGCTGTGCCCTGAACAGTTTTACTTAAGTAGGGGTTCTCAGCTTGATTATTTGCTGTTATAGTCTTAAAGACAATGCCATGCAGCCACATATTAGCCAGACTGAATCACAGAGACATTACTCTTAAGCATCCAAATTCTGGCAGCTTTAAGACTCTGATGTGTATGTATATTTATTGTTAACATGTTTTTCAATTTTCTGCAGTGCATGCCTATTTTTGCTATCCTAAACCTTTTTTACTATATTTCTTTAACATTGCACCTGTTTAGCAAACTTCAAGTTACATTTAACTCCCTGACTGATCAGTCACCCGATTAACTCGTATATATAGATTATAGCCCTAAAGCAGAGATGGGCTGAATCTAAATAGGAAGGGTGCAGCTCTGTTGGGGGAAAACATGGCCAGAAAGTTGGAGGAACTTTTAAACTAGGATGTGGGTGAGAGGAAAAAAGAAAAGGTATACCATCCAGCGAGCAAGGGTCAGAGTGTACAGATAGGGCTAAATTTGAGAGGGGGGCTAAAAACAAATGATGGAGAAACTAAAGTATCCAGGACTAATAATTGTAGGCTGGATAATCATTACTGTAATCTAAAAGCGATCAAGGGGGGGCCGTGTCCGGCCGGCGATGTTAATGGCCGCTTAGTGCGAGAGCTCCCTGCCATCCCTCCTCGTAGCGGCTCTCAGCAACGGAGTGAAGCGAGCTTCTCCCTCCACGACTCACCCGCAGCCTCCAGGGAATCCCGCCGATCGTTCCCGGCCATGTCAAAGCGGCGGAAGAACAACAAGCCGCCGCAGCGGCTCACTGATTTCTTTCCGGCGGCTCCTCACAGGGGACGGCAAGATGGCGCCGGCCCCGGGATCGGCCTCCCGCGCTCCTCAGGAGGTAACCCACCCGACACTGCCTTGTCTGCTAGAGTCTTGGGACCCCCCCAGACTGCCCTGGATGAGACTTCCCCCCCCTTGTCACCTACAACAAGCAGCCCCACCAAGACGAAATACCGCAGGCATGAGGGGGAAGCCCCCCCTGGAGCTTATAATGCAGCCTATCAAGCCCTACTTAACACTATGCCAGGTATACCAATAGAGGCCTTTCCAGCCACAGACCAGGCTCTTTCTGAGGCCACTATGAAAAAAATGCTCCTATCCATGAAAAGCACATTGTTTAGTGAGCTGGCCACCATGTTCTCTCCACTTCATGATACTGTGCAAATACATGATGACAGGATACAGCATCTGGAGACCAAAATGGCGGATCTGTACACTGCTCACAATGACCTTGTTGATGCCTATGCCGACCAAGAAAGCGAGATGCAGCGCCTCCAGTACAAGCTTGCGGATCTAGAGGACCGCTCTAGGCGCAATAACATTAAGTTCCGGGGCATTCCTGAATCGGTGCCACATAAAGACTTGACCAAATTTGTTCAGCGCCTTATGAAATCCCTTATACCATCTCTCAGTGATATTGAGCTATGTGTGGATAGGGCCCACCGCATCCCTAAGCCTAACTTCCTGCCTGACACTGCACCTAGGGATACCTTGGCCCGTATTCACTATTATCACGTTAAGGAGAGGGTCATGGCGGCAGCCAAGCACGACCCGGTGGTGCCGGATGAATTTGCGGGTATCACCCTCTACACCGATATATCCCAGCAAACGGCTCTCAATAGAAAGAAGTTGTCCCCGCTCACGAAAATTCTTCGTAACAACAGCGTTATCTACAAATGGGGCTTCCCCACCAAATTGCTAGTCACATGGAAAGGTAAAATGTATCCTGTTCATAGTGTGGATAAGGGCATCCAGCTGTTTAAACAGTGGCATCTACTGCCGGAGGATTCTGTGCCTCCCGGGAGGTCTACCCCCGAGCGCCCGAGCCAAGCCGGATCTGGAATGGAAACCTGAATGCTCTGCTCCCCGTTTCCTTCAGCTACCACAGGATGGATGAGCCGGGGAACCCTCTACTATATCCTTTTTCTCCAGTTCTTTTTTTCCCTTTTTTTCCTCGGATGCCCGCCAGTCCAATGTTTTGACTGGACGCTCGATCCTCAGTGATGCCTCTTCATCATCCCCCCCGCTGTACTTTAGCGGCCACGGCCGCCCTTTGCGCCTGCATGCTCAGGCTTTTTTTATATGTACTTGTGTATTGTTTTTGTTTACTTTTTTTCTCCCTGCCTGCCCCCTCCTTTGCTCTCTTCTTTTTGGTCCAGCACCCACAGTGGCTTGTTATGCTTGTCATCCCTTTCCTGCTCTGCTTCAACCGTGCAATACTGCTCCAATACCATCATGACGGCTACTCCCTTGGATGTTTCTTCTTCCTGTCCTTTAATCCATCCAAGTACAGGATCTTCTACTGGCAAGCAGTTGCATTGCATCTTCTCTTGTTATGTCTCATTGCCACTCTACCAAGTAATCCCCCCATGCTGCCATGCCATTGAAGTTCATGTCACTAAACACTAAAGGCCTGAACTGTCCTGCTAAAAGGGCCTCGTTATTGAGAGAAGCAAAGTCTCTCCGCGCAGATGTTCTGTTTGTGCAGGAATCCCACTTTGCCAAGGAAAAGTGCCCGAAGTTGTCCTTCTCCAACTTCCCTCACCTGTATATGGCTAATGCTCCCAAGAAGTCCTGTGGGGTTTTTATCGCCATTAACGCCTCTGTCTCTTTTCTGCATATACGCACCATTGAGGACCCATTGGGGAGGTATATTGTTCTTATCTGTGAACTCAACGGTTCCCTTTTCACACTGGTGAATCTCTATGCTCCCAATACCAGGCAGAGGACATTTCTCACCCACCTCTTTAAATCACTGGTAGGTATTGTGCAAGGCACACTTCTCATTGGAGGGGACTTCAATACTGTTGTACAACCGTCTATGGACTCTACTACCCAAGCTAGAAGGCCGTCCTGCTCTCTCTCCTCCCTGCTGCAGAAACATGATCTATACGACGTATGGAGGTGCTTCCATGGGAACGAGAGGGATTTCACCTTTCTGTCTGCTGCCCATTCATCCTACTCCCGGATAGACTATTTTTTGACCGACAAAAGGTCTCTGCAAAATGTTTTGCGCGCTGAAATTGGTACGATATCTTGGTCCGACCACGCTCCGATAACACTGGAATTTGATGATAAGCTTGGCAATTCCCCCCCCCCCCTATTTGGAGGATGAATACCTCCTTGTTGGAGGACAAGATTTCATACCAAAAGATCGTGCAGGCTCACCATGATTTCTTTGAATTCAATGATAAGGATGATGTTTCACGTTTCACCCTGTGGCTCACGTATAAAGTGTATATGAGGGGTATTTTACTCCAACTTGCTTCAGGTCTTAAGAACCGCAGGAGGAAGCAAGTTGAGGAACTTTTGGCTACTATAGAAACCAAAGAGGCGACCAATAAATCGAACCCGAGTCCTACTCTTACCCAGGAATTGGTAACTGACAGGCAAAAATTAAGATCCCTACTTCTCTATAAATATGAGAATCACCTGAAATACACCAAGGCCAAATTCTATGGTCTCCGGGATAGGGCTGGGGCGTGGCTAGCCAGGCGGGTCAAAACGCTACAAGCTAAACGTAAAATTGCTTCGGTGATACATCCCAACACTAAAGTCTCTGTGGCTAATCCAAAAGATATAGCCAACGCATTTGCGGATTATTATCAATCGCTTTATGACCTGCGATCGGACCCTGCCACTCCTCAGCCTTGTCCTGAACTGATTGCGGATTTTCTTAACAAGGTTAAGCTCCCCGCTCTCACGACCGAACAACTCCAGTCTATTTCTCAACCCTTTACTTCCCTTGAAATTAGCTCAGCCATCCGCGGGCTCCCCAACCATAAATCCCCAGGGGAAGATGGTCTCCCCAATGAGTATTATAAAGCTTTGGTTGATATTATTACTCCACACTTGCAACCTGTTTTTGAACTTGCTTCCTCCTCATCTACGCTCCCTCCGGAAATGTTGAGGGCTGTGATAGTGACCCTTCCTAAGCCAGGCAAGGACCCTGTGGTTACGGCCAACTATAGGCCAATCTCGCTTTTAAATACTGACGTTAAGGTATTTGCTAAACTGCTGGCCCTTAAGATCCAAAAAATTCTACCTATTCTGGTTCACTCGGATCAGGTTGGCTTTGTCCCGGGCCGCCAAGCTCCGGACGGGACGAGACGGCTTGTCGGCTTGATCTCCAGAGTTGGGGCTGCTCGGACGCCTTCTCTGCTTCTCTCTTTAGATGCGGAGAAGGCGTTCGACCGAGTCCACTGGGGCTACCTACGGGCAGTCCTCGATGCCTTCGGGATTGGAGGATGGATACGGTCAGCAGTCCTGTCTCTGTATTCCAACCCGTCCGCGATTGTTCTCAACTCAGGTATGAAATCGAAACCTATCCAGATCACAAATGGTACTAGGCAGGGCTGCCCCTTGTCCCCCATCATATTTGCCCTTCTCATGGAGCCCCTGGCAGAACGGTTTCGCTCTCACCCCTGCATCAAAGGTTTGTCAGTGGCCGGGTTGGAACATAAGATAAGCCTTTTTGCAGATGATGTTATGCTTATGCTTACAGACCCTGCCACTTCCTTGCCAGAATCGTACACCCTCCTGAATGAGTTCAGTAGGGTGTCTTACTATAAACTAAATGCCAACAAATCACAAATACTGAGCCTTAATATACCGCCCACACTACAGAGTTCCCTAGCCGGAAGGTTTCCCTTTATCTGGTCCTCACATTCTATCCCCTTTCTCGGTATTCACCTTACACCCCATACGTCACAACTGTATGCACACAACTTTAAACCTTTTTTAGATTCCCTGCCCTCACTTTTACAACAGTTACGTACGCATGAATTGTCCAATATGGGTCGGATAGCTTCCTTTAAAATGCTTGTCCTCCCAAAGCTACTTTATCTATTTAGGACCCTTGCCATACCCTTGCCTGTGTCTTTCTTCTCTGCTCTCCAAAAACAGCTGACCCGTTTTATATGGAATGCCAGGCCTCTAAGGTGCCCCCTTAAAACCATGGTCTTACATAGAAGACATGGAGGTATGGGAGTCCCTAATTTGACCGCCTACTACAAGGCGTGTATTCTAGACCAACTTAAATTTTGGTGGGCGCCGTCTCCGCACAAGACGTGGGCTTCCATTGAGTCCTCTGAGGTCCCTGGGCATGACTTACAGTTGAATCTCATTGCTACTATACTGGGAAACTGGTCTGGGACTTCCGAGAACCCGATTGTTCAAGCCTCCCTCTCGGTGTGGAGGGAATTTTGTCGCTTACAATCACCTGCTGCTTCCATGTACAAAATACAGGTCCCACTAAAGGTTCTGTGCCACTTTCTCCCGCACCTAAATATACAACCTTGGCTGCGCAAGGGAGTATTACTCCTTAGCGACCTGTTCCACGAATCTCGCCTGAGCCCGTTTGATAGCTTACAAACCCGCTTCGACCTCCCAAAGGGAGCAATCTTCTCTTACCTCCAGATCCAATCGTTCCTCCACAAATACCCCCTTCCCACTTGTGTAGAAATCCCCAGTTTGGTATATCCTTTCCTTCAAAACACAGCTACTCACATAAAAGGTATCACGCTGTTCTACGCCATCTACAATAACCATAATGTTTTCTCTAAACACCCGTCAGTCACCAAATGGGAAAGTACCCTGTCGTCCTCATACTCTGATACCTCTTGGCTGAAAGCCTTTGCCTACACCTATGCGGCCACAAAATGTGTTACCCATTGGGAACAGTACCAGAAGGTGCTCCACTTCTGGTACCTCACCCCATTCAAGCTTTCTAAGTTTTACCCATCACACCCCTCTCTGTGCTGGCGACAGTGTGGAGAAATAGGTACTCTGTATCACACCATGTGGTCTTGTGTCTCACTACGGTCCTTTTGGAATAAATTATTTATGTTAATTTCGGATATAACACAAGAGAAGGTCTCCCCATCTCCAGCGTTGGCCCTTTTGCATGTCAATATTCATGAATTTAAGCCTTGTCACAGAGCGGTTATTATACACCTGCTTCTCGCAGCAAAAACTGCTATAGCCACGCACTGGAAATCTCCTGTAACCCCTTCCTGTAGTGAAGTCATCCTTGCACTTAACCACCACTGTCTGATGGAAAGAACGCTTGCGGTGGTCAACCTTGCCGCTTCCTCATTCCGGAGGAGGTGGGAAGTTTGGCTATCTCACCCCAAGTGTACGGTTTTAGACTGATATGTTGCTGTGAATTTGTTATCTGGATCTAGCTGGACCTTTCCCTGTCCTGTTCTTTCATCCCCTTTCTTTCCTCTCTTCTGCTCTCCCTTACCTCCATTCCTGCTCCCATTATCTCTCCTTCCCACCATTTTGCCTTTCCAGCTTATGCCTCCCCCAAGTGCTCTACCTTAGCGTTTGGGTTGACCTTAGGCACCTGGCTCTACGTTTTGAGCATGTTGTTTGATTCACCGTTTGTAAGATTGTTCGCATTGGAGGTCTGTGAACCTGTATTGATCTGTCTTATACCATCCTCCCGGGGCACAGTTTGTTCCCCTTGGGGTGCCCGGGGGGCGATGTCAGACTTCTTATGCTTATGTTCACCCGACTGTATTAGTATGCTATGCTATAATGTTATGTGTAGTTGATCTATCTTTTTGTCATGCCTGCTACACCTTGACCCATATGTACCGCTTTACTTGGCTGTTTACCCTTGTTTACTTGTCAAACTCAATAAAAATCTATTGAAACTAAAAGCGATCAAGGATAAAATAATGTGCTCTTGTACAAAGTTAATAGGCATGTGTGCAAATGCTAGAAGTCTGGTTAGTAAAATGAGAGAACTACAACTTCTGATATACGAGGAGATTTTTGACTTCATGGGGATATCAAAAACCTTGTTTGTCTGTGCGCATGACCGGCTTGCCACTGTTTAGAAGTACTCCCTGTATAGGAGGAACAGGGAAAGTAGAAGATGGGAAGGGGTATGCCTGTATGTCAAGAGTAATTTCATAGTGAATATGAGGGGTGAGATTGCTAACGGGACTAGTAAAGAAGTGGAGTCTTTGTGGCTGGAGCTTCAAAGGGATGAAGCAAGCAGTAAAATAATTGCAGGGATATGCTATAGGCTTCTCTAACATTGAGGTGGAGGAAGAGTTAAAATATCCTGATACTGATTGGGCAGACGGAATTGTTCACTTAACTAAGGCTTGTCATTTCTTGAATGTATATGTATTGCAGGACAATTTCACGAGTCATATGGTGGAAGCCCCAACTAGAATTAGGGGCTGCGGGACCTACTATTTACAAATAATACAAATCTGATTGCAGATGTAAAAATAAGGGATAACTTAGGAAACAGCAGTGATAGAGTAATTACTTTAGTGCAAAACACTAATCTATACTATATACTATACTTATATATCAAATATAGAAATTGTAAAGTCCAAAAATAATTAAGTTTGCCATAAATTATAGAAACGGGAGACGGGAGACAGAGGGGAAGGCTAAGTACACAACATTTCAAAAGAGTCAACTTTACCAAGCTGCACTCCATACTACAAGCCACTAAATGGGATAAAATCCTTGAAGCAAAAAGCACTAAACAGGAAGAGAAGTGCTTCAAGGACATATTAGGCAATGGCACTTGTCAGTGCAATCCCAATAGCCAAGAAATATACTGTAAAAAAAACAAAAGTTAAACCTGAGTGGCTAAAGGCTAACATACCAAGGCATATAAATAAAACTTTAAGCACAACTCTAAGCGAGAGGAAGATTTCACCCCCCCAGTCCTCAGAAACAGGGGAGCCAGCCTGCTTGCTTACTGATGCAATGGTGATAAAATCTATAAACAGGGAGAATGCAGCACTCTCAATCCAACTGGAGTGTAAGTGTGGATGCTAGACAGCCTCAACCAGCGCTGCTCCACAAACCATGTATCCTACCACTGTTCACCCCTTCCACCAGGGCTTAGTCATAGAAGTAAAAAAAGTATAATAATGGGAAAAACTGTCCTTTAAAAAAAATAAGGCCAGGGGATTCACCATCAACATTACATAACTAAAAATAACGCAAAAAGAAATGTAAGAGTGCAATCATGGTATCTATCATAGATAAGGATAGAGACATCGCTAAAGAGAGAAAAAAATATCTCAAAACGTTTTTCAAATATGTTACTAGTACGAAAGTGAGGTTGGAACATAGTGGACCCATAAAAGATGACCAGGGGAAGTTTGTCATACGTGACATGAAGAAGGCAACAGTATCATTCTTCTCCTAAGATTAAGAAAGGGATATAATAAACAAGACCGTAATGGTTATAACTATATTGAATGTACCCCTGTGGTTGACAGAGAAGAGTGTTTAAAAAAGACTAGAAAACCTCATGTGAACAGATCTCCAGGGCTTAGGCTTATACCCTAGAGTTCTCAAACAATTTAGTCATGTTATAACCAGATCAATATTGATAATGCTAAGAAAGCATTCTATCTTACTATTGTATCAGCTGATTGGCAAAAAGCAAAGGTGGTACAAATATTTAAAAAAGGCTGAGATATATACCTGTAAACTACAGGCTAGTCAGCCTAACATCAATAGCATCCAAACTATGGGATGGTATGGTAAGGGACCGTATCCAATAAATTGTTGATGAAAACAGTATCATTAGTAGTAAATAGCATGCATTTATGAAAGACCATCCTTACCATACCAACATTCTATGAAGAAGTAAGTTGTAATTTGGATAGAGGAAGGCCTGTAGACATGTGTGTTAAGTGTATCTGGATTTTGCTACGGCCTTTGAAACAGTATCCCATAAACACTTAATTTACAAAAAAAAAATGTTTTTGGCACTGATAAAATTGTATATACCTGGATACAGGAGCGCGTCCAGAGGTCAGTGGTTATTAACATTTTTTTTAATTGTTCTGGAGTTGTAAGCAGGGTACCCCAGGGCTCTGTACTGGGACCACTTATGTTTAACTTGTTCATACATTTATATAGAGTTTGGAATAAATAGTTCAATCTCAATGTTTTCTGACAATACAAAGCGAAACAGGGCAATCATTTCACAACAGAATATAACACCTATTTTACAAGAAGACCTAGATAAAACAAAAGTATAGGCAGCTGAATGGCAGTTAAGGTTTAATGTTGAAAAATGTAAAGTATTGCATTTTGGGAGCTAAACTTATGAATTCAAGTTACTTGCTAGGGGAAGATCTTCTGGGAGAATCAAGGATGGAAAAGAATCTGGGGGTTCTAGTGGATCATAGACTCAGAAATAGCACGTACTGCCAAGCTCCAAAAAGCAAGGACAGATAATCACTAATATGCATTAAAAAGGCATTTGCTCAAGAGGAATAACTATAATTTTACTTCGTTACAAAACTCTGGTATGGCCACATCTTGAATTTGCCATCCAGTTCTTGTCACCAATCCTCAGAAAACTGGAAAGAGTCCAGAGAAGGGCAACAAACCAAATAAGCGGGCTGGAGGATCTCAGTTTTGAGAAACAACTACAACTACAACTACAAACATTAAACTTATTCTCCCTGAAGAAGAGACACTTAAGAGGGGATGTGATCACAATATGCATATTTTTGAATAGTGAGTCTTGCATTGGGAGCAAACTGTTTAGCCTAAGGTCCCTGAAGAAGATATACGGTACAGCCACACAATGAAGTTTGACAAGAAGTGATTCAATCTTAACAACTATGTAACTAACTTTGTAAACAATTCTGTTATACTTCATGTCCATGAACAGGATTGGTCATGTCAGGCAATGGTGAATTGAGTGGCACAACAACAGTGTTTGGAAGTACTACTCCAGAGGGAAGCAGGTAACCAACTGACCTGCAATAATGACTACCTTACTTCTGACAGGGTTCCTGCTGCAATAAAAAAAAAACATAAGTACACAGAGCTAAGTCAGGACTAATTGGATCAATAAAATTCTGGGACCTGATTCGATCATATAAAATCCTATGTACTCAGCAGGCAGAACTTGGCATTGATGTCATGGGGAAGAAGCAAGAATGTTAATCCTGCAACTCCGAGCAGAAACCAGTATTCCTTAACAAGATAGTTAGCTTAAAATCTGTGTATGACCAAGTGGCAACATTAGGAGATCTCAGGGCCCACTTCATCATCTAAGGACAAAGAATGAGAGATTCTTCTCCGAATATGCACTGGAACTGAAAGACTTGGAAGCAGAAATATGCCACAGAAAAAAGGACCAGGTAGGATGGCCTGCCTGGGGTAAATCTGATGGATGGCTAATGGAAAACATTGTAAATGGACTGCTGTCTGAGATATACACAGCTCTACCAGACAATACAGGCAGGCTACTGTCCTTATTTTTCTCTATGACAGTTAAGTAGTAGAGCTAGGTCCCCTCCCAGCCTCCAGCCTGGACCAATGAGAAATCAGCAGTTGGTAAGGTCCACTCTGTTTTCTCTCTGCTGTAACTATATTGCTTCTCAGCATTGGTGCAGTAAAAATCTGATCTGGTCAGAGGACGGTCCTGTCCTCTCGCATTAAAATAATGTTGTGAAGCTGATAACAAGAAAGATTAAACATCTAAAAACTTAGACTAGCTGAGTTTAAAATATATTGAATATTATCATATTGAATAATGAACACGTACAGTAATTGCATTCATTTTTTTTCAGAGTTCAGCTTTTAAAGTACATTCCAGTTAGAACAGAAATGAAACCTTGAGATGTTACAGCCTATCAGCTCAGTACTTCACTTTTTCACGCAGGCACCGTTGTACAGCACCAATTAATCCCATTTAAAAAAAAAGTCAGTGCTAAGAAATTTTGCAGAACTCTCAATCAGATTCACAGCTGACATGGATGGAAAGTGCTTAGTGATACAGGAAGCAGAGAGAAAGAGGAAATTACACAGCACAAGCTTTAAGAAGTGCACTGCCACTGGCCCTGTTATGTGGTGTGTGAACATTTATAACAAAATAAATTAAGAGATTTTTTTTTATTGCAGCACATTTGCATTGTTTTTAGGATAGCATTAAACATTTAGATTAGTTTTAGCTTTTTCCTGGATTTGTACTTTAACAGTTCAGCTTGGATAATAATTTTTCCACAAATCCAGAATTACCTTTGATTTAATTAAATTAACACCTGAAGGTCAATGTCTGTATAACACTGACAGAGTAAAAGGATTTGTAAACAACACTGGTTTTCACTTCTTATCTAATTTGCTGGGGTATACCTACTTCACATACTTAAATGCCATGCAAATCCAGTGCTGTCTTACTGTGACCCATCACCATCTTTCTCTCTCTTGTACCATCTCAAGCCAGCTGTCTCTTTTGAGTTCTTTCAGCCAGCCCCAATGAAGTGGCAGAAGCTCCACCTTTGGGCAGTGCTGTGTATGCCTCAGCTGAAGGAGGGACACATTATTTCCACACAGGTAGGGGGGAAGACTGGATTGAAAAAAATATATATATACACTATATTGTCAAAAGTATTGGGACGCCTGCCTTTACACGCACATGAACTTTAATGGCATCCCAGTCTTAGTCCGTAAGCTCTGGTTCGCATTCTCCACTCTAATTCATCCCAAAGGTGTTCTATCAGGTTGAGGTTAGGACTCCCCAAACTTGTTCATCCATGTCTTTATGGACCTTGGTTTGTGCAGGAAGGGGCCAACCCCAAACTGTTCCCACAAAGTTGGGAGCATGAAATTGTCAAAAATGTCTTAGTATGCTGAAGCCTTAAGACTTCCCTTCACTGGAACTAAGGAGCCAAGCCCAACCCCTGAAAAACAACCCCACACCATAATCCCCCCTCCACCAAATAATTTGGACCAGTGCACGAAGCAAGGTCCATAAAGACATGGATGAGTGAGTTTTGGGTGGAGAAACTTGACTAGCCTGCACAGAGTCATGACCTCAACCGATAGAACACCTTTGATGTGAATTAGAGGGGACACTGTGAGCCAGGTTTTCTCGTCCAACATCAGTGCCTGACCTCACAAATGTACTTCTCCTAAACCTTGTGGACAGTCTTCCCAGAAGAGTTGAAGCTGTTATAGCTGTAAAGGCCGGGCCAACTCAATATTGAACTCTACGTACTAAGACTGGGATGCCATTTCATGTGCGTGTAAAGGTAGGTGTCCCAATACTTTTGACAATATAGTGTTATATATAAATAAACACACAAAAAAAAACAGTTGGAAGGAATACAATGAGGAAATGTGTACAAAATAAATGAAAGTGTACTTTAACACATGTCCATTTATTTAGCAGTGGACTGATTTACATTGGGAAAATACATAATGAGAAAAAGCTAAAAGGTGTACAGGAATCTGTTCACACGCAATTGGCTAAAAACACTTTTGTCTGAAATAAACTGCAGGTGCCTGTACTGCAACATTTCTCTACTCATTATTGCTTAAGACTCTTCAAGCCTCATCTGAAGACTATTAGAAGCAGACTTAATCACAGATGCAGTGAGGCTCTGAGAAAAGCTTTAAAAGGGTTTTGTGTCATGATTGATTGGCCTTTTTTTTAAAACAGGTTTAGTGAAAAAGCAATTTTGTTATTTATATTCTGACATTTGCAGTCTGTACAGCTGTTATATAATTTTGTAATTTCTTTTTCTGTGGCTACCTTGGCTTTGTCCATTGACAGGTCTGTATGTTCACAGATGGGCCATGGTGTGGCAACCTTTTGCTCTACCCTGTCAATCCTCTGTGGGAAGGGTGGCTATCGAAAAAAAAGTATCTCCCTAAAAATAAAAGGTTGTAGATAATTGTCTGTCTTCAAGCAAGCTAGAACACTAGAAAGAAAAAAAAAAAAAAGCTGAAAAAAAACCCACTAAGTTCACTTTTTGGAACATGTTCCACCCATATTTAGGGTGGAACATGTAACATGTTTCATCTCCTGACGCTAGTTCCCCCTAATCCCTCTCAGCGTGACAGTGGATGGGGAATCTTTTTCCCACACCTGCTGTCACAATTTGAGAACAGCGCAGCTCTGCCCACACAGCTGCTTCATAGTCTCCTGTAACTGAAGGAACTACAACTACCATCATCCACCGCGACTGATGGCTTGTAGTACTGAATGAAACACTGATGAATAAATGCTCTTGTAGGTCATTCATAAGCCCAGCAGCTTTCAACAGCTAGGGTCCTTTCACACGGGCTTTCCACCCAGGGGACTCCGCTTTGCTCAGCAGGGATTAATCTGCCGATCCCCGCTGAGCGGGCGGATGACAGGTCTGTCTCCATTCACTGTGCAGAGACGGACCTGCCATAGACCCATTCTCCTCTATGGGAGATCGGATGAAAACGGACCGCCTGTCCATTTTCATCCGATTCTATCCGATCCTCTAGACGGATGGAAAATAGGGTTATCATCCGTCTGGATTTCATAGACAGGATCCAATCGGATAGCAGCGGGTGTCAGCGGACATGTCACTGCTGACATCCACTGCTTCAGAGGGGTGCATGGAGCATCCAATCAGGTCCGCCTGAAAAACTGACAGGCAGATCTGATCAGAAAGCCCGTGTGAAAAGGGCCTTAGCCTGTATGAAGGTATGGGCAGATAGCTGCAGAGTTTGTCTGAAGAAGCCTGATCATTGCACCCCTGATCCACTGATCACTGGTGCAACACTTTCCAGGGTCCTGCAAGAAAAAAATGCCAATTTTTCTGCAAAAATATGTGCATTTATTATTTTTTCTTAAAAAATGTACTTATCCTTTAAGTCAGGTGAATATAAAATATGACATATTGATATTTTGTTTGCCTAATGAAAAGGTTACTTTTAACATGATTAACAAATTCAGGTATCAGAAGTGCTGAAAGACCCCTGATGATTACAGAGCTCAAGCAAAATAAGTCAGAGGGATACAAATGAAGCCTTAATGCAAACAGTGTATGCTGTACTGTTCCTAAGCTAACCCATAGTGCTCTGGGAACACTATGACATGTATTAAAGCTAAATCATAGACAACTGGCTAAATGCATAGATGGAATTCACAAACAAGAGTATGTTTACGTGTCAAAGTATTTATATATTTGTCCATTCAGTCCTGTGATTTATACAGCTCTGCCACACAACACAGCCAGCCAGGAGACCTGCTGCAGTTAAGTAATACAACCAGGTATTTACCCACCTTTAGACTGTAATTGGACAGTATAGGAGAAGCCATTGTCTAAATAGCTAATCTCCCTGCCAGTCTGCTCTCCCTTGTTAGCGTGTGCTGCCTCTCTCTTTCTATTAGGCTCTGCTGTATAGGGGATAGCATAAGGATAATATCAAGTTAAATTCAGGGACTTACACTAGTTGGTTTTAAAATATAGATGAATAATTAGGTAGGTGAGGAGGACTCTGTAGTCAAAAATACCATGGCACTATCCCCATATAAGTACATTAGAAAAAAGGTCCCCACATCTCATCATATGGAAGAGATAATGGAAAAAAGGGGATTTTAAAGTGCCAGGAGACAAAATACTACATTGATTACAGTTTATTAATACAAAAATCCTTAAAAACATATATATAAAATAACATATATATCATCAAACCATCTTGGTTGATGTGGATCACTAAGAATGTGACCTATTCACTGTGCCTTTTAAAATCATGATCAAAGGAGGGGGGTATTTATTCACAAACATGTGAGTGCTTCTTAAAACCAACAGAAAGTGAGTCAGTGGGTAACCACCATCAATCAGATATGAATTACAAAAAGATTCAACCAAAGAACAGTGGAGTGGGACACCAGTGAAGACTGACATCCAGGAGCAGCGTCAACACCAGAGATCCAAAAAACAAAAATTGGGCCAGATGGGAAAAAAGGAAGAAACATATCTCAGGTTCCAGTATAGCCAAAGAGAAGCTGTCCACCACTGCAACAGCCAACACCAGCCTCACCAACCTTTGGGTCAACTGGTCCACAACCGCTGGTGTCCCACTTCACTGCTCTTTGGTTGAACTTTTTTGTAATTCGTATCTAATTGATGGTGGTTACCCACTGGCTCACTTTCTGTTGGTTTTAAGAAGCACTCACATGTTTGTTAATACATACCTCCCCATTTTAATCATGGTTTTTAAAGGCACAGTGAATAGTTCACATTCTTGGTGATCCGCACTTGAGTCTATCAAAATCAGAAACTTGGATCCTGAAGAAGCCCTCAATTCGGGTAAAACGCGTTGATCCAGATGTATTAATCTATGCATTTTTTGCACATCATGGTCATGATACATGTCTGATACACTGTTGAAGATGGTTCAATTAAAAAAATATGTTATTAAGGATTTTTGTATTAATAAACTGTCAGATGTTTTTAGAATTTTGTGTATCCATGTAGTATGTTGTCTTCTGGCAATTAAAAAATCCCCTTTTTCCCAATATCTCTTCCATATGGTGAGATGTAGGGACCTTTTTCTAATACGCTTTTAAAATATAGTTAATGATATTTTTATGAAAACCTACTGACATGAGGTGGTGTTTTTGTTTTATATGCCTGCAATTTAGTTGTAAATGTTAATTTGTAAAATAAACATTTTAAATATGATAAAAAATATAAAACAGCAATATTAAATGTAATACCTCTAAAAAGACAATGGAAGTAACATTGACACAAAACTGTTATAAGTTTGCCTTAACAATATAGAACGTTCTTGTTAAAAACCAAAGAAATCTTTTACTTGAATGACTAGAGAAGAGAAAGCTTTTTTTTAGCTGTTAGAGCTAGACTGTGATATTTACAGGATTTTGTCCAAATACATACAGTTGTGAGGAATGTTTTAGAAATAGAGGTCTTATTAAAAAAAAAAAAAAAAATCCACATATTTTGAATAGGAACTTTAAAATATCAAGGACCTTATTAAAAAAAAAAAACAACACTGAACCTCCAGGATAATGATTACATTTTGTAAATAGGGTAATAAGGTTTGGATATTACAATTATTGAGTTATATATTTCCAATAACACAGAGGTAGGTTATACCTGCCCTCCTGTATAAAATATAACATAGTTTTGGTTTGTAACAGTCTCCATATTTTTTCTTTCCCAAAATGTATGTACTGTCTGTTAGTAGCTCTCTAATTCCAAAGCAAGAAAATGAAAAATTCCTTTGGTGGGGAGAAGCACCTTTGATAATGCTTAAAATAAAACATTAAAAATGCAAAAATCCTTTAAATACCATGCCTGAGGGATACCCTGGCCATGTCTGTGAAGTTGAGCATCTGTGCAATGTATACAACATACTGCAAAGTGTTTAAATTGCTGTAAAAAAAGATGTGCCTTGCAGGACTGCTATGAATTTTAAGGACACCAAACAAGAAAAAAGCAAACAAAAAATACATGAGTTCCCCCCCCCCCTAAACTCTATCAGACTTTATCCAAGCATGCAGCACCCCTCTCCCAAACCATACCAGGCCGTGTGTCCTCAACATGTCTCCCCCCCCCCCGGCCCCATATTGATGAGGACACGGGCCTCTTCTTACACAACCCCGGCACAGTGGTTGTGGGGTTTGCAGGACGGGTTTATCAGAATCTGTGTTTAACAGGTCCATAGTTAAAAAAAAAAAAAAAAAAGAAAATACATTTCCCACAATATAAATCCATCATCCATTAGGTCATTCATGTAAAGCCTTATAAATTAAAATTAATAACCATTACCCCAACAATGGCCACTAGCAGAATGACAGCTTCCCAAGATTTTATCAACAATATAAGGGAACGGGTAGGGATACTGGTGACATCAATACCCAAATATGGCCCTGGCCATATTTAGTCAATGTTTTTCCCAAATATGGAAAAGTGGCCATATTTATAAAATGATGTAATCCCCTATCCCTGCACTTTTGCTTACATGAACAGGGACTCCTGGCCAAGTAAGTGAATGGGTCTAGTGATGTCATTGGTTGTTAAGGATGTGGCAAGTTCCTTCACACAGCTGGATTGTGCTGGAAATGCAAACTGAGCTGCGCATGTGCAGCTCAATGTTCATTTATTAGAAGATAGAGAAGGTTTTTAATAGTTACATTTACTTCCATTTTAACCACTTCCTTACCGAGTCATGTAAAATGACGTCGGCAAAGTGGTTGTCTAGATCCGGGCCGCCGTCATATGACGTCGGCCCGTTCTAGCTGCTACTGCGCGTCCCCGGCGGCGCGCAGCGGCGCGATCAGGGATGAGGCTCGTCCCTCGGACATAGCCCATCACTGATCAAGGTAAACAGCCAATAGAAATTGGCTGTTTACCACGTGATCGGCTGTGTCAATCACAGCCGATCACATGAGCGGCTCCAGCACGAGCCGCTCGTTCTCTCTGCAATGCGCGCCCCCGGGGGCACGCAGAGCAGCGATCGGGGACGAGGCTCGTCCCTCGGACAGAGTCGATCCCCGATCTAGGTAAAGAGCCAATGAAATTGGCTCTTTACCACGTGACCGGCTGTGTCCAATCACAGCCGGTCACAAATGTCAACAGAGAACACGGTAACTAGCTGTCACCGTGTTCTCCTCCTCACACACTGATCCTGTGTGAGGAGGAGATTGTGGTAACAGCTAGTTACCAAGTACAGTGCACCCCAAACACACTGATTGCCCCCCCCCCCCTAAAAAAGAGCACCTGTCACTAGCCCATCAAAGTACCCGAGTACCTGTCATCAGGTACTCAGATGACAGGTACTCGGGTACTCTGATGGGCTGGTGACAGGTATTCGGGTACTCTGATGACAGGTACTCGGGTACTCTGATGACGGATACTCTGATGACAGGTACTCGGGTACTCTGATGACGGGTACTCGGGTACTCTGATGACGGGTACTCGGGTACTCTGATGACAGGTACTCGGGTACTCTGATGACGGGTACTCGGGTACTCTGATGACAGGTACTCGGGTACTCTGATGACAGGTACTCGAGTACTCTGATGACGGGTACTCGGGTACTCTGATGACAGGTACTCGGGTACTCTGACAGGTACTCGGGTACTCTGATGACAGGTACTCGGGTACTCTGATGACGGGTACTCGGGTACTCTGATGACAGGTACTCGGGTACTCTGATGACGGGTACTCGGGTACTCTGATGACGGGTACTCGGGTACTCTGATGACAGGTACTCGGGTACTCTGATGACAGGTACTCGGGTACTTTGAGTACCTGTCAACGGAGTACCCGTCATCAGAGTACCTGAGTACCTGTCACCTACCCATCAGAGTACCCGAGTACCTTCCACCTGCTCATCAGAGTACCTGACGCCTGAAGTACCCAAGTACTTGCCGCCTGCTCATCAGTACCCATCACTACTCATCAGTACTCATCAGTACCTATCACGTATCAGTACTGATCATCAGTACCCATCAGTACAGTATCACCTATCACCTATCAGTCAGTGAGTACTACTCATCAGTACCTATCACCTGCCTGTCACCTGCCCATCAGAGTACCCGAGTACCTGTCACCTGCCTATCGGAGTACCCGAGTACCTGCCACCTGCTCATCAGTACCAGAGTACCTGTCACCTGCCCAACAAAGTACCCGAGTACCTGTCACCCTTCATACAGCCACCATGTCCAAGTCCAAAAAGGTTTATATACGTTGTCCGTTTAAACCTAAATACCGGTGTTATGGTAGCAGATAGCTGCCATAACCCTGGTATTTTTTTAAACGGTGGACGGTTGGCTTTCCGATAAGGGTGGTCCCAGCGGCGGATTCGCCGTGGGATCACCCTTCCGGGATGGCAGAAGAGGCGCCCCCCCCCCCCCTCCCGACGCGTTCCGGTCCCTTTCCCCGCTTACCGGACCCGCCGGCAGCGGGGAAAACGATCCGGTCCCGAATCCTCCCGAATCCTCAAGCTTGCCCTCACTTGACTCTATGGTCTTGGAGGACCGGAGCTACGGAAAATGTTGTTGCCTAGCAACCGGTTTAAAGGTCCTTTTTTTTTTTTTTTCATTTTATATTATAATTATTATTTATTTTTTTTTTCTATCTTTTAGTGTACTTGTGAGATCTGAGGACTTTTTGACCCCAGATCTCACAAAAAAGAGGTCCTGTCGTGCCTATTTCTATTACGAGGAATATTTACATTTCTTTTAATAGAAATAAAAATGATCAATTTTTTTTTTTTTTAAACGGTGTAAAAATAAAAAATAATAAATAAAATAAATAGTAAAAAAAAAAAAAAAAATTAAAGCGCCCTGTCCCCGTTAGCTCGCGCGCAGAAGCGAATGCATACAGAAACCCCACCCACATATGTAAACGGTGTTCAAACCACACATGTGAGGTATCGCCGCGATCGTTAGAGCAAGGGGAATAATTTGAGCCCTCTGTAACTCAAAGATGGCAACCTGTAGAAATTTTTAAATTGTCGCCTATGGGGATTTTTAAGTACCAAAGTTTGTCACCATTCCGTGAGCGTGCGCAATTTTGAAACATGACATGTTGGGTATCTATTTACTCGGCGTAACATTATCTTTCACATTATGGAAAAAAATTGGGCTAACTTTACTGGTTTCTTATTTTTAAATTAAAAAAAGTGAATTTTTTCCAAAAAAATTGCGTTTGGAAGACCGCTACGCAAATACGGTGTGATAAAAAATAGTGCAATAATCTCCATTTTATTCTCTAGGGTCTCTGCTAAAAAAAAATATATAATGTTTGGGGGTTCTAAGCAGTTTTCTAGCAAAACAACTGATTTTAGCTTGTAAACACCAAATGTCAAAAATAGGCCTAGGCAAGTGGCTAGGATGCATGATGATGCTCCTTGGATGTTCGGCCCCTCTATATGGCTAGGCTGTGAAAAAGTCTCACACATGTGGTATTGCCATACTCAGGAGGAGTGGAAGAATGTATTTTGGGGTGTCATTTTTGCTGTGTACATGCTATGTGTTAGGAATATCCTATAAATTGACAACTTTGTGTAAAAAAAAAAGTTTTCATTTTTTTCCCACATTTTCCAAAAACCTGTGGAAAAAAATGATATGTTCAAACGACCCATAATGCCTCATAGAATATACGTTGGAGTGTTTGCTTTCCAAAATGGGGTCATTTTGTGGACTTTTCCATTGTATTGGTGCTCTAGGGCCTTGAAAAGTGTGATAGGTAGTAAGAAAGTTTTATGTGTATTTATGCTCCTAGAACGCCTGAATGTGCTTCTTGGACGTGGAGTCTCTTTTTGTGGCCAGGCTGTGTAAAAGTCTCACACATGTGGTATCGCCATACTCGGAAGGAGTAGCAGAATGTATTTTTGGGTGTAATTTTTGCTGTGTACATGCTATGTGTTAGAAATAGCTTATAAATTGACAACTTTGTGGGAAAAAAAGAAAAAAAAATTTTTTTCTTCATTTTCCCAAGAATTGTGGGAAAAAATTACAACTTCAAAAAACTCACCATGCCTCTTACTAAATACCTTGGACTGTCTACTTTACAAAAAGGGGTCATTTGGTCGGTATTTGTACTGTCCTGACATTTCAGGGCCTCAAGAAAGGAGATAGGCAGTCAGTACATCTGGTGTGATCAATTTTCAGTAATTGGTACCATAGCTTCTAGACTCAATAACTTTCACACAGACTAAATAATATACACTAATTTGGGTTAATTTTACCAGAGACATGTAGCAGTATACATTTTGGCCCAAATGTATGAAGAAAAATTTATTTTTTGCAAAATTTCATAATTGAAACTAAAAAAAAGTGTTTTTTTTTCAAAATTTTTGCTCTTTTTTTGCATATATCACGAAAAAAAAAAACCCCAGTTGTGATCAAATACCACCAAAAGAAAGCTCTATTTGTGTGAAAAAAATGATAAAAATTTTGTTTGGTTATAGTGTAGCATGACTGAGCAATTGTCATTCAAAGTGTGAGAGTGCTGAAAGCTGAAAATTGGTCTGGGCAGGAAGGGTGTCTAACTGCTCTGTATGGAAGCGGTTAATAGGCAAAGTATTGTAAAAAAAAAAGAAGGGGGGGGGGTTTGAACAACACTGCCCTGGGGACCATATGCCCACCATGCAAAACATTTTTTTTTCTTTTTAATCCCATTGTGCCAGGATTAAGGCACTAACATTTACAAAGGAAAACTGGTTTTAAATTGCTAGCACATTTCCATTTTGGCTTCCATGTAAAAATAAATAAATAAATAAAATAATAATAGCACTCCTCCAAAACTTCAGCAAAATATTAGTAATTTAAATTGTATATTTTTTTCTTTGCAAATGCCTCTTTTACTCTGCTGTAGCACAACATACAGCAAAAATTTAAAAAAAAAGAACCATCTGTCCATTCCTACTGAACACTTAGCTTCACCACAATAATAACGTATCTTTCAGTAGTACTGAAAAATAGTACCTTCAACCATATTCTGAAGACTTATATTTACAACTGTTTAGAGAAAATATAAAAAGGAAATAATAAAGATAAAACACTTATCTTGCTTTGTTTACTGTAAATGAATGTTTTGCTGATTCATCCGTCTCCAAGGACAATCAATTGTGATAATGGATTATACTGGATCTGATGTGTGGTTTACAAAAAAAAAATCACAATTGGCAACACACCACCAACCTCCTGTACTTAAAATCAATTATTGGAGCACTTAGATATCATTCCCAAGGTAATTAGCTTGTTTTATCCTGTTTATCCTAATGTTCTTTGAGGTTGTACGGTCAGCTCCTTATTAGTGAATCTAGATGAAAATCAACATCAAACCCACAGATTCAATGAGAGTTCAGAAAGTGCTAATGCACTCTTAAAGTAGAACTCCAGCCAAAATATTTATGTTTTAGATAAAGTGTGAAATCTTGGATCATGTCACCATCGGAGACAAACACACACTGGGGGTCTTCAGCATGCTGAAGCTTCCTTTAGGCAAATCTGCTTTTTGTTGTTTGCATTGCTATTTACAGTATGTTCCAGAGTTGAGTTAGGATCTGCACTTTTGTGAGGTCTTTGACACAGCAGTGTGCCTTTACATGTATTTGCAAATGTATGCAACAAACGTTTTTTAACTTGAGTAGTTTGTTTAGTTAGAATTATTTTTGTTGGCTGAAAAGTGTAATGAGGAAATTTAGAAGATTTTACTTGCCCTTCAACTTACCAGAACAGGAAATGAGGAGAAATCAATCAAATGGACAAATAAAATGCAATACTTAATACATTTAACAAGCAGTAAATGAGCTTTAAAACAAGCTTACTTACTTACCTGTCAGGTTTTAAAGCAGACTCACTGACATACTTTAAGTCATTTTCCTATCAGGTCTGTTTACCTTGATTTCCTTTGCAATGATTTGGCAGCCTTCCACCATTTTTGTCTCTATCATAAACACACTCTGCAAAGGGGAGCAGTGTGAGCTGAGTTGCCCGGAAAAAACTTTAGTGCTTCTGTTGAGATTTTTGAGGGTGATTTACACCACATTGTCTGCAGTTACAGAGGTTAGTAAGGGCTTGTTTTATAGCATATTTATTGCTTTTTACAGCTATTTAAATACCCAGTGAGCTATTGGGTTGTTAAAGATTTTACAAAAATTATAAATCAAAATATGTTTGGTATTGTGCATTTCTTCACAAATTATGAAAGTCTAGGGACCCACATAGTAGCTGATATTTTGTATCTACTGTGAGCCTATTCTAAGAGCCATATTTATAAAGCAGTGCATGTACCACTTATCAAACATTCCCCGTAGAATCAATCACTGTAATTTAAAACACATGTACCAAGAAGATTCACCTGCAGCAAATGTTAGGTGGATATCACATCAATTTTCCCCTTCGTTGCTGTGTGCACAGTTGCTGTGTGCACAGTCTATTTTTTATTACATATTAGTCCAAGAACAGAAAGTTTATTTTAAACCTATAATGAGTCTCCTATAATGAGTGCTGTTTCAGTTGCTAGAACATCTCTATAATAGCAGGACATTCCAGTTTTATTCCTATTCTGAAAACTTCTAGTTCTAGTGTAGCCTCCTCCGTATGCCCCCTTTAGTAAAACCCCCAGGTTGTAATCCTTGGCAATAGGGGAGCAAAGTGTACAGATCACCAGTCACTTTTAGATGCAAAACAACAGGAGTTTATTGACTCTCACATAAGCAGGAAGAGAGCACAGGGAACCCATGGACTAGCGAACTTCAAAAAGGGAACAATTGTACTTACAGTCCTCACAGATGGAGAATCTTGAAGCCAACATGGCATTTTGTATGTGTAGCTCCAGGCTGTAAAGTTTATGTCAGTTTACCTGCCAATACCTTGTGGAGAAGACACCATACTCCAGTGAGCTCCAAATGATCAATCCCAGCTTCTCTGGCCCCTTAAGACTTTTGGAGTTTCTCCACGGCTCTAAAATCCTTATGTTTCACAAGTTAGGACTCAAAATCAAGACTTGTCCAGCCATGTGTTCACCCTCCTCAGCAGGCATAACAAGATTCAGCAGCCAAACACATCCCTCCCCTAGGAAGAAGGCTCAGTGGAGAAATTACTTCACAAGGTGACTCCCTCTGTGTTTATACCATCCTCCAGCCTGCACCATTGTCAATAAACCTCCCAGGGGTTGAAAATCAAGGGATACATATTCATGGCTATGACTAGTATAAATTCTTAATTTATTGCCAGAGGCACCAGTGTGATCTACTGGCAGCAGGCCAAAACTAATAGTAACTGGAGCCTAGGAGAAACCTAAGAAAGCTGAACTATCTATTCAACTAAGCTGACTGCAGCTTAGCACTATTAAATCTAAATAGACACACCTACTTGGGTGACTATGCTGGTATTAGGGTTATTTTCACAATTGTTGTATTATGTTCTAATGATAAAATTATTATTTTACAGGCCTCTAATGCACACATGTAGTGGTCCTGTCCACTTCTTCGTCCATATTGGTCCTCTGTCCTGCAATGGATCAATCTCTTCCAGGGTAGTGCGGTGCCAGGCGACCCATGGGCGGTCCTGTTTCATTGTACAGGTAAGCCAGTAAGCTGGTATAAAAAGTCTATCACCCCCCACCTACTCAATGCGGCAAAATCTTTAATCCCTAAATTTTGGAAAAGGTCCACCATCCCTACCGTACAAATGTGGCTGGAACAAGTCGCTCATCTTGCCCACATGGAGGACCTTTCTTTTACCCTGAAAGACCAAGCCCACATTTATTCGGAAAGATGGGCCTGCTGGCTCGCCTTCATTTATTCCTCAAAATATGCTGAAGTTATGTCTTCTAACACTGGTGCTCTCTCCCAAATTTAAACTTAATGTAACGACATACTGACGCCATTTATGATATGGTTTTTCATGCTTTGTAACCACTATATTTATCTAGTATTTGGATGGGCCCCCCCCCCTCTCTTCCCCTCTTTCCTTCCACTCTGCTTTCTTACCCCCCTCTCTCCTGTCTCTTCTTTCTGTTTATGTGGCACGATTGTAGGATAGTTCTTACACACTTTTGATGTATGCTGTTTACCCTCCACGGTTATTTGTGTTTTTCTGAACATCAATAGTTGCGCATACAGTGCCCAGTCCGTATTGTCTGTTTTTTGTATTTTTCCCTTGCAAATTTTCACTAAACAGTTATTAAACAAAAAAAAAAAAAATATATTATTTTACAGGTGCCTGCTAATCATGGCTGCTAATTGGCTGAAATTACATCTTCTATAGTTGGTAATATGATCACATTAAAAACAAGAAATATTTTGTAAAATGGTCATTCTAACCAAAGTTTTTGGTAAATATTAGGAAATAAATCACTGGACAGTTTCTCTTGGGGCACTAATGGTGAGACATATATGTTTAAGTTTTTGGGTCTTCATACTTGCTTTGCCACTCACACTACCCCTGTTGAGTTTGCAACTTGTGTAGAAGGCAAAAGAAAGAGCTGATATATGCAAAGATGGGTACCTGCAACCTTCAAGTGGACATGAACTGATTTGGGAACTTTTTAGTTTTGGATAGAGTGGAGAGGAATTAGAACATCTGTCAGGTTTTAATTTCTGTCCATGCCCCTGGTATCTGTCATGTTTACCATTATCATCAAAAATGAAAGTGAAAGAAAATCCTAAATTTTGTGTTTTCCCAAGGGGATATCAAATGAGGACACTAGTTCTGGTGACCCTGTTGACAACTAGAGATTCCCTTACTTTGGAGGGAATTTCTCTCACTTCCTGCTTTTCCTTTGGGACAAGAAATAATGGGAAATCATCCTAATGGAAATTATTGTGACCTTTTAACGTTTATGTAAACACATACATAGTTTATTTTTATGTTACTACAGAATTTCCAAGCTTGTCTTAAACTAGCATTTGTTAATTGTGGCACTACAAGAGTCATAATAATACTTCACACCATTCACTAAACTCACTATGAATAATGGGTAAACGGTAAAGGTAATGTAAAATAGGCGCACTTCACTGCTACTGTATGAGGTGCCTGGAAGCACTCAAAATCCCAGGTGTATATTCTGGTCTGGAAAAGACAGATTTCTGCAAGAAAAATTATATAAACTTTGTTTCTGGTTTATCTACAAGTGTTAAAACATTTGCTTAGAGAACTCTTGACTATGCTAAACATGAAAAAATTGGCACTTACTTTGCAGGCATACCAAGTTTGCGCTTATGTGGATGGCCCCAAAAGCCCAGAAACCAGAAATGCTCTAATTACTCTCTTCTGCCTCAAAAGGCTATGTAAAAAGCTGTATGGAAGCCGTAGGTAGACGGGAGCCAAGCCGGACCAGCTGGCGCTCACCTCGTGATGTGTCAACAAACCAGAAGCAGGGCGGAAGTCTCGAACCAGGAACTGTGACCAGCCTGGAACGCATGGAGAAGACGTTGCCGTGACAACATGTTTCGCGCCTTTGGATTGCCTTCCACCTTTAGCCCACCCCAGGAGTTCGGACCAACTCACCCAGTGGACATGCAGTAATTTGCAGATCGCCACCTGAAATCGGTCTGGTACAGCATTGGTTGCATTTTACTCCATTAATATGTCATATATTTTAAAACTTTGACTTTTCCAATAAATGTTTTTTAGATCCATTGAGTTGTTCATGCAGTACTTTAAAAACACCAAAGACCTGGCTAGCGCTGCCTTCCTTTTCTCTTGGCAACTTTAGGCTGGTTTAGAGCAATTCACTGAGAGCAGCAATGGTTTTGGTTTGGGAATTTCTACAGTACAGTTGCCACAGTAATAACGCTGGAACTTTTGTTGCAAATCAATTATATTGCAGCATACTAACCCTTAGATGTGGTGGCTGCATCAATTACCTTTTTAAGTATTTCTTTCCCTTATTTTTACATGGTGATCTGGCCTGTCAGTCTGTTATTATTCAATCTGCTGTCCTGCAGATTTAGCAATTAGAGAATTGAGACAAACCATATACCGCTGACAGGGGTACTTATATTGGTCAACTTTTATTTATGTAAAACCTTTATCCCAAAAGAAAAAAAAAACCTGTTGCTTTAACTGCTTAACCACTTACCGCATATCGACGTACCCATACGTTGGGTAACTTTGCGGGGTTATACCGGGATGATGCCTCTAGCTAGAGACATCATCCCGGTACCGTGGTTTGAAGCCGACGGTCGGCTTTCCGTCGGTAATGACCGAAGCGGCTCGGGAGCCGCTCGATCGTTACCCGGGTGAGCGGGAGGGGACGCCCCCCCCCTCCCGCCACCTTCTGTGGCTTTGCTCGGGGCTCCCGTCCCACCGGGAGCCCCGAGCACCCAGCCGGCACGTCCGCCAGCTGGATGGAGTCTTGATGAATGCCGGAAACGGCATTGATCAGGTCTCCGATGACGTAACCCAGAGGCGGCGTCCATGACGTCACTTCTGGGTTACTGTGCTGCAAAAGGCGGCAAATTTGAAAAACGGCTGTATGCAAAAACGCCGTTTTCAGGTGTTTTGCATACATGGAAGTGTAGTGGAGGGGTCTAGGGTCTTTTAGACCCTCGAACCCTCCATAAAGTGTACCTGTCACTACATATTGGTGTCACAAGGGATGTTTACATTGCTTGTGACAGCAATAAAAGTGATCAGATTTTTTTAAAAAACCTGTAATAAAGTTAAAAAAAAAGAAAAAATAAATAGGAGAAAAAAAAAAAATTTAGCCGCCCTCGTCACCGTCATCGCCGCGACCGCCAGAGCATGGGCAATAATAAAAAAAAAGAGCTACACTCTAACTCTAAACTGGTAACCATTAAATACATTTAAAGCGTCACCAATTGAGATCTCTATTGACCGTAGTTTGTCGCCATCCCACGGGGGGGGGGCGCAATTTTAAACCGTAACATGTTGGGTATCTATTTACTCGGCGTGACATCATCTTTCACAATATACCAAAAAAATGGGCTAACTTTACTGTTTAGTATTTTTTAAATGCAGTGAAATGTGATTTTTCAAATTTTTTTCCAAAAAAAGGGCGTTTTAAAGACCGCTGCGCAAATACCGCGTGACAAAAAATTTTGCAATGACCGACATTTTATTCTCCAGAGTCTTTGCTAAAAAAATATATATAATGTTTGGGGGTTCTAAGTAGTTTTCTAGGAAAAAATACTGGTTTTAACTTGTAAACAAAAAGTGTCCGAAATAGGGCTGGGGCTTAAGTGGTTAAAAATATTAGCTGGAGTTTGGCTTTAATTTGCTTAATGCAGCTACAGTAAATCTGCTATTGGGACTAAAATTCTCCTTCCCCCAGACTGACAATGCTGATGATCAAAGGTGTCTCTGCTGCTCCTTCATCCAGAGTGGGGGCATTCTAATACAAAAGGGGTGTTTCTGGCCAGATCACCACGTGAAAAGAGAGGGAAAAAAGGTTTTGGGTTTAATTCTTTAAATTTGCAAAGAACTATTGTTTTGACAAATGCACAGCTACAGAACTATACTGAGGATCTGCTCATGCTAACCTCTAGTGCTCCACAATAGAAATACAACTCTTGGCTCTACGCAGTGCTACATGTCAGTGTCCTGGAAACTATGATAAATGTTGCTTTAGACAGGACAATAAATGACTCTCCAAGATTTTCATTGAACTAACAAAGCAAGATAACAGAATTGATGAGTGCAGTAGACAGGGTTCCTGGTGTACAGTAAACCCCCCTCCATTGCGGGGGTTACGTTCCGGACCCAGCCGCGAAAAGTGAAATTCCGCGAAATAGAAAAACCCTATTAAAATGCATTGTAGGCATGATTTTTTTACTGTCACTGTACGTGTAGAAGCATTTTAAGGTCTTTAAACACACTTTTAAAACAATAGAAACTCATTTAAACACATAAAAGATACTTAGAGACAGAGCAAGAGCTATGAAAAACACAAAAATCTTTCATTTTTAATGATTTATATAGTAAAATAACATTACAAAAAAAACCGCGAATTACCGGGACCGCAAAAACTGAACCGCGATGTAGCGGGGGATTACTGTATTATCAAACTGATATTGACACATTTGTTGCAATCTATTTTAAAGCACATATTGTATGGCTGGTTAAACTAATGTCTTCTAAAATATAATAACTAACATGTTGTAGTGCTGCTTGAGGAAACACTGGTCCTACATGTTTCAAACAGATTATACAATCTAAAAAGTTATTAGGTCTATGCATATTGTGAAGCTGGTTGCATACCTTACAGTCACTTTTATGTGTCAATCTATCTTACATTTTTATTGTAAGATATTTTTATTTTAGTAACATACAACTTAATTTAGTATAATGTACAGACTGGAAGAAGAATGGACAGCTTTACCTAGAGTAAAGAGACAGCTTATCTCAGTGCTGTATGGGAGGGTAAAGAGGGGAACTACTTGGTATTATACTATGTAACTATGTAATATGTACCTAGTAACTATGTAGCTATGTAATATGTAACTATGTATTGGTAAGCTTAATGGTCGGTACGCTTGTTGCATCAATTTGTGCCCAGCAAACTTAGCCAAAAATATTTATTTATGTTAATAAATAAAATTATTTACAAAATCTAGGCAAAGATTGGGCCATATAGATATCGTTGACAAGCAGTCTATATCAAACTACTGTCTCCAAATTATGTTGTATGGAGATGCACATCCCAGGTGATGAGAATGGAGCTTGAAAGCAAACATTTAAAAAATCAGTGGTATCTTGCATATACAATTTTTACTTTCTTACTAAAGAATTTATAAACCTTATTAACCACTTGCCGACTGCCTAACGCCGATCTACATCGGCAGTCAGCCCCTCACAGGCAAAGTGACGTAGGGCTACGTCACTAGCTTGTGAGGGTCTAGGGAGCGAGCGCGCGCCCCCGGAGGCGCGCTCCCGCTCCCGCGTGGTCACGGACCCCCCCGCGCGTGTGACCAGTGGACCCGATGTCCGCCGGTCACTCGGCGATCGGCGGGGGAGAGGGAGAATGTCAGGCAGCTTGTGTAAACAAGCCACCTGTCATTCTCCTCGCTGTAAAGACACTGATCAAACGGATCTAGTATGTAGATCCGTTGATCAGTGTCCTTACAGCTCAAGCCACAGCCAATCACAGTAGAAAGCACGCCCCTAAGGATACACACAGCCCCTCCCTCCCAAATAAAGTTAACCCCTTCACAACCAGTGTATTTTTACAGTAACAGTGCATATGTATAGCACTGATTACTGTAGAAATGTCACTGGTAACCCCAAAAGTGTCACAAATGTCAGTCAAGGGTCCGATCTGTCCGCCCCAATGTTGCAGTACCGCAAAAAAAATCGCAGATCGCCGCCATTACGCGTTAAAAAGAAAAAACAACAAAAATGACAAAAATCTTTCCCTTTGTTAGTAAACGCGATAACTTTTGCGCAAAACCAATCAAAATACGCTTTTTGCAATTTTTTTTACCAAACATATGTAGCATAAAACAAATTGGCCGAAAATTTTAAAAAAATTTGATTTTTACTTTTTTTTTGGGGGGAATTTCATATAAAAAAATGTGAAAAATATTGTTATTTTTGCAAAATTGACGCTCTTTTTTTGTTTATAGCGCATGATCAAAAAATCACACAGGTGATCAAATACCACCAAAAGAAAGCTCTGTTTGTGGGAAAAAAAGGACGTCAAATTCGTTTAGGTACAGCGTCGCACGACCGCGCAATTGTCCGTTAAAGTCATGCAGTGCCGGATCGCAAAATACCCCCTGGTCAGGAAGGGGGTAAAATCTTCCGGGGCTTAAGTGGTTAAGGCATTTCTGATAAAGAAAAAATTCTGTAACACCAGCCTCAATTTTTCTTACATACAGTACATCTACAGGCTTTCACCCTGAGTTGTCTATAAAGTCTATACAGATCTTGTCTCAATGTGAGAGAATTCATTTTATTTTTGGAACACAAAAACAAGTCCTTTAATAAATAAACTAAGTTAATGTGTAGATAAATGCATGAAAGAAATATTGTGAATCCCATTTATTTGAAGTACTCTTTTGTGTCTGCTCAAGCTAACAAACAAGTGACTTCTAGGGTTGAGCTGAACATACCTAGGTTCAATTCCAGGAGGTACGCCAAATTGTGCTATGATTCTGAAAGTTAATTTAAACCCCACTGAAGGCCATTAGCAAAGCTAATAGACAAGGGATTGCCAATCAAATGACATAGGGGCTGGACTTTGCCCTAGGGGACCTTTTCTGTTGCAAAAAAATATGTAGAAATAAATAAAAGAAAAAAAAATGGCAGAGAGTGGTGGTTTTATTATTGCCCAGTGTACTATAGCAAGTAAGAATTACAAAGCAAAAAAGCCATTTTAATAGCCGACAAAAGCAATTTGTCAGCCAACTTGGTTGTCTTCGTAAAACATGGGATGGGATCCTTAAGGGTTTGGTGTGCATTTTGGGGATCTTTGGAGGGGCCCCCACACTGTTGTTCATATTTTAAAAAAGTAAATTTAAATTACTGGCAATTTTTTTTTCTTTCTAAAATGTCACTTTTTCTGCAGCACATCCTACAGCAAGAACAAAAAAAAATAGTGCCAGAATTCTCCTCCAACATGGCCTATTTTCTGAGTAGAGCACCTATCCAAATGGGAGCATGCCATTCCACTGGCTGGTGCACACAGATCTCTCCTTGCTGTTAACGATTGTGTACACCTACACACTTACAGAACCTGCAGGTCTTCAATAAGACCTGGACACAGGATTGAAGGCTTCATCCCACCCAGGACTCTTTGAAGACCAAGTAATCCAGACCCTGATCCAGGATTACAAAACCCAGAGAAAACTGAAACACAATACTCTGAACCCTGCACTCTGTAAAAGAGTGAACCCTATGTCTCTTTTCCACATACTTACACAGTGACAGAGCTTGGCATTGTCACAATTTTATTTTTTTTATAAATTAGTTTTAACCATATTTTATTAGTACCACCATCATTTCTTTCAGATAGAAATACTATTTACAGCTAAAGTGCCGGTTCACACTGATTATAATAGGAGCGACACAAGTCGCTCCAACTTAGAAAAAGGGTCCTGTACTACTTCGGGACGACCTGGAGCGACTTGCATAGACATTAATTTTATGAAGTCCGTGCAAGTCACGCTGAAGTCGCGGTGCACGCGACTTCACAGGTCGCCCCCGAAGACGTGCCGCTGCAGTGTGAACCGGCACTCAAAGAAATTGAACAAAGGCATTTTAGGACTCATTCTGCCACTGTGCTTTGGGTTATCTACGCTCTACAGAGTGCTAAAACATTAACTTTAGACACATTTTTTTTATGAAAAACATAGTTTTCTTGGCATGTCTACAATGGTAAATGCAGTATCTGACACGTGGCCAGTGGTTAATAACATATTACCATGTCAACAAATTTTGACTCTTATATCTGACACAGAGAATAAACATGTATAAAGTTGACACAAACACCTGAAAGCTCTAAAGCTCTGATATGTACTTGCACCTAGATGGCTATAAATACTGATTCAAAAGCTATGACTTTAAGGGGCATTACTATTCCAAACAGTTCTTGCAATGTAAAAGGGTGTTTTTTGGAACCCCATGTGCTTCATTAACTGTTTAAAACTTTGATATGCATATATATCTAATTAAATGCATGTGTTAAACCTGTTATTGCTGCTGAAAGTAAAGCATTTACTTTAGTGTGGTAATGGCCATACACATGCATCATAATGATGAACAATGTTAAACATTTGAACCAGAAGCTCAGTCGAAATAGCGGAACATCTTGCTGTGGAAAATGTGCTATGGTTATAGCTAGTACCTTTGGTTTAATAGGCATAATGGAACTTGCCCGCGGGCAAGTCTTGTTCACTGAACGTTTTAATCATAGACAGTCTACTGAGACACAGCTTCACTGCATTAGTGAATGCTCAGCGCATGCTTTGGAAACTAAAGTAAAAAAAAATACAACATTAAACTAAAGCACTGTAAAGAATGGCTTACATTAGAACCATTAATTCCTATTGCCTGGATAATCTTTTCTCTGGGTTCTAGTCCAAAACACAGGAGTTAATTATATTGATCTAAGCCATTTCAATCCAGCATGTGTTTCATTGGCTTTTATTCTCAGTGGTTCCTTGTAATTTAAATGTCATTCTGATGCACACTTTTTGTTCGCTGTGAGCAGAAAAGCATTTTCCTACTTGACTGGTGAGTTTAAGAGCAGAAGAGAATTTACCCTGTATTTTAAATCTTTACCTCATAGAGTAAATGGATGTAATACAATAAAGATGAATAGAGGGAGGCCAGACCTAATATTACGTACATTTGATCCTCCTCTTCTGTATGGGGACTTAGAAGATGTACAGAAATACATATATTTTGTACAGTGTTTTCTTTGAAGCACACATTTTTCATTCTGAGTTAAACCTTCTTGCCCTTAGCAATGTGTCAAAGTACATAAGCACGCAACTAAAATAATAATAACGTAATCAACATATCTAATTTCTTCAAGGTTTTCTATTGCTGGTCTGTACCTAGTGACACAGCATCATGCCCCTGAAATCACAGCTCAGTACCAGAACAAAACAGATGATAATGTACTATTAATTGATATAGAGGGGCAGATTTCTCATTGAAATCGATGGGCGCCAAGATGTGCCCTATGGCATTTGTTTTGACAAACCTGCCTGTAGGCCACTATATGGACAGACATGCTTCAATCTTTTCTATGGCTCTGCCAGTGAGTGATGGTTCAACATGCTTAGTAAAATGTTGTTCCCTTTCCTACATAGCAACTAGTAATAAATTGCACTCCAAGTTTTCCATGTGTTACAAAATCTCTGTATATTCATGTGTGCTTCATAATATTGAAAACACTTACCTGCCTATACTCATCTCCAGGACTTCTCCTGAGCCTCTCCCATTGTTTGGTGTTCCCTACCCCAATCTGTCCGACTGTCTCCAACTCTATCCACTTTTAGGCAATCCTTGAAAAATTTTCTCCTCAGGGAAGCCTATCCGGCCTCCACCTAACAGCTGTACTTTCATTTTATTCTTCAGCTCATCCCCCCCCCCCCCCCCAGTTATTACCTTTTGTATCACTTGACCCTCCCTTCTAGATTGTAAACTATAAGGAGCAGGGGCCTTTGATTCCTTCTGTATTGAATTGTATTGTAACTGTACTGTTTGCCTTAACATTGTAAAGCACTGCACAAACTGTTGGCGCTATATAAATCCTGTATAGTAATAATAATAAACTGCTGCTGAAGCCTCACATGGCACAGTAATCAGCCAAATGTCCCAAAAGATGCTTGAATTCATCACATTGCCTACTTTCCCTAAGCTTCTCTTTTTTCATCACCTTTCTTTAATTTGTGATTTGGTTATCACTTTTTAATATGAGGTGTTGGGAGCTTTGAAGCTGCAAAAAATGATGGTAATCACGGCAGTGGCACAATAAAGATGGCCTACAAGAGCTTGCCATTTAAATGCAAACCTTTAGATTACATTACTATGCATGTGCTGTGATAATGAATAGGGATGATCGAACGGTTCGGGTGGACCATCGGTTCGGCCCGAATATTGGGTGTTCGAGGTTCGGCCGAATTTAGAACTTTTTGCCCAAAAAATTTGGAATTCGGCAACCCGAACCGCCCAAAATGCAATGCTTCAGGAAATGGGCTTTAAAAGCCCGTGATTGTACCAGAACCATTAGCAAAAGCCAATTGAGGGGGCAGGAGAATGCTAGGAATGTGATTGGAGTGACTAGGGGGTCCCTAGACCAATCATTCGTGAATACGCCCCCCAGTATATAAGATCGCCTCCGCCATATTCCTAGCATTGTTATACTGGACATGGAAGAGAGTGGAAGCAGTTCTGTTAATTTTACTTTAAAAGTGTCATTTAGCTATTTATTAGTGTGAGGAAAGGGATATCTAGTGTAGTTAGAGTGCTCCTTTACACTTAAGTTAGCTTCAAAAATTTAGTTTCTGTAGGGAAAGTGTTAAGTGTAAGGGGACCGTAGTGTAGTGTAGGGTTAACTGGCAGTGACTGCTATGGCAGGGTGACAAAACCCTTCCATAGCAGGGTGACCGCTATAGAGAAATGATCATTTCTCTGAATTGCTTCGGCACACCCATATGGCTTCTCACCAGCCAAGCATTTTTTATGCTGCAGGGGCTGCCACTGCCAGTGCTTTTTTGAGGACATGTTTGATGTCAGACATGACATCTGAACATGTGTATAGGGGGTATATATACACATATATGCCTGTATATATACCCCTAGACATATATAGGTGTGATAGTAGCAGAAATATATGCTTGCGCTAATGAAATCATTTACAGTAATATATTTCTGCTACTATCACACCTATATATGGCTAGGTGTCTATATACATATAATTATGTGTGTATATATACCACTATACACAAGTTCAGATGTTTTGCCTGCCTCAAAAGAACCCAAAAAAATGCCAAAAAAACGCTAGCGTCAAAAAAAAAATGCCCAGGTGTGTTTTTGCTGGCATTTTTTGGGGGGTTTTGGAGGCAGGCAAAACATCTGAACTTGTGCACAGTACCACTATACACAAGTTCAGATGTTTTTCCTGACTGCAAAGAACCCAAAAAAATGCCTGCTTTGAAACCGAAACTGGATTTGTCTCTTTTTCATGGATAGTGTAGGACCCACTGATAATGGGGTACTTTGACGTATTGGTGGGCTTGAGCACTATATGGCCATATGGTGGGACCAAATCCCCATTTTTATTTATGGATTGTCTTCAAATTTGGTAATTTCTTTTGCATGTGTGCTCTATTCTTTTTTAATATACATGTCTTTTGGTTCATAGCTGCACCAGCTTTAGAAATACATGGGTATGCTCCCCCAAATTTTTTGCTTGTTTATTATGTATTCGGTCTGACCAGACTACGGAGGTTGAGCAGCCCACCCCACCCCCCACACACACCTGTACTCCCATCAGTGTCCACTATCAAGTGGATATAGGAGGAGTCCCCTGTAGTGCATTTGCACATCTTTCCCAGCAAGGAGTGTTGTCTCCAAGGGTTAGAAAGGCTGGATTCGTCTCTTTTTCATGGATAGTGTAGGACCCACTGATAATGGGGTACTTTGACGTAGTGGTGGGCTTGAGCACTATATGGCCATATGGTGGGACCAAATCCCCATTTTTTTTATTTATGGATTGTCTTCAAATTTGGTAATTTCTTTTGCATGTGTGCGCTATTCTTTTTTAATATACATGTCTTTTGGTTCATAGCTGCACCAGCTTTAGAAATACATGGGTATGCTCCCCCAAATGTTTTGCTTGTTTATTGTGTATATAAATATATGTATGTGTGTATATACACCACTACACACAAGTTCAGATGTTTTGCCTGCCTCAAAAGAACCCCAAAAAATGCCAAAAAAATGCTAGCATCAAAAAAAAAATGCCCAGGTGTGTTTTTGCTGGCATTTTTGGGGGGTTTTTGGAGGCAGGCAAAACATCAGAACTTGTGCACAGTACCACTATACACAAGTTCAGATGTTTTTCCTGACTGCAAAGAACCCAAAAAAATGCCTTCTATTAAACCGGCAAGGTGTTACAGCAGCGAAGCCAACCTCCTGTGCTGAAAGTTTTCTAATACAAACAATCTTTTTTTCTGGTTCTGGACATGCTACAGAGCTGAAACTTCACATGTACACTTTTTAGACCCCCCAGATACTAAATCCAAAGTAAAAATCAAAAAATCTCTTTTTTTCTTTAATTTTTCAATAATTGGCTTTTTTATCAAAAATGACAATTTTTAAGAAGTTTTGTTTGTGTGATTTTGTGTCTGGGGGGTCTAAAAGGTGTACCTGTGAAGTTTCAGCTCTGTAGCATGTCCAGAACCAGAAAAAAAGATCATATAGGTGTTAAAGGAGGGTCCCACATCCCTGTTCTACTGAAAAATTATCTTTTTTTTTTCATGGTTCTGGACATGCTACAGAGCTGAAACTTCACATGTACACTTTTTTAGACCTCCCCAGATACTAAATCCAAAGTCAAAATCAAAAAATCTCTCTTTTTTTTTCAATAATTGGCTTTTTTTATCAAAAATGACAATTTTTAAGAACTTTTTTTGTGTGATTAATAGTTAATGGGGCATGACCCAGAACCCTAGGCACTTTTTAGGGGCATTTATTGGGTTTTAGGGCTTAAAAATTGTGTTTTTTGATTACCGAAGTTCGGGTCCCATTGATTTCAATGGGGTTCTGAAATCCGAACCGAACTTTTGGGAAATTCGGGTGTTCTGGTCGAACCAAACTTTTCAAAAGTTCGATCATCCCTAATAATGAATACAACGTGACCTCATCGCAGAATGCATGCTACAGCTGGACACAATTTTGAACCCAATTTTTGCCCAAAACTGTCCATTCATTTCTTTGGATAGCATAAAAGAGTCAATTTTTTTCATACTTAAAGGGATTCCTGTGTGCCTTGAAGATTGCTTCATACATTTTGTTACTGGGACAGGCAGCAGCAATAAAACCTGACAGGTTTTAACCCTTCCTCCTGCAAGAAATATTGCTTTAATGGATAACCTTGTTACAATTGGAGAGATTTCCCCCTTTACTTTAAAGTCCTTGTGCTTATTGTGGATGCATTATTGTAGAAATAAGTTTGACTAGCTCCTACTGACATTTAAGTAACTTTTTAGCAAATTTGTATAGAATGTGAAACGGTTGGAACCTATGCCAACTTTTTTTTTTTGCTGTTTCTGCCTCCCCCCCCCCCATCCCCCACCCCTCCGGTTTGGTAGATTTGCCTTGCTGTTACATCTGACACCCCTCAATTAGACAAGAATTGTTCAGAAATCACTTGTGTTGCCATTTATATATAATTCATACCTTCTTGAAACCCTATTTCAACAACCTGGAATGTAAATGATTATGTATTACTGTTTTTTTTTTTTTTTTTTTATAATTCAATCTATTTCGGTATTGTTAACAGACAAACAACAATGTTCTTTTCTTCTACAGACTGTCAGAGATTGAATTCATGTCTAAAAACATGTATTAACCACTTAAGCCCCGGAAGATTTTACCCCCATTCCGACCAGGGGGTATTTTGCGATTCGGCACTACGTGACTTTAACGGATAATTGCGCGGTCGTGCGACGCTGTACCTAAACGAATTTGGCGTCCTTTTTTTCCCACAAACAGAGCTTTCTTTTGGTGGTATTTGATCACCTGTGCGATTTTTTGATCATGCGCTATAAACAAAAAAAGAGCGTGAATTTTGCAAAAATAGCAATATTTTTCACATTTTTTTATATGAAATTCCCCCCAAAAAAATGTAAAAATCAAAATTTTTTAACTTTTTCGGCCAATTTGTTTTATGCTACCTATGTTTGGTAAAAAAAAATCGCAAAAAGCGTATTTTGATTGGTTTGCGCAAAAGTTATCGCGTTTACTAACAAAGGGAAAGATTTTTGTCATTTTTGTTGTTTTTTTTTTTAACGTGTAATGGCGGCGATCTGTGATTTTTTTTGCGGTACTGCGACATTGGGGCGGACAGATCGGACCCTTGACTGACATTTTTGACACTTTTGGGGTTACCAGTGACATTTCTACAGTAATCAGTGCTATATATATGCACTGTTACTGTAAAAATACACTGGTAGTGAAGGGGTTAACTTTATTTGGGAGGGAGGGGCTGTGTGTATCCCTAGGGGCGTGCTTTCTACTGTGATTGGCTGTGGCTTCAGCTGTAAGGACACTGATCAACGGATCTACATACTAGATCCGAGTGATCAGTGTCTTAACAGCAAGGAGAATGACAGGTGGCTTGTTTACACAAGCTGCCTGACATTCTCCCTCTCCCCCGCCGATCGCCGAGTGACCGGCGGACATCGGGTCCGCCGGTCACACGCGCGGGGGGGTCCGTGACCACGCAGGAGCGCGCCTCCGGGGGCGCGCGCTCGCTCCCTAGACCCTCACAAGCTAGTGACGTAGCCCTACGTCACTTTGCCTGTGAGGGGCTGACTGCCGACGTAGATCGGCGTTAGGCAGTCGGCAAGTGGTTAAAAAAGACAAAAGTAAGAAAGAAGTAGAAGCCCAATGGTGACACAAACAAAACAATAAAAATGTTGTAATATGTTCTAACCTTTCCACACTGTATCCAAAACTGACAAAATGTTGGTACGATATCATAGCAACTGGGGACAACAATGACCGCTAACTGCAATCAGGTTTTATACATTTTGGACCTTACAGTCCCCAGGGCCAAAGATCTAACTAAAACTGAAAACATCAATTTGATACACTGCACCGACCATATAGTGACTTGCTAAATAAATGCATAACATGTCTATTTAGCACTCTGCTAAAGCAATATTACTTACATTCTTTTTATTTATTTCCATAATGATCCTTTGCCTCCTGATCATTGCAAAGCATTTAAAACAGATCCCTTAAAAGTAATGGCGATTTCTGTTTATTGAGACTAAGAGAGGAACAGAACAGATATAAAATATAGAAAGAAATCCAAGTATGATCTAGGGTCTGATTTGTACTCTTTTACACTGATTTGTGTAATTTTAAGTATTTTAAGTATTTTGTGTGCAATATTTAATTGCATTATATACTGTAGTTCTATAATATGATTACATAAAAAAAAACATTATAACAATTTCTTGAATAAGGAATATTTCTTATGCCTATTAGTTACATAATTTAAAGTGACTGTGCAAAGCTAACACCTTATCTATAACCTTTAAAATCTGTTTTATTAAGATTGATATGGAAGCCTGCCATAAGCTTTTCAACACTCCAGCAAAAAACGATTGGCTGCTAACATACAGCAGTACATTTTCCATCTCAGATGCCAATGTTGTGATTAGACTCCATATGTTATAAGAATTGCTTTGCTTATCTATAAGGAACAGTGTCGGCTTTCTTCCAACATTGGCTTGGATATATATACCACCAGTCTGGATGATCTGCTTCACTTCATAATGAATGTCAATCTGTTTTGCTCCTGTTATTGCCGCTTGAGCTGCAGCATTAGTTTTCCACAATTTTGAATCATAGTACAAATTATTTCTAATGTCACAAAAGATGTTCCATCTGGCTATCCCTGTAGTATACACCTATATTTACAATTCCTATAGATCCTACAGGCCAAATCGTTCTCACTATTTTTTCACAACTTTGAAAAAAGTCTCCCGCATCAAAGCATGATAACTGACTGACATTAGATATGAATCCACCCACACTAGAAATAAAGGTAATGTTCTAACTTTAAACAAAGATTTGTTCAAAGCCCTGCTTTGCTGACAGTTGACAGTTGGTGTAGTTATTTGTTGACATTGCCAATGTGGTTTTGCAATTAACATTTTAACTCTTTGCAAGCTCTAAAAACAGAACTAAATCCAATCACTAAAAAACTCCTATAAGGTTTAACATGTTATTAAAATTTCAAAGGTCTTTTTAAATCTGCAGATTTTGTTAAAATAATACCCAATGAATATTTATAAAGTAAAGGCAATTTTTTTTTTAAATTAAAATAAAAAAGAGGTTTATACTTACCTGCTCTGTGCAATGACATTCCAGAGAGTGGCCTCTTGCCTCCTCTTTTATGTGTGCCAATAGTAGCAATCTATTTACTCTGGGGGCACATGGGCCCAATGTGCTCCCAAACTGAGCTGTGTGTGTCCATAGATGAACATAGTGCAGCTTGGCTCTGCCCCTGCTCCCTCCCCTCTGGATTTGATTGACAGCAGCAACAGGAGCCAATGTGCAACAGGAAAAGAGGAGAGAAGACCTTCAGCCGGGCACTGCACTGGATTGATAAGTGTACTTATAGGTACATGTTAGGGAGGGGGGGTCATAGGCAGTGGAAGGCTTTTTTACTTTAACACAGACAATGCTTTAAGGTAAAAAAAAAAAAAAACTGTTAGTGTTTAGAACCACTTTAAGGTCTTTGCTCAAGTACTTCCTTATTCCTTATTCCTATTTTTGTGACAACTTAAAATTTGGATTTACTTTCATGTTCAATGTCTGTGACATAAAGCAAGAGAGTGAATCTTCCTAACAGAGACATAGGCAACAACAAAAACCTGACAGTGGCTTTAACCCACCACCACTCTATCCAAGTCCATAAATATATACCTATTAGGGTTGAGCGAACACCTAGATGTCCGTGTTCGACGGGTTCGGCCGAACTTTAAAAAAAAGTCCGGGTCCGTGTCCCGGACTTTTACCGAACTTTTCCCGGACGCCGAACCCCATTGAAGTCAATGGGGACCCGAACTTTAAGGCACTAAAATGGCTCTAAAACACCAAAGGAAAGGGCTAGAGTGCTGCAAATGGCAGCAAAACGTAATTAAGAGCATGGCAAGTGCTCTGCAAACAAATGTGGATAGGGAAATAACTTAAAACAACAAAAAAAAACAGAAAAATAAAACAATGTTCTTCTTCATCTCTGAAGGACGAGGCCCATATGGAGTAGGAGGGAGGTTAAGGTGGTGGTGGATGTGGCGGTGACATAGGCGTGCGCACAGGGTGTGCTGGGTGTGCCTGGGCACACCCTAATCACCTAGGGCACATAGCATTGCCAGTGAGGAGATGGGAAAGATCTCCCTGGGACCTGCTCTGCTCTATTTCTCCTTGCCTACAGGTACATGGCCCCGATACATTACTCTCCCTGCTGGCAAACACATGCATGTGTATTTCAACTTTGGGGTGCACACCTTAATGCAATAGGCTGCGCACACCTATGGGCGGTGTAGGTGGAAGCGGCGGTGGAGGAGGACCAGGGCCGGATTAACAGCATCATGGGCTTGGTGCTGAGGATTTTGAAGGGCCTTAGGGCCGTGCCTTGCCATGCACCCAGAGGAGGAAGGGTGCAGCCATGCATGCCTAATTCAACATGGGATGCTGTCTCTGAAGCCCATAAACACATCCATGCATCGCCAACTGTCCCTCCTTGTCCGGCCTTCACGCTGTGTGGGGAGGTTCTGAGGGTGCTGCCTGGGGAAGCGAGCATAGAAGCCAGACTTCTGTGTTTACAAGTGACAGAAGAGCGCTAACAGTGAATATGGCCAACCCGGGGCCTATATAAAAGGTAGGGGCCTGGAGCTGCAGCTCCAATAGCCCCTACATTAATCTGGCCCTGAGGAGGAGGACGAGGTAGCCAACACTGCTTCTTTTCACAAATTTTAAATGAGGGTACACCCCAAAAGAGTGAGAAAGAGCAAAAATGGAACAATGGGTGGGTAAGGTCGGTATCCATTGCTATTCTGCATAAGGTACGGAAAAGTCCCGTGGGATCCATGCCTGGTTCATTTTAATGAACGTGAGCTTGTCCACATTGTCTCTGGACAGGCGGCTGCGCTTGTCTGTTATAACGCCCCCAGCCGTGCTAAATACCCGTTCAGATAATACACTGGCTGCAGGGCACGCCAGCACCTCCAAGGCGTAAAGGGCAAGCTCAGGCCATGTGCCCAATTTGGAGACCCAGAAGTTGAAGGGGGCAGACCCGTCATTCACTACATGTAGGCGTGTGCACACATACTGCTCCACCATGTTGGTAAAATGCTGCCTCCTGCTAAGACGTTCCATCTGAGCTGCTGGTGCTGCTGTTTGTTGTGGCGTGCTGACAAAGCTTTTCCACATTTCGGCCATGCTAACCCTGCCTTCTGAGGTGCTGGCGGTGCCCTGGTTGCGTTGGCGACCTCCTCCTCCTCCTCCTCTGCCTTGTGCTTCCACTGTGGCCCCGCTGTCAGATGGGAATGCCAGCAGCATGGCGTCTACCAGCGTGCGCTTGTACTCGCGCATCTTGCGATCGCGCTCCAGTGAGTGAATTAAGGACGGTACGTTGTCCTTGTAACGGGGATCCAGCAGCGTGGCCACCCAGTAATCAGCACAAGTTAGAATGTGGGCAACTCGGCGGTCGTTGTGGAGACACTGCAGCATGTAATCGCTCATGTGTGCCAGGCTGCCCAGAGGCAACGAAAGGCTGTCCTCTGTGGGAGGTGTATGGTCCGTGTCCTCTGTATCCCCCCAGCCACGCACCAGTGATGGCCATGAGCTGGCCTGGGTGCCACCCTGCTGTGAACATGGTTCCATCTCCTCCTCCAGCTCCTCCTCCTCCTCATCCTCCTCATCCTCCAGAACTGTGCCCCTGCTGGACAATTGCGTCCCTGGCGTTTGCGTGTGCAGGAACCCACCCTCGGAGCCCCTTGCGAATGACTGCCCTGAAAGCCTTGGAAATGTTACCTCTTCATCCTCCTCCTCCTCCTCATCCTGTGCCACATCCTCTTCCATCATCGCCCGAATTGTTTTTTCAAGGAGGCATAGAAGTGGGATAGTTAAGCTGAGAACGGCGTCATTGCCACTGGCCATGTTGGTGGAGTACTCAAAACAGCGCAACAAGGCACACAGGTCTCGCATGGAGGCCCAGTTAAATTAAATAGCGGAATAGAAAATATGATCCAAAAAAAGTGTATGTATATCACACGTACACAACCACACTAGGCCCCAATTACTATTGTTTGTACCCCTAAAAGGCTAGGAGTAGGGGGAGTATGGAACAGGCAGCACCCTCAAACCTTCAGAAGTATGAGATGAACCCCAACAACTTGGAAAGGTGGATCTCTCTCACACGTACCAACACAGACTATCCCCCAATTTAACTGATCCCCAAAGGTTTTTGATTAAATAGCGGAATAGAAAATATGATCCCAAAAAAGTGTATGTATATCACACGTACACAACCACACTAGGCCCCAATTACTATTGTTTGTACCCCTAAAAGGCTAGGAGTAGGGGGAGTATGGAACAGGCAGCACCCTCAAACCTTCAGAAGTATGAGATGAACCCCAACAACTTGGAAAGGTGGATCTCTCTCACACGTACCAACACAGACTATCCCCCAATTTAACTGATCCCCAAAGGTTTTTGATTAAATAGCGGAATAGAAAATATGATCCCAAAAAAGTGTATGTATATCACACGTACACAACCACACTAGGCCCCAATTACTATTGTTTGTACCCCTAAAAGGCTAGGAGTAGGGGGAGTATGGAACAGGCAGCACCCTCAAACCTTCAGAAGTATGAGATGAACCCCAACAACTTGGAAAGGTGGATCTCTCTCACACGTACCAACACAGACTATCCCCCAATTTAACTGATCCCCAAAGGTTTTTGATTAAATAGCGGAATAGAAAATATGATCCCAAAAAAGTGTATGTATATCACACGTACACAACCACACTAGGCCCCAATTACTATTGTTTGTACCCCTAAAAGGCTAGGAGTAGGGGGAGTATGGAACAGGCAGCACCCTCAAACCTTCAGAAGTATGAGATGAACCCCAACAACTTGGAAAGGTGGATCTCTCTCACACGTACCAACACAGACTATCCCCCAATTTAACTGATCCCCAAAGGTTTTTGATTAAATAGCGGAATAGAAAATATGATCCCAAAAAAGTGTATGTATATCACACGTACACAACCACACTAGGCCCCAATTACTATTGTTTGTACCCCTAAAAGGCTAGGAGTAGGGGGAGTATGGAACAGGCAGCACCCTCAAACCTTCAGAAGTATGAGATGAACCCCAACAACTTGGAAAGGTGGATCTCTCTCACACGTACCAACACAGACTATCCCCCAATTTAACTGATCCCCAAAGGTTTTTGATTAAATAGCGGAATAGAAAATATGATCCCAAAAAAGTGTATGTATATCACACGTACACAACCACACTAGGCCCCAATTACTATTGTTTGTACCCCTAAAAGGCTAGATGAGGAGTAGGGGGAGTATGGAACAGGCAGCACCCTCAAACCTTCAGTATGAGATTGTGTTCACTGTACCCCACAAAGATTGAGTTCACTGCACCCCACAATGATTGTGTTCACTGCACCCCACAAAGATTGTGTTCACTGCACCTCACAAAGATTGTGTTCACTGTACCCCCCAAAGATTGTGTTCACTGCACCCCACAAAGATTCTGTTCACTGTACCCCACAAAGATTGTGTTCACTGCACCCCAAAAAGATTGTGTTCACTGCACCCCAAAAAGGATGTTGTTCACTGCACCCCAAAAAGGATGTTGTTCACTCCACCCCAAAAAGATTGTGTTCACTGCACCCCACAAAGATTGTGTTCACTGCACCCCAAAAAGATTGTGTTCACTGCACCCCAAAAATGATTTTGTTCACTGCACCCCAAAAAGGATTTTGTTCACTGCACCCCAAAAAGGATGTTGTTCACTCCACCCCAAAAAGATTGTGTTCACTGCACCCCAAAAAGATTGTGTTCACTGCACCCCACAAAGGATTTTGTTCACTGCACCCCAAAAAGATTGTGTTCACTGCACCCCAAAAAGGATGTTGTTCACTGCACCCCAAAAAGGATTTTGTTCACTGCACCCCAAAAAGATTGTGTTCACTGCACCCCACAAAGGATTTTGTTCACTGCACCCCACAAAGATTGTGTTCACTGCACACCAAAAAGGATTGTGTTCACTGCACCCCAAAAAGATTTTGTTCACTGCACCCCAAAAAGATTGTGTTCACTGCAGCCCAAAAAGATTGTGTTCACTGCAGCCCAAAAAGATTGTGTTCACTGCAGCCCAAAAAGATTGTGTTCACTGCAGCCCAAAAAGATTGTGTTCACTGCAGCTCACACACAGAAAAATGGATGTGGATCACTGACACCTGCCTATCTCCAATCCCACACCACACAGCAATATCGATTGTAGTTTGTAGAACACAGTTTCCCTAAAATTCAGCAGACTCTGTCCCTAACAGGATTGAGAAGAGATCGTAGATCAGGATTGAGTGCAGACCCCACCCCCCACACAGCAATATCGATTGTAGTTTGTAGAAGACACTGACCCTATATAATTCAGCAGACTCTATCCCTAAAATGCCTACAACTCGCCCTGCCTAAACACTCCGACCTGTCCCTCAATTCTATCCGGACACAAATGGTTTTTTCCTGCCTATCTTTCCCTAATCAGCAGCCAGCACGTTGATGTGTGCTCTGTCCCTGAATCTAAGCAGCATAATGACGCCGCTGCGGCTGCCTCGAACTTATAAAGACTTGGTCACATGCTTCAGACGGCCAATCACAGCTACTGAGACATTTGCAGGCATGGCTGGGATGGCTTAAGGCACACCAGTTAAACGATTGTTGATTGGCTGTTGAAAGCCCGCCATGAAAAGAGCGCCAAAGCATGCAAAACCCGGAAATAAAACGACCGAACACGGATTTTTACCCGAACATACAGTAAAGTGTCCGTGTCCGTGTTCGGGTACAAAAAATCCAATTATTCGGTACGAACACGAATAATACAGTCCGTGTTCGCTCAACACTAATACCTATAAATACATACTTATACTTTAAGGTGCAAGTAACATTGATATTCAAGTTGTATACAAGGCTATATGATTTGGGCTGCATCTGTGCAATATAATAACTGTTTTAAATATATAATAGAAAACAGAAGCAACCAGTACAGTATTTTTTTTATGTAACCAATAATTACTAATATTTAAAAATACATTTTAATGTTTTTGAATGTGGAAGCATGGGCGCAGCATCAGGGGTTGCAGGGGTTGCCCATGCTCCAGGGGGCCCGTGCATCTTTCCGGTCACACTGGACTGGTGGGGTGACATTTACTAGCATTGATTACTATTTTTCTCCTGTGGCAGCTGAATGCTGGCTTCTTCTCGTCTACCACCGACATTCAGCTGCTACAGAAGGAAAGTACGAGTGACCTGCACACATCATCGAGCCTAGTGCCGGGTTTTCTAGCATGGGGAAACCAGTCACACCCGTCCTGCTTCTCTTCTGGATGCCCCGGGATCCAAACGCTGCAATAGCATTTTTTTTTAGCAGCCAGCATTTCTCTTCCCGCTGGCTGTCTGTATAGCACTCCCTGCAGAGCGGACTGAAGCTCTGGCATTTCTTGTAAACAGGATAGGAGAAGGAGCTGGGGAGAATGGACAGTCCTCTGTATCCGCACTGATCTGAGGTCTGTAAGATATTTAATGGTGCCTTGCAATGTAGAGGGACATGGTTACTGGGAGGGGTGTGATGGGGGAAAAGACAGGTAACACAGATTTATGCTACCAGGAGTGTTTTAGGGAGGGGGTAAGAGGACATTTGCTAGGGGGTGCTTTGGAAGGGAGAGGACTTGTGTTAGAAGGGGAGCTCAGATTTGAAGCCTGACCCCCCTCCTAACACACATTCTTTCTCCTTCTAAATCACCCCCTAGCACATGTCTTCTAGCAAATAAAACATGCTGGCTGCCAGGCACACTACAAGAGATGCAAGACAATTGTCCTGGGTGCCCATACTAGCACACCCCTGCCAGACACATACTGACACATCTACTGCCCTACTGACACCAACCTCTGCCCAACTGACACCATCCACTGCTCTACTGACACCAACCACTGCCCTACTGACATTGTCCCCTGCTCTACTGACACCAGACTCAGCCCTACTGACACCAACCTTTGCCCTACTGACACCATCCACTGCCTTATTGACACTGGTCAAACACCCCAGCCTTCAGAGCTATGCATTTCAGGATACCTTAAATGTCAATAATGACAGCAGATGAACATGTCTTGAGCAATAACAAAGAGCCCGGTAATGGCACAAAAATACAAATAGGCAACATGTTTTTTTAAGGGAAAGAAGTGAACAATCACGTTGATGTACTGCTCCAGTTACGAAAAAAACCAAAAAGGTTTAAATTTTGAGTTTCATTTTAATTTGAAAACCATTGTGGAGATCTGTTGCCCTCTGCTGAAGCCCTTTTAACCCGGATTCCCAGGCACCCTCGGGTGTCTTTTGGTTTCTTCAAGGAAGCCTTGGCAAAATGCCTAAAAAATTGCCCAAAAAATTGTATGCCAACCAGGGGGTCAATAAAACCTGCCTTTTAGCTACACAAACCCACAGATTGTCATTGCCCCTCTCCATCAGCACTAAGGTCATATTATCTGAGTGAGGGAGGAGAAAAACTGAGGGAGAAGCAAAACATTAGAATACTAGTCAGTACCAGTGTGCAAAGGTGTATTTTCTTTGGAAGAATAAATCACTTATAATGTTAGGTTTCTTACATGTGTGGATGTTGTTGGGTTATGTAAAACTATTAGTTTTGTTGTTTTACATTTTAAAAGGGTGTCTTGACCGAAAAAAGTTGAGAAACATTGCTCTACTGTTATCTGTTAATATCACAGTATTATGTACAATTATGTATTAGAACTTCCTGTCTCTGGGAGGATGACTTTAAAACCAAAGAAGGAAGAAGTGCAGAGAGAAAGTACAGTGCCTTGCAAAAGTATTCGGCCCCTTGAACTTTTTGACCTTTTGCCCCATTTTAGGCTTCAAACATAAAGATATAAAACTGTAATTTTTTTGTGAAGAATCAACAACAAGTGGGACACAATCATGAAGTGGAAATTTATTGGATATTACAAACTTTTTTAACAAATAAAAAACTGAAAAATTGGGTGTGCAAAATTATTCAGCCCCTTTACTTTCAGTGCAGCAAACTCTCTCCAGAAGTTTAGTGAGGATCTCTGAATGATCCAATGTTGACCTAAATGACTAATGATGATAAATAGAATCCACCTGTGTGTAATCAAGTCTCCGTATAAATGCACCTGCACTGTGATAGTCTCAGAGGTGCGTTTAAAGCGCAGAGAGCATCATGAAGAACAAGGAACACACCAGGCAGGTCCGAGATATTGTTGTGGAGAAGTTTAAAGCCGGATTTGGATACAAAAAGATTTCCTAAGCTTTAAACATCCCAAGGAGCAATGTGCAAGCAATAATATTGAAATGGAAGGAGTATCAGACCACTGCAAATCTACGAAGACCTGGCCGTCCCTCTAAACTTTCAGCTCATACAAGGAGAAGACTGATCAGAGATGCAGCCAAGAGGCCCATGATCACTCTGGATGAACTGCAGAGATCTATAGCTGAGGTGGGAGACTCTGTCCATAGGACAACAATCAGTCGTATACTGCACACATCTGGCCTTTATGGAAGAGTGGCAAGAAGAAAGCCATTTCTTAAAGATATGCATAAAAAGTGTCGGTTAAAGTTTGCCACAAGCCACCTGGGAGACACACCAAAATGCAAAACGTTATGTTTGGCGTAAAAGCAACACAGCTCATCACCCTGAACACACCATCCCCACTGTCAAACATGGTGGTGGCAGCATCATGGTTTGGGCCTGCTTTTCTTCAGCAGGGACAGGGAAGATGGTTAAAATTGATGGGAAGATGGATGAAGCCAAATACAGGACCATTCTGGAAGAAAACCTGATGGAGTCTGCAAAAGACCTGAGACCTGAGACATTTGTCGATGTCGTCTGTGACATAAGGGGGCGGGGTCTCCCGATGACATCATCGGGCGGCCACGCCCCCAATGGCTATATAATAAGCTGCAGAGACCGGAGACCGGCATAATCACCGGAGACATCGTCTGAGGAGGACCGGAGGATAAAGAAGAGCCAAGGGCAAAAGAGCAGAAGAGCAGACAGCAAAAGAGCAGAAGAGCGGAGGGGGAGAAGAGCAGAGTGGAGAAGACTGGAGTGGAGAAGACCGGATGAAGATTTTTAATAAACTTTCCAAAACGTCTCCTGTCGTTATTCAAATAAACTGCCTTTTATGGGGTGAATGGGTAGGGGGTAATGTACCCCCTACCCATTCACATAGGGAGGGGGTCCGGGATCTGGGGGGCCCCCTTGTTCAAGGGGGCTTCCAGATTCCGATGAGCCCCCTGCCCGCAGACCCCCACAACCACCTGCCAGGGTTGTGGGGATGAGGCCCTTGTCCTCATCAACATGGGGGCAAGGTGCTTTGGGGTGGGGGATGCAGAGCCCCCCTGCCCCAAAGCACCAACACCCCCCATGTTGAGGGCATGTGGCCTGGTGTGGTCCAGTGGTGGTGGGGCCACTCGCTTGTCCCCTCCCCATTCCTGGCCTGCTGGGCTGCATGCTCGGATAAGGGTCTGGTATGGATTTTGGGGGGGATCCCACGCCGTTTTTTCGGCGTGGGGCTACCCTCAAATTTCATACCAGACCCAAAGGGCCGGGTTTGGAACCTGGGGGGACCCCCACGCCGTTTTTTCCCATTTTGGCGTGGAGCTCCCCTTCAAGATTCTCACAGCGCAAGTCGCGCCGCAAGTCGGATCACCCTGATCCGACTTGCGTTGTGCCTTCCATTCAAATCAATAGGCTCCCATAGGGAACCATTGGTTTTGAATGAAGGCAGAAAAAACGCTGCTAAATGCGATGTGGCAAAACATGCAATAATGCAAATTGAAAAAGCTACTGAAAGCACATTTTTACAGCTGCTTTTTCACGGCATCAGAACTAGCTTTGCAGCACGTTTTTTCTAACGCCCCGTGTGCATGAGGCCTAAAAGGGATTTTTGCAGCATCTTCGCCAACTCTACAACACTTGCATGTGACAAGTCAAAAATGGCTGATCAAACTGAACATTAGCTGTACTCTCCTGACTACTAAATATAGATGCATTATGAAATATGTGGGCAGGCACAAAAAATCTACATCAATGACTTTAAAGCTGAACTCCAGACAAACAGCTTAATGCACAGAAGCAATACATATAAGGGATATGTTTTACCTGCCAAAGAATTTGTTTTTCTGTCTATCCAGTCCCCAGAATTAAAGAGCCACTAGGATGACATCACTTATGGTTAACCACTTTAGCCCCAGCCACCTCAGATGTACTGCGGCAGGCTGGCTCTCCCAGACAAAGTCCCGTACATGTACGGCGCTCGCCTGGGAGGAGCTAGAGGGCGAGCACACGCCGCCGCCGGCACGCTCCCGCCCCCGCTCATCAGCTGGGGAGCCAGTGCGTGTGACAGGCGGCTAGGATGGCCACTGGCCACTCGCAATCTCTCCCCGCTGACAGAGAAGGACGGAGGGCTGATGTAAACACAGCCATCTGTCATTCTCCCATAGATGATCACAGAGACCCTGCGATCCTGCTATATAGGATCGCATGTCTCTATGGTCCTCTCACAAGTTCCCCCCCCCACAGTTAGAATCACTCCCCTAGGCTTACATTTAACCCCTTCATCACCCACAGGGTTAACCCCTTCCCTGCCAGTGTCATTATTACAGTAACAGTGCATACTTTTAAAAGAAAGCTCTATTTGTGGGAAAAAAGGACATCAATTTCGTTTGGGTATAGCGTCGCACGACCGCACAATTGTCCCTTAAAATCACACAGTGCCGAATCGCAAAATAGGGCCTGGTCTTTAAGCATCAAAATCTTCAGGTCTTAAAATGGTTATGGAATACAATTATGGTCTCTCTTCTTCCCCAGCTTGTTGACTGGACATTGAAGAAACAGCAGAAGACTGAGGTCATCTCTCTACCTACTCTGTTCTCTTCTCCTGCCAGCATGTTCCTGGTTAGCACATTTGTAAGTAGCATAACTGATTGGCCTCTGGTTCTGCCTTTCTTCCTTCCAATATGCGAGATTTGCATTTATATACAGTATAAACTTTGATACTACATATAAGCAGTTAGGATACATTTGTCCTTGAAAATAATTTGTGTCTTTACCACAATGCTATTATTGGAAGCATAAGGACAATGAGTCCAGCAAACATCTTCCTAAAGCTAGAGTGTGTTCCAGAATTATGTCAGGGTATTAACCAAGAGAAGAATGATAACTTAACAAGAAGAGCTGTGTTTATGGTTGATCTTCTTGCCAGACTACTTAGCGATCATCTGTTGTATACTATTCAGATGAAAGCTAGCTATTCATCTCTAAGACTCTAAGATTACACTTAAGGCATTTTTGAATGTCATTCAGACCACTGCTATACAGACTGTTATTATTAAATATTTTGTTTAAGTATAATTGGCCCTGTAAGACTGCCACATTGTGCCCAACAATAGACCTATTTGTTTTGGCAAGCTAGGCATTTTACTGTTTTCCCAGATAGTTAAATTCCAGGCTATATAAAGAAACCACTATTAAAATGATTGTAAAGTCTTGTTCATTTTATTTTTTTAAAATAATAAACATAATATACTTACCTCCTCTGTGCGGTTGGTTTTGCACAGAGCAGCCCAGATCCTCCTCTTCTCGGGTCCCTCGTTGCTGCTCCTAGCCCCTCCTTCCCATCAAGTGCCCCCACAGCAAGCAGCTTGCTATAGGGGCACCCGAGCGGAGTTGCAGCTCCGTGTGTCCATTCAGACATGGAGCTGCCATTCGCTTCCGCTACCTCTCTCTCCTGATTGGCTAACTGACTTTGATTGACAGCCGTGGGAGCCAATCAGTAGAGAGAGTCCCGGATGGCTGAGTGACTCGTGGACATCTCTAAAGAAGGGGTTTCAGTAAGTAATAGGGGGTGCTGGGGAGGTTGCTACACCCAGAAGGTTTTTTTATATTAATGCATTGAAACATTAACATAAAAATCTTTAAAATGTACTAAATGTATTTTAAATGCAACCAGTATAAATAACTAAATATGTATTTAGATTATTTCCCTGTAATGTTCATATCAGCAGCATTCAGGCTGGGAAAGGTAGCTTCAGTCCCATAAATCAATCAGCACTATTTTGCTTTTCTTCAAATATCATTTTTTTATTAATTTTGGGGTGGGTGTGGGCAAAGAGATAACCTCACTGGTGTGCTTATATTCCTTCACATCCACATACCAGGTTTAACCACTTTCTGTCCCTGGGACAAACCCGTACAACCTCTGGAACAAGGGTTTTTACCAGAATCATGGCTGCAACTGCATCAAAGTTTGCAGCCGGTAATTGGCTTTCATGTAAAGTGATCTGAGTGGCTCTACTGCTGTCTCACCACTTTTACAGAGCCACCCATTCCTGTCACTGCCTGCCATCATTCCTGGATTCTCCTATTCCACCAAGGAGCCCAAGACCACTACAGTCTGTCAGGCCAGCTGCAGACAGAGGACAGGGAGGAATATCTGCTCCTTCTCCTCCTCTGTGATAAATTAGCTCATAAGGCGACGTGTATTACATCTCTTCTGGTTTAGGCTGTTTGTTGACTGGCCTGTACTGTACAGACAGCCAGTCAAACCATTATTGGTTTGATCAGCTGCCTTGGAAGGCAGAGGTCTAAGAGATCCCAGCTCTCACAATAAAATGTGATAAAAAATTGTGAGATTAAAAAAAAAAATATGTCACTGCTCATGCTCTCACAAGGGATGTTGTTTATCCCTTGTGATATCAATAGAGCTGAAAAAAAAGTTAAATAAACAGTGTAAAAAATACATTTAAATAAAATAAATAACTTTTTTTTTAAATTAAAGCACCCTGTCCCCCTGTCACACGTAAATGTGATCTTTAATTTTCCATAGGTCCTGCATGCATATGTCAATGGTGATATCACTCATGTGAGGTTTTGTCATAAGTGTCAAAGTGAAACAAATAATTCTAGCACCAGAGCTCTTGTTTAACTGTAAATTTGTACCTGTAGAGACTTTTAATGGGGTCGCTTATTGAGATTTTTAGGTACATTATTTTGTCGCCGTTTTTTTTTTCATTTCCATTTAAATGGAAATTTAAAAATGTGCAACATTTTAAATCTTGACATGCTTGGTATCTATTTACTCATCTTTCATATTTTATCAAAAAAATTGGGTAATATATTGTATTTGTTTGCACTAAAATTCCTTTATGGTTATTTTTTCTTAAAAATAGCATGCAACATAAAACATTGTAACAACTACCATTTTATTCTCTAGGGTCTCTGCTTTTCAGACATTATATATTGTTTGGGGGTTTTATTAAAAAAAAATACAAATATACATAAATTTTACAAAAATTTGAAAAATTTCAGAAATTGCACCGGAGCAAGTGGTTAAGCTGCACTGCTTAAAGTGAAACTCCAAAGAGTTTATTTACATGCTGCCCTGAAAGCTGTAGTTTACCACTTTCCGAGTGCCTACTGTGTGAACCGACGTAGGTATATGTCGGTCGTGCACCTGACACCCGCGAATGGCTCCCCGCTGAGAGAGAAGAACGGTCAGCTGTTGTAAACACAGCTGACCGTTCTTCTCTCTGGAATGATCACAGAGCACCTGTGATCCTGCTATATAGGAATACAGATCTCTGTGATCATTTCTCAAGTCCCACTCCCATACAGTTAGAATCACTCCCCTAGGTACACATTGAACCCCCTTGATCACTTACAGTGTTAACTCCTTCCCTGCCAGTGTCATTATTACAGTAACAGTGCATATTTTTAGCACTGATTACTGTAGTAATGTCACTGGTCCCCCCCAAAAGTGTCAAAATTGTCAGTCATGGGTCCGATCTGTCCACCACAATGTTGCAGTCCCATAAAAAATTGCAGATCAGACCATTACTAGTTAAAAAAAAAAAAAACATTAAAAATTACATATTTTTTTTTCTGAATTGTCGCTCTTTTTTTGTTTATAGCGCAAAAAATAAAAATCGCACAGGTGATCAAATACCACCAAAGAAAGCTCTATTTGTGGGGAAAAAAGGACATCAATTTTATTTAGGTACAGCTTCGCACAACCGCTCAATTGTCCCTTAAAGTAATGCAGTGCCGAATCGCAAAATATGGCCTGGTCATTAAGGGGGAAAAATCTTCCGGTCCAGAAGTGGTTAAGGTATGACAATTTTTACATAGGTACATTGGTCCGGCTTGGTAGTACTGTGAATATATATAACACACGTAGGATCCTGCTAGATGCTGAAAATCACTGTTCACCACTACAACAGTGATCTCAATGCCCCACCTCTCCACCTCGTCCTATCACAGAACATTTTGCGCTCATTGAAAAAATCTAAAGTGCCCCTGAACGGCATACGTGCTGAGCATGCAACCTCCTCTATTCACAATGCAGCCAGGCAGCAGCTTAGCATAGGATGTGGAAGCTTGTAGGAATCACCGTAGTAGCAGGGTATACTAAAGTGATTTTCAGCTACAGCTGGGATCCCACAGGTATGACATTTACATACTTACAATCCTCCAAGGTGGACCATAGTAACTATGTAAAAAATGCCATAAATCATAAAAGAGCAGCTTCAACATCATCATGCAGCTGTGGCTGCTTCTTGCCTGAATGGTGATTACATGTCATGGGGGTTGGGGAGGAAAGAGGGTTTTGAAGAAGTCAAAGAGGAGCTACACCCTAAAGGGGAAGCTCCGCTTGTTCGCACCCTCCTCCCCTCCACTGCCACATTTTTAGCACTTTTGTTTTTTGGGGGGGCGTGGATACCTGTCAAAACTAGATACCCGCTCTCCCCTTCTGGGGAAAATCACCACACAATGATCATGGCGATCTACAAACCTTCCAGTCCCTCCTCCTTTCCCCCGTTGCCTTCTGGGAGACACACAGGTCCCAAAAGACAGCGGGACAATTCAGAAGTGTAGCGTGACTCATGTATGTGCAGTAGGAAACAGGCTGTGAAGCCGCAAGGCTTCACTTCCTTTTTCCCTTAGTGAAGATTCCAGTGCCCACACCCACAGCTGATTGTTGAATCGGCTAAGGGTGCCCACATCGCAGGGTGCCTGGACAGGTAAGTGTCCTTATGTTAAAAGTCAGTAGCTACAGTATTTGTAGCTGCTGACTTTTTTTTTTTACAGGATGGAACTCCTCTTAAAAAACTTCGGCTTTAACTGTCATCATGGGCATCTAGATCAGACGATTGACTAACTATAATTTCAAATCCTTTTAGCAGGTAAACATCTCCCGTTAAAGTATTTCAGCTCTGCTGAACTGTCTTCCAGGAGTTCATCTTTAAAGGTGCTGTCATTGTGTTAAATTGTATGATACAGTTATAATGGAGTTTTAGAATCTTTATGAAATGTCATAAATGTTTTGCTCCCCATTGCTGTTTAACAATCTAATAGATGGGGCTTTCCACATTACTGCTGAAGGGTAAAACTATATATTTATATGGATAATAGAAATATTATAAGAAACACCTGCCATTTTTCTGACCACACAAAGATATTATTTCTACTATCATTAGCAACTATATTTTAGAAAAAGTGAAAACTTTTCCAGGTAACTTACTGACTGATGACATTATACTTCAGTATAGCTTTACATGTGGTGTGGGAGATCCAAGTGTGCCGGAGAGGTGGTATTATACTAAAGCTCATAGTGATAGCTCATGTATGAATGAAGGATTTTCAAAGATGTGCTACTCGTAAGGCAAAATTACTGTGATTTACACGAAATAACTTTCAATTCCTTGTAACCTGTAGGGATGAGCTTAATTAAGAGTTTTAACTTCCCTGAAATGTGGAAAAATTCATGGCATTGTGGCAACATTCACGATTTTGGCTAAATACAATTGAGTCAATAGGATAGGTAAAATTAGAATGGTGTGTGGTAGTTTTGCAAGGGTGCAATTGACTTTAAATGGTGTCTATGGGTTAAGGAAGCTCTAATAAATTAGTTTTTTTTATTGTAATCTTTCATAATTATTATAAACACTTTTCTTTACAACAACTTTGAAGCAAAGTTGCAGCTGTCAATGACAAGGTTTTGTTTATTAAAAAAACCATATGATCACCATATCTTTGCTGACATACTGATCAGATCTCAGTTTATTTATAAAAATATATTTTGTGTTGCAGTTAAAATTTAGCATTAGTTAGATTATCATTAGCAATAGTGTTGGTGTAGGGCGGGCATCACTAAATGGCAGACCGCAGGGCAAATGCAGACCGCGTCATATTCCCATTTGGACCGCCGTGATACTGCTATCTAGCAGCCTTGTCTTCCTGCTAGGATGAAGAGCGGTCCTAGCAACCAATCACTATCTTGTAACACCTGCCCTCCATTCAGATCTGCTGTGCCTCCCTTCGATCTTTGGTCTGTGTAAAGTAAGACAGTGAGGGAGGGGGCAAAGTTACAGGGGTGAGGACACTAGTGTGTGAGGCTGAAAAGGAGCTGAGGAATGTGTGTGCTGAGGAGAGTAGCATGAGGGGGGGGGGGGGCTGATGACATTACATTTGGAGGAGCCTGAGGATTGTTTTATGGGGGACTGGGAATATTGAAGTGGGGGGGCTGACGACTGTGATCTGTGTGTTTGGGGCTGAGGTTGATGAGTTGTAGACTGTGATGTGGGGGAGGGCTGAGGACATTAAAGTGGGGGGGCAGAGAACTGTAATGTGGGGGGGGGCTGAGGACTGTAGTGGGGGGGGGGCTGAGGACTGTAATGTGGGGAGGCTGCGGACAATAACGTTGGGGGCTGAGGACTGTAATGTGGGGGTACTGAGGACATGATGTGGTGGGCTGAGGACATCAAAGTGGGGGACCTGATGACTGTAATATGGTTAGCTGAGGACATCAAAGTGTGTGGGGGGGTCTGAGGATGTGATGTGGTCGGCTGAGGACATCAAAGTTGGGGGGGCTGAGGACTATGATGTGGGGGGACTGAGGACTAGAATGTGAGAGGAGCTGAGGACTGGAATGTGGGGGGAAGTGAGGACCTTAAAGTGGGGGGCTGAAATGTGGAGGACCAATAATTGTAATGTGGAGTAGCTGAGGAAAAATAAAGTAGGGAACTGAGGACTGCAGTGTGTGTCAGCCGCCCTTAGAACACTCATCAAGAGGAGATCTTGATGTGAAGGGGGAGGGAACTGTGATGTGCAGTGGGGACTGAGGATGCTGATGTAAGAATTGGTTCAGATCTGTGTATATGCATTAGGTGCACATGTCGTGGGTAGGTCAGCCCGTTTTTTTTTAAAGATACTACCAAATATTCAGAGTCACAAACCATGTTATTACAAAATGTACCGAGGACGGTGAGTGGACCCCAATGTCACTGGGATACCCCTGTGGGAGCAAACTGTGTCCGAGTGTAGGGGAGGCCACCAACCTGCATAACATTAAAAAAAAAAAGAAATATCTGTGAGAAAGAAAATAACCCAAAATTAGGGAGATCAGTACAAAGATGGGGACATGAGAGTTCCGTAACATACGTAGGGTACTCAACTATTAACATCCTTATTATACAGTTAGATTAATAAACTAGCAGTGAATCATGAATCATTAATAAACTTCCATGAATCATGAAAGTCAGAGGGCTTCAGAGCTTTAAAGGCCAACAATTTTTCATACTGGCATTGCAAATTTAATCATGCTATGGCTTCATCTAGTTTGGTTAGGGACTGGGGATGTCCAGAGGCTAGTGATAGTATTTCTGGCAGCAAAAAGGGTATGCACCCCTACTATTCTATGTGTTCTAGGATAGGTCTCAATGCCCAAATTAAGTAGAGGTAACTGTGATGAAAGGGGTACATATCGGCCCATGATTTCCCCAGTGTGATTTTGTATTGCTTTCCAAAATGATTGTATAATTGTACAATTCCATAAATGTGGTAAAGGCTACCTATGCATTTGTATAATCTCCAGCAAGTATTGGAAGTTTTGGGATAGATCTTAGAACTGTATGGGGTCATGTACCATTTATGATATATTTCCCAATGATCTCCCAATGATCAATACACAAGGAGCATTTAAAACAAATTTGAATGGCTTTTCTCCACTGAGTTAAAGAAAACATTTTTGCTAGTTCATGTTCCCATTTCAGCATATCAGGTTCCTTAACTACTTCTGGGTTATTGGTTAAGGTAGAATAAAAGAAGAATATACCGCTTGTATTGGCTTTGTTTCTATGCTGGAGATGGGTCCAGATAGTTTTAGCAACTATTAAGTTGTCTTTGCACCCATTAGATAAGAGGAAGTGCTGGATCTCTTTAAGGAAGAGAACTATCTTTAATATTGTCCCAAAAATGACAGCCTCTTAATGCTCAGTCTTGTACCCAGAAGTATGGGATCAGCCATTCAAAAGCCCATACAGGGATGCCTAGTTTATAGAAATCTAAGTCTGACTGCCTTGACTGCGGTAGCGTATGTTACGCTTCTAATGTAGCTGCCACAGTTAAGTGGGTTAATTTGCATAAAGTAGGTGACATAAAAGATGCTATCATAAGCGCTCCGAGGTCCCCTATGTTTCAAAAGAGATCTTTCAATGGAAATCCCCAATTCATCCTCGGGAGATTGCATCCAATACTTTAATTGGTCGAGCAGGGTTGCTCTGTGGTAAGCTAACAGGTCAGAAAGACCAATACCCCCACAGTCTCTGTGTTTGGTAAGAGTGGTAAAAGCTATCCTCGGTTTCTTGTCTAGCCAGAGGAATTTTCGGGAATAGTGTGTTACATTTGGTGAGGAAAGAAGGTGGGAGAGGTATTGTGAGAGTTCGAAATACAAATACATATAGAATTTTGGGAAGGACCTGAATCTTGAAGGCTGCTATTCTACCTATCCAAGACAGTTGAGCTTTGCTTATATGACACAAATCTTCTTCATTTCATTAACATAGGTAGGATTAGCCAATACATATGTATTATTCCTCCATAGAGATGTACTAACCCCCGGGTTGGCCATTCAAAATACCCAGTGAAATTAGCATGTGACAGTTAGTGGGAAGAATGCTCCATACTCTTGTCATCATTGGGAAGAACTACCCCCTTACAGATAGCTAAAAGGAACAATGGTGTCATTGGAAACTTATCTGAGAGGCAGAAATCGCCCATTGCTCAAGGAACCCCTAGCAACCTCAGGAGGAACCTTAGGGTTCCACAGAACCCTGGTTGAGAAAGTGTCAATCTCCACTTTTATTTGTCTAAAAAAGGTGGCCATGTCCTGTTGTAGGGCCCCTCTAAGAGTAATCAGCATTAGGGATGATCGAACGGTTTGGGTCGACCATCGGTTCGACCCGAACATTGGCTGTTCGAAATTCGGCCGAATTCCGAACTTTTTGCGGTAAAAGTTCGGAATTCGGCAACCAGAACCGCCCAAAATGCAATAGGACAGGAACTGGGCTTTAAAAGCCGTGATTGGACCAGAAACGTCAGTAAAAGCCAGTTGAGGGGGCAGGAGTCTGCTAGGAATGTGATTGGAGTGACTAGGGGGTCCAGAGGCCAATCAGTAGTGAATACCCCCCCCCCCCCAGTATATAACATAGCCCCGCCAAATCTCTAGCACTGTAATAGAGAGGCTGTGGAATAGAGTGGAAGCATTTCTTTTATTCCTGCTGCTCCAGTGTCATTTAGAAATTATTAGTGTGAGGAAAGGGATATGCAGTGTAGTTAGGGTACTATATACCACTATAGTTAGATTCAATAATCTAGTTTCTGTAGGGAAAGTGTTAAGTGTCAGGGTGACCATAATGTAGTTTAGGGTGAACTGACTCTGACTGCTATGCCAGGGTGACCGAACTCATCCATGTCAGGGTGACCGCCAGAAAAAAAAAGATAATTTTTCTTAGAATTTTTAGTAGAGCAGGGATGGGGTTCCGCTCCTTTCACACCTGGGCGTTTTTGTTTCAGGCGTTTATTGGGCTTTTTTGTGGACGTCTTTGGAGGCAGGCATGACATCTGAATTTCTGTATAGGGGTATATATACACACACACACACACACACACATATATATATATATGACATAATTTCAGTAGCGCAGGGATGGGGTTTCCACTCCTTTCACACCTATATGTGTGTATGTGTATATATATATATATATATGTGTGTGTGCTCTGAAGGAACGACATGGGTGGCCGTACCTTCAGAGTGCATATGCCGATGACGTCATCGGCTGCATTAAAAGTAAATATCTCCTAAACGGATTTATTAAAGGCTTACCTATATGAATATGAATTCTTCGGTCATCCACCACAGTTGTTTTCCATGGTCTTCTGGGTCTTTTGGTGTTGCTGAGCTCACTGGTGCTTTCTTTCTTTTTAATGATGTTCCAAACAGTTGATTTGGCCACACCTAATGTTTTTGCTATCTCTCTGATGGGTTTGTTTTATTTTTTCAGCCTAATGATCGCTTGCTTCACTGATAGTGACAGCTCTTTGTATCTCATATTGAGAGTTGACAGCAACGGATTCCAAATGCTAATAGCACACTTGAAATGAACTCTGGACCTTTTATCTGCTCCTTGTAAATAGGATAATGAGGGAATAACACACACCTGGTCATGGAACAGCTGAGCAGCCAATTGTCCCATTACTTTTGGTCCCTTAAAAAGTGGGAGGCACATATACAAACTGTTGTAATTCCTACACTGTTCACCTGATTTGGATGTTAAATACCCTCAAATTAAAGCTGAAAGTCTGCAGTTAAAGCACACCTTGTTTGTTTCATTTCAAATCCATTGTGGCGGTGTATAGAGCCAAAAAGTTTAGAATTGTGTCGATGTCCCAATATTTATGGACCTGACTGTATTTCAAAATGACATAGGGTCTGGGATTAAAGATACCATTTCAGTCTTTGCAGATGACACCAAGCTATGCAGTGGAATAACGTTCTTACAGGATGTCTCCAAATTACAAGCCAACCTCAATGCACTGTTTAATTGGGCAACTATGTGGAAAATGTGGTTAAATGTTGATCAATGTAAAGTTATGCACTTGGAGGCTAAGAATATGCATGAATCATACATACTAGGGGAAGTACAACTGGAGGAATCATTGGAGGAGAAGGATCTGGGGGTTTTCTTGTATTAAGAGAGATATGGATTCCAGAGAGACCTCATCTTGAATATGCAGTTCAGTTTTGGGCACCAGTTCTCAAAAAGGATATCGGGGAACTGGAGAAAGTGCAGAGAGGGGCAACCAAACTGATAAGAGACATTGAGGAGCTCAGCTACGAGGAAAGATTAGAGGAACTAGAGGAACTGAATTTATTCTCTCTTGTATAATCTTGTATAAATACATATACAATACATATATAAATACATAAGGGGCCCATATAGTGAACTTTGTGTTTAATTGTTGTTCCCTTTAAGGTCATCACAGATGACAAGAGGACACTCTTGACATTTAGAGGAGTTTTCATCTCCAAATACGGAAAGATTTCTTCCCAGTAAGAGCTGTGAAAATGTGGAATAGACTCCCCATAGAGGTGGATATGGCTAGTTAAACAGATTGCTTTAACCGCTTGTCGATCAGCCGCCGCAGTTTTACAGCGGCAGGTCAGCTCTGTTACATGAAACCATGTACCTGTATGTTGCTTTGTGTAGCAGATAGTGGGGGGGTGGGGGGGGGTGCAATGTCTATGGACTAAAACGCAAGCCAGACCAAAGTAGTGCATGGACTACTTTGAAGTCATTGCAACTTGAAGTCGCACAGATATGAATGGTGCTCATTGGAAATCATGGAGTACGACTTGTCATGCGACTTTGCAGTCCCAAGTCGCATGACAAGTTGCACAAGTGTGAAAGGGGACTAATTCAATCTTGCACTTTTTTATTGTGACACAAAGATAAAAAAATAAAAAGCAAATATAAACATAAATAGTTTAAAATATAATATAATATAATATAATATAATATAATATAATATAATATAATATAATATAATATTAATAATATAGTTGGAAAAAAAAATCTTAGGGGTAAAGGGAAGGAAGGCGTTATAAAGGTGTGATAAGAGTAAACTAAGGCCCCTTTCACACTAGTGCGACCAAAATATCACACGATTTTACCACGATTTTGACTGGACTTGAAGCAATGCCTGTGTAATCTTGAGTGGTATATACCTCAAAACGCATCAAAGTTAGTCATTAGTGCAGGGACTACTTTGAAGTCGTGGCGACTGGAAGTCGCACAGATATAAACAGTACTCTTTGGAAATCATGGACTTTGACTTGTCATGCGAATTTGCAGTCCCAAGTCGCAGGACAAGTCGCACAAGTGAAAGGGGCCTAAGACAAATAACGAATTTAAACAGGACACATAAAAAAAAAAATACATTTTTTGTTTCTTGTCGGGTTGTTATTTTTTAAATCAAATAAAACTATCTAGGAAGTGTAAAGAAACGTTATGCTTCTCAGATCAAGTTCTCCTGAGTCTAAATGCACTTGCATTCACACAGATTTACACACATCTGCATGTGTTTAACATGTGTTAAGACACATTCACAGTAGCTAATGTATCCTGGATGCACCTAAATGCAAGTAAGCGCACAGTGAATATTATACAATTAAAATCATTACAGGCATTTATATGTGTTTAGAAGTGTCATATAATTTCATATATTTGTTTGTATGTCATTGCCAATGTGAACGAGGCTATAAATGACATCATATGCAGATCAAAGCCCATCCTTTTCATCTGCAGATGAATGAAATAGAGTACATACAAATGTAACAATGTTTGTATCTCTCTAGCTTGTGCCTGAACAGTGTTTATAAACACTGTGTCAGAAGGTCCCATTTTGATAGCAGCTTGTGTATTTATACAACAATTCCCGGCTGCCATACTGACAGCAGGTATTTGTAAACAAATGTGAGACGGGGAGAGGCAGTAGGGCAGAAGGACAGGGCATACTGCACACATCTTGTGCATTTTGCTAAAGGTTTTAAAATTATGTGTGGCATGCCCAAGGTTTGCAACGGGATAAGCATTTTTGTATAAGCAATCTCTATGTTGAAATTTGAAGCTAATTTCAACAACATTTTGACAAAGGTAAAATGTTTAATTCCACAGAAACATGGGGGAAATTACCCAAACATCCTTGGTAAGCTATATATAAAAGCAATTGTTTTCTATGTGTTACAATATATATTTGCATATCAAGCAAATTTGAGCATTCACTTATCTTTTTCTCCTGGTATTCCTTGAGAACCCAAATGCTTAACATTTTAGCCAGTTCATGTTTTAAGACTAATGGCTGATCAGGCCATCTTGACAAGTAAGATTTTTTATACATTGTAAGATGATCATCACTTGCCAATATCCTATAGATATGAGTAAGGAGCAACAACATTCAAAAATGCTGAGGATAACCACCTTCACACAACAAGGAAATTCAAGCTGTTTGCAGCTCTTCTTCCCCTCCAACTCTCCTTCTGACTAACAGTTCAATTGGCAGTTACAGCCATTTTCAAATTACTATACTACAAAAATTATGATTATAGGAATCCAAGATTCTTTATATGGTTCAGCTAGGATACCAGACAGTGGTGTGTCAAGTATAGAAATATTATAATTTTGTTGAAAGTCACCAACTAAGCCCTGATCTACATATTTAAGTACACCCTCTGGTTGACAAACAAAAAGATAGTTTATGAAAAACTATGCAGCAACCACAAAATGTATTCAAGTGAATGTATGAATAAGAGTGACAGATATGCCATGACGCTAATTTACTTATGATTAAGCACTGTTAGGTGCAAAACACATCAAGCTGTATCGGTCAGGTGTTATGCATTTACTTGAGTAAACCTTCAGGTTGCTGTGGTTTTCACTGTAGACCATCATTTTGTTTTTCAACTGCTTAAACATAAATAGAAGTATGATTAAGCACCGTTGGGTGCACAATGCGTCAAGGTAAATCTGTCACCCATTGTATTTGTGCGTTTACTTGGATAAATCCTCTGATTGTTCCACTCTTCACCATGGATGATCGATTCATCTTCCAGCCTGGTCTCTAGCCCAGGCAAGGCTGGATTTATGTAAAGCTGTATTGGGTGGATTTTGAGTGTTTTCTCTGGTGGTAGCAGCACTTCTTTGCATGAATGTTTGGATACCGCACCAACCCCCTTGTTGCTGACATATGTAGAGAGCAGTGAAACGTTACTGTCACAGGATGAGCAGACAGAGATGTCTTTGTTATTCAGGCTGTTATTGACATCTTGGCTTCGCCTTCTATATACTTTATGTGATGCAAGATCGCAGCATTCATTGGGGGACTTAAGCCCCGTACACGCGTACCGATTGTCGGCCGTAAATATTCGGCCGACGACCGATCGGCCGATTGTAGGCTTGTTAGTATGATGCTTCCGACAGCCGACAGCGCATTTTCGGCCAAACAGAATCTGTCGTGCAGGCATTAAAATTTTTGTTGGCCAACACCAGAACGGCCGATTGTTCGCCAGTCAGTACAGATTTCGGCAGACAGACAGCAGATTAGCAAGACTGGGCATGCTCAGAAAAGAAAAAAGACAAGGAAAGTTAACCATCACATGACATCACTTCTGCAGTCGGCTGTTGTTGGCCGATAAAATTTGTGGGCAGTCTTTTGCAGTTTTCAACAGACACGACAGCCCTGGACAAAAGACGGCCGATCGTTCGGCCGACGATCAGTACGTGTGTACGGGGCTTAACTTTGGTTTTGGTGAACAGACTAGACCAGACTTGGTATATTGTTTAATTGATCAAACTTTGGAAAAACATTGGGAAAGAAGGGTTTCTTTAGGCTGGTGTAGCACTGTACTGATACAAGTCAGTGGTGGGAATTAATCTAACATGATTAGGAAAGTGTGTGAGTGCTTGCAAAGTCTGTTCTATACATCCCAATGATCATATTGTTGCACATATTCCTTGTAAATATGCTACTACTCATCTCATTACTGTTGCCTTCAGTAAACTAGTGTTGCCTATACTACAAATACTACTTATGGTTTAATTATCTTACGTATTGCATGTTAGAAATAATTGTTGTATGACTCACTTCGCTATAAGGGCTCTTTCACACACTGTGTCCGTCAAAATGACTTTCTCAGCGGGGGATCGATCCGCCGATCCCCTGCTGAGCAGAAGGATGACAGCTGTGTCTATGCGCTGTGTGAGGAGACACAGCTGTCAGTTCCCCATGCATCTCTATGGGGGAAATCGGATGGGAACGGACCGTCGGTCCGTTTTAATCTGATCCGCTGGACGGATGGAAAATAGGGTTTCTATCCATCCAGATTTGTCTCCGCTGACATCCGATGCCCTATAGAGATGCATGGGGGGACCGTTCAGATCTGCCAAAAAAACGGACAGGCAGATCTGAACGGTCCGCCTGTGTGAAAGGGGCCTAAGGAGTCACTAGGATCTGGTAAGCCTCCTTTACCTATCCGAGGGATATTTTCACACAGTGGTGGACTACATGGATGATATTGAGTTTTATAAATACACATAATTATAGAGAAGAGGTAATTTTGGACTGGAATTATAATGTTATTTAGTATAAATTAAAGTTTACCACATATCCCATTGAATTGTAATACAGCTTGGCTGATAAAACTAGGAGGGCTAAAAGGTGTTTTATTTACTGTAGAGTTGGTTTATCTAGAAATCTGGTACTTGTAAACATTAGGACAGGGTAGGCAACCTTTGAGAGGTGGAGATCTACTTGAACATCATAAAAGAGATCAAAGATCACCAGGGATCAACACCCTTTTTCTTTTTAACCACTTTACAACCGGAGGATTTTGCTGTCTTCCGTCCAGGCCACTTTTTGCGATTCGGCGCTGTGCGACTTCAACTGACAATTGCGCGGTCGTGCGACGCCGTACCCAAACGAAATTTACGTCCTTTTTTTCCCACAAACAGAGCTTTCTTTTGGTGGTATTTGATCACCTGTGCGATTTTTACTTTTTGCGCTATAAACAAAAAAAGAGCGTTTATTTTGAAAAAATAACAATATTTTTCACATTTTTTTATATGAAATTCCCCCCAAAAAAGATGTAAAAACCAATTTTTTTAAAAGTTTTTGGCCAATTTGTTTTATGCTACATATGTTTGGTAAAAAAAATCGCAATAAGCGTATTTTGATTGGTTTGCGCAAAAGTTATTGCGTTTACTAACAAAGGGAAAGATTTCTGTCATTTTTGGTGTTTTTTTTTTAACGCGTAATGGCGGCGATCTGCGATTTTTTTTGCGGGACTGCGACATTGCGGCGGACAGACCAGACCCCTGACTGACATTTTTGACACTTTTGGGGGTACCAGTGACATTACTGCAGTAATCAGTGCTATATATATGCACTGTTACTGTAAAAATGACACTGGCAGGGAAGGGGTTAATTTTATTGGAGAGGGAGGGGTTAATGTATGCCTGGTGCTTACTGACGTGTAGGGGGGGAGGTGACTATGTGATTCATGGACAGATCGGATGTCCAGCTATGCTGAACAGTCCGATCTGTCACTCCCTGTCACTATGGAGATCCGCCCGCTGTGTTTACACACAGCGGGCGGATCTCCAGACTCGATCCCCGACGATCGGGTAAGAGCAGCGGCGATCGCCGCTGCTCCTCCCCTGGCCCGACTCCCGCTGTGAATGAAAACAGCGGGAGCGAGCCTCCGGCGGCGCGCAAGCGCCGCCCAGAAGGGGAGGAGTCCAGTCACGTTAATACTACGTGACTGGACGATAACGAACCACTCTGCCGCAGTAGTATTACTGTGAGCGGTTGCAGAGTGGTTAAAATGTAACTAGCAAGGCCTAACTAAATAGTAAGGAAAAACTTAGAAAATATAAAAACAAATGTCACTGTAAAAATATAAACTTAGCCTACCTTAGAAGAAGTGGACAGTGTCAGTCGGGCAATGCACGGTGTGTGGACACTGTCAGTAGGGCAGTAGATGATACAGTGTCAGTGGGGAAGGGGCTGGTATCCATAGGGCAGTGGATGGTGCCAGTAAAGCAGTGGACAGTGTAAGTAGAACAGATGATGGTGTTAGTAGGACAATGGATGGTGTCAGTAGGGCAGAGGGTGGTGTCAGTAAAGCAATGGACGGTGTCAGTAGAGCAGAGGTTGGTGTTAGTAGGGCAATGGACGGTGTCAGTAGTTTTTTCTTTTTATTGTTTTGTTTTATTATTTATTGCATTTTGTATTATTTTTACAATATTATTCTTTTTTTTTTTTACAATTTTTAGGAGCCCTGTTGGGGTGCTTTGGTAAAATAACAAGGGTCTAAATATACCCCTAATGTCTCAATTGAGACAGAGAAAGAGACTGAGGACAAAGATTCCCCAGTCCCTTTCTCTGCAGCCTCAGCTGCAATGGACAGTGAAAGAATTGGAAACGCTCTGCTGTGAGCTGCTTCCTGTTCATTCACAAACTGAAGCATAGTAAACACACTACTACACTATGCTTCAGGTATGAATGAACTCAGTGAGTGATCAGCACCGATCAATCACTGTATTCATTCAGAAAAGGAAAGGGCCAGTAAATGATGTGTTTCTTTAAGTAGACATTATTATATATTATGTATGAAAAGGTTTATAAAGCTAAATCCCAATTCCAGGATGCCCAACAAAAAAGCACAGACAGGTTCTGTTTCGTTTTCTATGCACCTTCCTGCTTGTTTTATATTTTTCCCTTTTTACTTACGTTTAAATCTATTTACTGTTTGCAGTTATGTGACCAACACAGGCCTTCCACTCTTCCATCCAGTACTGGAAGAACATTGCTGGGGCTGAGAACATGAAGACAGCAGTTTCTGTAGTTGAGAGTACTACAGGAGATGTGATAATGAGTGCTTGTACAAAGAGGAAGGTGTTCAAAGGGGAGTCATTTAACCTAGAAGTGGGGTCACTAGAGATTTACAAATGTTCACAGTGGCATACAGGGGGTAGTTGATGGTGAGCTGTGCAGTGCTCTAACTATCATGGCTGAAGGACTGTAAAACAGACAAAACTTCTGAAGCGTATCTATGGTCACAATGTAAAGTCCTACAGTGGGTACGGAAAGTATTCAGACCCCCTTAAATTTTTCACTCTTTGTTATATTGCAGCCATTTGTTAAAATCATTTAAGTTCATTCTTCTTCCTCATGAATGTACACATAGCACCCCATACTGACAGAAAAACACAGAATTGTTGACATTGTTGCAGATTTATTAAAAAAGAAAAACTGAAATATCACATGGTCCTAAGTATTCAGACCCTTTGCTGTGACACTCATATTTAACTTTCCATTTCTTCTGATCATCCTTGAGATGGTTCTACACCTTCATTTGAGTCCAGCTGTGTTTGATTATACTGATTGGACTTGATTAGGAAAGCCACACACCTGTCTATATAAGACCTTTCAGATCACAATGCATGTCAGAGCAAATGAGAATCATGAGGTCAAAGGAACTGCCTGAAGAGCTCAGAGACAGAATTGTGGCAAGGCACAGATCTGGCCAAGGTTACAAAAAGATTTCTGCTGCACTTAAGGTTCCTAAGAGCACAGTGGCCTCCATAATCCTCAAATGGAAGACGTTTGGGACGACCAGAACCCTTCCTAGAGCTGGCCGTCCGGCCAAACTGAGCTATCGGGGGAGAAGAGCCTTGGTGAGAGAGGTAAAGAAGAACCCAAAGATCACTGTGGCTGAGCTCCAGAGATGCAGTCAGTTGTAGAAAGTCAACCATCACTGCAGCCCTCCACCAGTCGGGGCTTTATGGCAGAGTGGCCCGACAGAAGCCTCTCCTCAGTGTAAGACACATGAAAGCCCGCATGGAGTTTGCTAAAAAACACCTGAAGGACTCCAAGATGGTGAGAAATAAGATTCTCTGGTCTGATGAGACCAAAATAGAACTTTTTGGCCTTAATTCTAAGCGGTATGTGTGGAGAAAACCAGGCACTGCTCATCACCTGTCCAATACAGTCCCAACAGTGAAGCATGGTGGTGGCAGCATCATGCTGTGGGGGTGTTTTTCAGCTGCAGGGACAGGACGACTGGTTGCAATCGAGGGAAAGATGAATGCGGCCAAGTACAGGGATATCCTGGACAAAAACCTTCTCCAGAGTGCTCTGGACCTCAGACTGGGCCGAAGGTTTACCTTCCAACAAGACAATGACCCTAAGCACACAGCTAAAATAACGAAGGAGTGGCTTCACAACAACTCCGTGACTGTTCTTGAATGGCCCAGCCAGAGCCCTGACTTAAACCCAATTGAGCATCTCTGGAGAGACCTAAAAATGGCTGTCCACCAACGTCTACCATCCAACCTGACAGAACTGGAGAGGATCTGCAAGGAGGAATGGCAGAGGATCCCCAAATCCAGGTGTGAAAGACTTGTTGCATCTTTCCCAAAAAGACTCCTGGCTGTATTAGATCAAAAGGGGGCTTCTACTAAATACTGAGCAAAGGGTCTGAATACTTAGGACCATGTGATAGTTCAGTTTTTTTTTTTAATAAATCTGCAACAATGTCAACAATTCTGTGTTTTTCTGTCAGTATGGGGTGCTATGTGTACATTCATGAGGAAGAAGAATGAACTTAAATGATTTTAGCAAATGGCTGCAATATAACAAAGAGTGAAAAATTTAAGGGGGTCTGAATACTTTCCGTACCCACTGTATATTAATTTACCCAATGACTTGAAATTATTTCTAGCCTACTGCTATTAATCTGAATGATCTTGGTTTTTAAGCATACTTTGTGATGATCCCCACAAATTTACTTGCTTGAATTCTGGTACATGTTTTCACTATGCACTGTGAGTAGGCACTGTTGTGTCACACATTTCACAGAGCCTGCCTTCTGAACTACAGAGGAGCTTCAGGAGGTGGAATCAGTACAGGAATCCCTGCTTGCATGCAGCAAGGTACCATTGGACATATAGTCCTTAAAAATTGAAAGTAAACAGTAGAGAAGTAGCAGAAAAGCATGCAGGGAATCAATTAAGTTGTTGAAAGACCAGCACATCGGCAGAAATCAGAAACACAAAAGGAGATTTTTCATGTGGGCTTATTTTGGATTGTCAATAATAACTATTGTTGGCATTGTTATTTCAATGCTGATGTTATAAAATGAATGTACTGTATGCTGTGACTATAGATCTCCTTTATGAAAAAGACATTTAACTATGCAAAGGAAAATGCATCTGTCAAAGCCTGGTATGTCAATTTAATACACAGATAACAAAGAACATAAAATATAATATGTATTGTACAATTCAGACCAATCTGCATTAGCATTTTATTAAAACTTGATTCTGTGGAATGATGCAAGGAAGAAAATTAAAAGCTGTAACACGCTGTAATGTCATCATGTATTTTATGACAAGGTTTACAGAAAGTCCATAGAGAACCTGGCCTTGAAAATACTGAAATGACCTTTATACTGTGCTGTCCTGCCTCATTGGCTTCTTGTGCAGCCTGCAAAAACGCTTGATGCAAAAGACATACAAAGCTGATAAAGCTCCATTTATACGCATTCTACCACAGAACTTTCCAGAACAGGAGTCTAAACTGGAACTAAACAGTGCCATCTGCTGCAAAAAATAGGTAAGAGATTGAAATCATATTTTATATTACAGTTTTGACAAAAGAAAATGCTGAATTTTCCAGAATGCTATTAAGATAGTTTGTCCTAATAAAGCACTTTAAGTATTTTAAGTGCCTTACTGGGCATTCTTCCAACACTGGTTATGATTCAACAGTGGCAAGTGATGTTCCCACTTACAAGTGATGTTCCCACTTGCTTTTTTAACATATATGCTGCTAAAATGAAAGGATAGCCGTTCCAAAGATCATTCTTTCACAAATAGCTTACAGAATTTTATAGGCTACTATAAGTATTTACTTATTTTTATGAATATATATATATATATATATATAAATAACCAGGCAATTAATACACTGTTAGCTCCAAAAATGCATCTAATTAAAAATAAATACACAAAGACACAATTAAAATATCCCATAATCAAGAAGGTTGCATTTGCACTGCTAGGAGATTCAGCTTTGGATAAGCTGAACCCTGGGGTTAGATTAAGTGCCGGTTTCCACTAGTGCGACTTGCTGTGCGACTTGACACATGTCAAGTCGCACAGCAAGTCAAAAGCCATTTGTTTCAATCTGGCCCGTTTTCACTGCCGCGACTTCAGTTGCGGCGACTTCAAAAGTAGTTTGTGCACTACTTTTGAGCCGACTTCAGTGCGACTTTCCTCTATAATGAGGGACAAGTCGCACTGAATGCCGCAAGCAACTTTCACTATGAAGTCGCGCTAGAAGTAGCACGACTTCGTAGCCGCGGCAGTGGAAACGGAGCCTAAAGGGGTTCTAAAGGCAGAGCGTTTTTTTTTTTTTTTTTTTTATCCTAATGCATTCTATGCATTAAGATCAAAAACCTTCAGTGTGCAGCAGCCCCCCTACTACTTACCTGAGTCCCACCTCGATGTGACCGTGTGCCTCGGCCATCTGGGACTCTCCCTCCTGACTGGCTGAGACACAGCATCGGCGCCATTGGCTCCCCCTGCTGCCATTTAAAGTCAGTTAGCCAATGAGGAGAGAGAGGGAGTGGGGCCAAACTACAGCTCTATGTCTGAATGGACACACAGAACTGTGGCTTGGCTCGGGTTACCCCATAGCAAGCTGCTTGCTGTGGGGGCACTCGCCAGGAGGGAGGGGCCAGGAGCACCGTTGAGGGACCCGAGAGGGACCCGGAGGAGGATCTGGGCTGCTCTGTGCAAAACCACTGCACAGAGCAGGTACTGTATGTATAACATGTTTGTAAGTAAAGCACGTTTGTTATTTTTAAAGGGAAAAAAAAAACGAAACTTTAATATCACTTTAGGCATATTTCTATACATTTCTTTTTTTTTTGCTTTGCTGATCTGTTGGAAAATAAACATTCTTTTCTCTGTGAGGTCGCATGAATCTTTCATTAAAGCATTGAAAATTAAACAGTATTTTATTTTTGGTGGGGTAACAGGTACCTGTTAAGGAGACCCGTCACCGGACCATTTTTTTCAATGATAATCTTTCTCTATGATTTATTAGGGTTGATTTACTAAAACTGGAGAGTGCAAAATCTGGTGCAGCTCTGCATAGACACCAATCAAATTCCTGATTTTTTGTCAAAGCTTTATTGAACAAGATGAAATTAGAAGCTGATTTTCAACCATGCACAACTGCACCAGCTTGTGCACTGTCCAGTTTTAGTAAATCACCTCCTATGTGTATTTAAGCTATTGTATGTACGCATACAAAATATTAGGTAAAGAGGTGAGGGGAGTTGCAGAGAAGCAGGGCTAGCACAGACACTATTTAAACACTCCCAGAGGAGAAGAGGGTTATAATGTGACAGGAGGGAGGGGGGACTGTGGCTGTGCTAGAAAACTGAATGTTCCTGGAGTGGTTAAATTCCTTAACAGGTTAAGCCCATTGCAAAAGAATAGAATATTGTTTATGAAACAGAAAAAAAAAGTAAGCACTTAAAATAATATTTTTTTCTGTATTTTTTAAGTTGGTGACAAGGTTTCTGTAAGATATGCATAGATATAACAAAGAAGTAGAATACGAATGATCTTCCCTTAAAAAAAAAAAAAAAAACATTTTCTTTCAAAATCCACTTACATACACACATCTGTAATTGAATATGACAAACAGAGACCTACAGAAATGCTCCTCAGGGGGAAATTATGGCCTATTAGAGAAAACTTTCCAAATCACAATGGGCTTTTAGGTCAGTGATGCCAAGAGACAGCCTTGGGCTATTTACACTTTTGTGTCTGAAAATGCAGGGTTATCATTTATTTTTTAATATGTTATATTATGTTCTATTTTCATTTTTGAACCACTTATTCCTACAGGTTTACTTACTAGAAACTGCAAGATAAACTGCAACAAGATAGATTTTATTAAATGCATAGTACCAAAAACATTGGTTAAAACAGAGCCACTAATAATTATGATACAAAACTTTCTATGTGTTTTGACACTGTTTTTAGTGCATTGAACCACATTTAAAAAGGTGTAAATATGCATTTACTATTCTGAGATCCTAGTGAACCTACAGGACTACTATAGCACATACTACATCCACTTACGTGTATGAATATAGATTTAGCAGGATGTTTTTATTTGTATGCATAGTAAGCCTATTCCTATAAGCTTCAGAGGTGAAGATGCCCCTTTTTTTGGTAAAAGTACTGGCCGTAAATTTTGTTACTAGGTTTAGCTGACATATAGACATTTTTGATAGGCTTATTTCCACATTGCCGTAATCAAATATTATTAGAAAATTAGCTAATAGCCAAAAATTTAGAACACATTTTTGAACTCAGTACAATAACATTACTCTGTTATGTGCTGTGAGGAATTGAACGGCTGCTTTAAAAAGCTTTCAACACTGTAAAATTGAAGTAAAGCGATACTTTAGATCCATGAACTTCCCAATGCTTTGTAGGTCTTTCTAGCAGTAATGAGTTTAAGGAATGCTGTTTAATCCTTTCTATGCCTCCGGATAATATCAAATGACGTCTGCCAGACATCTAACAATTCCGTAAATCCCAATAACAGCTATAAACAGCATCATTGCTTTAAAAAAAATTGAAAATGGAGTCAATAACTTCAGGCTGCAAAGCTGTTTTTAAACCTATTCCTTGCCCGTAGCCCAAGATACCTTAGTGAGCACAATCCCCTGGGAAAGATATTAAAGGCAGCAATTTTCAGAACTGTCTGCATTATAAGCAAATTTGAGATGACAGAAGCCCTTAGGGCCTACACAAATAATGGGGCTTGTGTCCACTGGGGCTAATTCCATTTTTTTCCAGAGATACAAGTAGTATTTCTTTATTATATGCTTTGCTAAGGCCTGTGTTTCTTGTCAATGAGTCTGTTTATGACAAACTATGCCTCTTCCCAAGTCATGGAGCAAATGGGACGGTGACACATTTTTTTCAGAACATTTTCATTTGTGCATTTGGCAAGAGTGTCATTTTCAAAATAATGGTTTAACTGAGGACTGTTATATAGAGGATAAGCTATTTTTTAAAAAACATTGTCATTTTACTAAAATATTTATGAATATAACTTCTTACTCCTGTACATATTTTCACTGAGTATTTAATTAAAGTAATTTTAGTAACATAGCCTAAAATACTTTTTTTTATGTATTTTGTATGTCACAGTGCTGTAGTTTTATAGTTTTATGACCAAATTTGGTAGGGTTTACTAAGGGAATATTTGACCAAGCTGTTGACAGTTAAGTATTTACATATGTTTATCAAGCAGTAAATGAGCCTTAAAACAAGCAACACTGATCTATGTAACAACAGACACTGTGAACAATTAATCCTCAAAGTTCACAGTAGAAACACTGAAGTTGTTCTAGATTTTCTCTTAGTGCCCGCTCTATGTATGTATTAAAGATTAGAAAGCTGAACAGCTGACAAGCTACTGCTGGAGGGCGGAATAAGATGAGCCTATCTGCTAAATGAATGACTTGAATAGCTTCAGTGTTTATGCTACAAATATTGAGGATGAATTACTTCAAAGTCCCTTAAGCTTCAGAGGTCATCTATGGTCATTTATTTATTAGGAAGACTTAAAGTGTTTGTAAAGATTATTTTTTTTTTTTAATAACAAACATGTTATATTTACCTGCTCCATGCAATCGTTTTGCATAGAGCAGCCCCAATCCTCAACTTATCAGGTTCCCTGCGGGTGTTCCTGCCCCACCCCCTTCACTGAGTGCCCCCATAGCAAGCTGCTTGCTCTGTGGGCACTCGTGCATGCTATCTCCTGAGCTGCTTCTGTGTGTCTATGTGATTGACAGCAGCAGGAACCAATGGCTCCCCCTTCTGTGTCTCAGCCAATGAGGAGGCAGAGACCCGGGAGAGCTTCTGCTCTCATGCACATCACTAGTCCGGGATCAGGCTCAGGTAAGTATTAGGGAGGGCTGCATGAAGGTAAAAAGTCTGCCTTTAAAACCACTTTAATTTAAGATTTTCTATAATATGCTTTGCTTTCCCTACTTATATACAGTATCTCATGAAAGTGAGTACACCCCTCACATTTTTGGAAATATTTTATTCTAACCTTTCATGTGACAACTGCCACTTTGCTACAATGTAAAGTAGTGAGTGTACAGCTTATATAAGTGTACATTTGCTGTCCCCCTCAAAATAATTCAATACACAGCCATTAATGTATAAACTGCTGGCAACAAAAGTGAGTACACCTGTAGGTGAAAGTGTCCAAATTGGGAACAATTAGCCATTTTCCCTCCCTGGTGTCATGTGACTCATTAGTGTTACAAGGTCTCAGGTGTGAATGGGGAGTGGGTGTGTTAAATTTGGTGTTATCGCTCTCACTTTCTCATACTGGTCACTGGAAGTTCAACATGGCACCTCATGGCAAAGAACTCTTTGAGGATCTGAAAGAATTGTTGCTCTACATACAGTAAAGATGACCTAGGCTAGAAGATTGCCAAGCCCTTGAAACCGAGCTGCAGCATGGTGGCCAAGACCATATAGGGGTTTAACACGACAGGTTCCACTTAGAACAGGCCTCGCCATGGTCGACCAAAGAGGTTGAGTGCACGTGCTCAGCATCATATCCAGAAGTTGTCTTTGGGAAATAGACGTATGAGTGCTGCCGGAATTGCTGCAGAGGTTGAAGGGGTGGGGGGTCAGCCTGTCAGTGCTCATACCATATGCCGCACACTGCATTAAATTGGTCTGCATGGCTGTTGTCCCAGAAAGAAGCCTCTTCTAAAGATGATGCACAAGAAAGCCCGCAAACAGTTTGCTGAAGACAAGCAGACTAAGGACATTACTGGAACCATGTTCTGTGGTCTGATGAGACCAAGATAAATGTATTTGGTTCAGATGGTGTCAAGCGTGTGTGGCGGCAATGAGGTGAGGAATACAAAGACAAGTGTGTCTTGCCTACAGTCAAGCATGGTGGTGTGAGTGTCATTGTCTAGGGCTGCATGAGTGCAGCCAGCACTGGGGAGCTACAGATCATTGAGGGAACCTTGAATGCTAACATGTACTGTGACATACTTAAGCTGAGGATGATCCCCTCCCTTCAGAGACTGGGCCGAAGGACAGTATTCCAATATGATAATGACCCCAAACACACCTCCAAGACGACCACTGCCTTGCTAAAGAACCTCAAATTCTTTATGAGATTATGTCTCATTCCGCTAACAGGCATGTACCAGCAAGACATCGTGGATAAAGTGCAAACATGTCACCCATGGCCAAAAAGAGGTCACTGTTAAGGGCAAAACTAATTCCATTAAGCATTTTTACAATTGCTCCACAGAATTTTTAATTTACTGAATGTCTTGTCCCTGCGGTTTGTATTATGTAGGCAGAACCATCCGCACCTTGAGAAGGAGGTTCGGGGAACACCGTCGCTTAGTAGAGGGCGGATATGTAGTGTTCTCTGACATTTTCTACAACACCACGAAAGTTCCTCTGCAGGTTTCAAGGTGTGGGTCATTGAGTCCATACCGAGCACTTTCCCAATGGCAGAGCATTTTAAACGTCTCTGCTAGAAATAAACTTATTGGATTTATTCCTTAGATACTCTTGTGCCGGGTGGACTCAATAAGGAAATTGAAGTATGTACATTGATCTGACCTTAATTTTTTTTTTTTATGTTTCTATAGCCACTATTATAATGAACTATTTCATATAGAGATTTTATGGTTTTTATTTTCATCTATTTATTTTTTAGAAGATACTATTATGTTATGTAATATTTTATACATTGATACCTTGCACACTTAGTTCTAATTGTGAGCAGTATCATATATTTTTCTCATAATTTTTATGTATATATCAATTATGAACTGAAATTACCTTATTTTTATTTCTATTACATTCAGTGTTAAGGTTTCAATATTCCAATTACACTTTTTAAATCTGTGCCATTACAAGCAGCCGACGAACACTTAGGACTTTAGGACCCAGCGGCCGCTGCTTTTCTTTTATTTAAGCCCTGATCCAGTATGGCCCTGCAAAGGCCTGAAGAAGGAGCGCAAGCTCCGCAAACGCGTTGCCTAGGAGATTTCCCTGTACCTGAAAGTGACGTCAGGGCCAGCCGCATGAGCGTCCTAGGGCTCCAGGAAGTGCCGACATCCACCGGCCACATCCCCCAAGTAACAACCGCTGAGGCCATCCTGACACTGCTCTGCTAACAGAGCATCTTGCAGCGCTTTTTACAATGCTTGGTCTTTGGATATACTTTGTGAGTAACATTCAACAGATTGAAATTAAAGTTTCATGTGCTGCACTTAGTATTGCGCTTGTGTTTTCTTCACAGTCAACCACAAGTCTCTTCTTCTTACTTGCACACAGAGCTGCCATCCTAAAGAAGCTTACATATGAACTTGTGTTTTCAAGTCATGGACTATTCTTGTGAACAGACTTTTAAATGACTTACAACCCCAGTGGGGTACAGCTATACACCTTATTTGTGCCCATATAAGTTTATTCCGTGTCTGATTTACGTATTAGGGTATGCTCTTTACCCAAGGTTATTTGCAATTGAACTTAGTTTAAAGGATTTTTTGCATGGCTGATTTAGCTCTGTGGAAGTTTTAGAGGTTGTAGTTTTTGACATTTAGCAACTATCATGTTCAGTGTGTATTTATCCCTAATTTAACTCATCATGACCACTACTCTTTGACCATTCTATAAGTTCATATTAGGCAGGTGTTGCCATTATTGCTGTCGCCTACTAGGGCCATGTTAGTCAACCTGGGTGTTACAAATCCATTGCAGCTAGATTCCAGAGAGCTTCTTAAATGTGGTAATGCACAGATTTGCAAGTGAGAGTCCAAGGAATGGATTGGAGGAATGTTTGATACTTCTGACATTCTGTATAAGATGAACAGCATTCCTATAAAAGCCTGTCTGAGACTACCTATCTAGGCTAGGAGTGCTTTAAAGCAGGCTGTTTTTATGTTTGCCAAAGAACTACAGGCAGCAACTATTTATCCTCCCTGATTTTCTCTCTCTCTCTCTCTCTCTCTCTCTCTCTCTCTCTCTCTCTCTCTCTAAGTAATTTGTTTTCCCTAAAAAATATACCAATAAAGAATATAATCTAACCCCAGGGTTCAGCTTATCAGAAAATATACCACGTTTCATCCTTGCTGTAGCCTGAAAGGTAATGAATTACTTCTACCCTCTGATGCTAATTATAATTGACACACAGTATGATGTCTATCAATAGTATTAAACTAACAAGAGAATGGCCTTCACTCTGCACATTTGTAGAACTACAGATGTTTGCTCACAGGAAATGAAGAGTGGCGAAATATTGAAGTGAAAGGCCCACAGGTTCATTTTAGTTTCTTTTCTTTATACAGCTCCATTGGGCAGGTAATCAATATCAGGTTAGTTTGACATGTCACTTTAAAGCTCAGTGGCTGTCGCTGTCTTTTAATGTGTAGAATATCAATGTCGGTGTGCAACAGCAAGTGCACAGTCTTGGAACCGAGTACTGGAAAATCCCAAATTAAAACATACAAAAGTACGAAAGAATCGACCTCATCAGTGTCCATCCAGTAAGTCTGTTTCTAAAAAAAAAATGTATAGGTTTTTTTTAATGAACAGACAGAGATATGCCAACACAAACAAAATGTAAAGATACCACCCACCCTATCAGCACCAATCTCTGTAGCACTTCCCAACCCACTATGAGATATTAGTTTATGCATGATTTTTCCATATCCCTTCTAACTGAAGTTACTGGACAGGAGTTTGTAAAAAAAAGTTAACTTGGTGATCTGATTTCAGCACATTAATGAGGATTCAAACTGTGAAATTGTGTTGACAAAGTGGAGGACAAAGGAGTGGTCCACAGTACTGCCCCTGGTCTCCCTATAGCTGATCTTTTTTTTTCATTACTAACTTACCCTGCCCTGTCCTGCACTGTGCCTCTGTGTGGGGGCAGGCATTTAGGTATAGAACAGGACTTTGCTTCATTGTTCCAGGGACTGAGGCAGCAGTGGGAGTCATTGGCTCCTGTTGCTGTCAATCAAATCCTGTGAGGAGGGAGTGAGGGGACGGGGCTGAGCTGCACTGTGTGTGCCAATAGGCACACACAGCCTGGCTTAGGATCAAGCCACACATGTGCCACCACAGGAAGCTACTTCCTATGGTGGCAAATGGTGAAGAAGAGGAGTTGAAGGAGATCCCAGAACATGAAGGTTGTGTGTGCTGCAATATAGTGTTGTAGGGCAGATTGAAAATATTTAGAAATTGATTCTACTTTTAAAACTCTGCTTTTGCTGACTAATACTTTTGCTGACTAAAAGTTGGGGAAAAAAGCAGTTTTGTCACCTTTTATTTAAATTAAAGACAAGTAAATATTCACTGCGCTCAAAAGGTGCATTTAGGCCAGAGAGGCATTGGCTGTATCATAAGCATCAAAGGTCTTGCTGCCCTCTTGGGATAATGGGTATCCACACAAACTGAAAGCAAGAAGACAAGAGAAGGGCGCACCGACCTAGTGCAATACCATAAGAAACGTATTAAAAAAAATAGTTAAAACAACATATATTCTACTCACAAGAGTACGCTATAAACTCGTCTTCTTTACCTAGTGCCACCATAGGAAGCAGCTTCCTGTGGTGGCACATGTGTAGCTGGATCCCAAGCAGCACTGTATGTGTGTCTATTGACACACACAGTGCAGATTGGCCCTGCCCCCCACTCCTACCTCACAGGATTTAATTAACAGCAACATGAGCCAATGGCTCCCACTGCTGCCCCAGTCCCTGTAAGAAAAGAGAAAGACCAGTGCTACTGTTTCCAAGCATTGCATCGAGATTGGGCACAGGTAAGTATTTAAGGGGGCTGGGGGAAGCTGAGCAGTTGAGTCTGATGATTTAATTCTCCCACCAACTTGTCCTATCCCTTGACAACCTCAGTTGCAATAACTTACTGTCTCCCAAACACTTGCCCATTCTGATCTTATATCTACTGCACAAAAACAGGGTTTACAGTCTTACTGTGTTGTTATAATATTAAAAATTATTATTATTATTACTATATAAATAAAATTAAAAGTCAAACAAAGAGAACAGGGTTCACTCATAATACTGCAAATGTACATAACAGAATTTCAGTGTAGGTACATAATGCAGTGTTAAAAGATTTAACTCTCCAGAATGTACTAAAATCTGAAGAATTTTGGTTGGACTAACCATTTCATATTTTATTTTATTTTATTTTATTTCTAATGCAAAAAGGTTTGCTGTAAACAGTTTTATGAGTGCCTTCGTGTTTAGCTGTACCCATTTCTGAATATCCAAGTGATTTTATGAAACGTTTAGATACAAGCATTGACCTGCAGATGGCACAAGCGCCTTGTATTTCAGTCATCTCAGTCTTCAGTACCAGAGCTGATTCATATAGTTGTGCTTTTATTTATATTGGGCATAATAAAAAAAAAAAAAAACGTGTTTAATAAATAAGAAAAGAACAAAAAATACACATTTGGGTGTGTTTTGCACCACTATTTGAAAAGTGTATAATTTACAATTGAAATGTGATCATTAAATAAGTAACCACAGCCTTGCATAGTTGGTACGTAAATGTTGTAACTCTTACAGAACAGGCAGCTGTCAGATGAGATTGTGCTGAGAAAATGAGGGGTTACAGTATGGATTCTTGTCCCTCATTTCCTACCTAGGGTGTGCCATGCTTACTGTGCATCAATTAAAGCACAGTTCAACAAAGCTGCATTTAAACACAGTATACCCATTAGTGTTACAAACATAATGGACATATTTACATGCAGCTTTATTAATAAAAATATTTACGTTATAAAAACATGTAATTATCTGAAAATAAATGATAATTATATGTAGAGTATGCATTTGCAATGCAATTATTATTATTATTACTTTAGGTGTATGTAAATGCTAAATGTTTTGTTTTGGATTGAGTAAAGGATTAGACCCTTCATGAAGTTTTTTTATTGTCCATGTTGTGAGGATACATCACTGTATTTGTACTTTTGACAATTTTCATCTAGACAGAGAGTGAGGAGAAATCCCAAATTTTAGAGTTAGAGTGAGGGAGAATCTTCCAATAGGGTATTAGCATTGCAATGGATGGGCACCTGAAACATGCGCACCTCCATGCACCACTTTTTTTCCTAGTTTCTCAAGTCCCGACGCCATTGCTGCACATTAAAGCTGCTTTAGCTGCTCAACATGTTATTCATTACTCAGCCCATCATGCCACCTCTACTTAGAACTGCCACCCACACTCTCCCGCCGGCAGGAGTGGGACAAGGCGAACTGTAATTGCTGAATGAACCTTTTGCCAGCTGTGCCATTAGAGGATTTTAGAGAAAACAGAAAATGTGTTGGTTGGTGTGTGTGTTAATGTATGTGTTCTTGTATGTGTCTTAGTTTGTGTTAAGCTGTATATATGTTTGACCCCTGCATGGTGTACTTTATATACACTTGAGACCTGTACTCTGTACATTAAATAACCCTAGCTCCTGAACTCTGTATGCTAGGCCAGTGATGGAGAACCGTGGCACCCCAGATGTTTTGGAACTACATTTCCCATAATGCTCCACTACACTGCAGAGTGCATGAGCGTCATGGGAAATATAGTTCCAAAACATCTGGGGTGCCAAGGTGCACCATTAATGTGCTAGATTGTACATTACATACTGCTGACCTATGGACATTGTATACTAGGAAGTTCATTACTTTTACTCCTGATCCCTAAACTCTGTAAATGGTATACTATTGACCAATTCACTCTGTAAATAACACATTCATGACCCCTGGACTTTGTATATAACACATTCCCCATGCTATTGACCAGACCCCCATACTATTGACACCTGCACTCAATACACAACACACCCCTGACCCCTGTGCTCTGTACACAACACACTCCTGACCCCTGTGCTCTGTACACAACACACTCCTGACCCCTGTGCTCTGTACACAACACACTCCTGTTCCCTGTGCTCTGTATATAACACACTCCTGACCCCTGTGCTCTGTACACAACACACTCCTGACCCCTGTGCTCTGTACACAACACACTCCTGTCCCCTGTGCTCTGTACACAACACACTCCTGACTCCTGTGCTCTGTACACAACACACTCCTGTCCCCTGTGCTCTGTATATAACACACTCCTGACCACTGTGCTCTGTACACAACACACTCCTGTTCCCTGTGCTCTGTATATAACACACTCCTGACCCCTGTGCTCTGTACACAACATACTCCTGACCCCTGTGCTCTGTACACAACACACTCCTGACCCCTGTGCTCTGTACACAACACACTCCTGACCCCTGTGCTCTGTACACAACACACTCCTGACCCCTGTGCTCTGTGCTCTGTACACAACACACTCCTGACTCCTGTGCTCTGTACACAACACACTCCTGTCCCCTGTGCTCTGTATATAACACACTCCTGACCCCTGTGCTCTGTACACAACACACTCCTGACCCCTGTGCTCTGTACACAACACACTCCTGACCCATGTGCTCTGTACACAACAAACTCCTGACCCCTGTGCTCTGTTCTCTGTACACAACACACTCCTGACTCCTGTGCTCTGTACTCAACACACGCCTGACCCCTGTGCTCTGTGCTCTGTGCTCTGTACACAACACACTCCTGACCCCTGTGCTCTGTACACAGCACACTCCTGCCCCCTGTGCTCTGTACACAACACACTCCTGTTCCCTGTGCTCTGTATATAACACACTCCTGACCCCTGTGCTCTGTACACAACACACTCCTGACCCCTGTGCTCTGTACACAACACACTCCTGACCCCTGTGCTCTGTGCTCTGTACACAACACACTCCTGACTCCTGTGCTCTGTACACAACACACTCCTGTCCCCTGTGCTCTGTATATAACACACTCCTGACCCCTGTGCTCTGTACACAACACACTCCTGACCCCTGTGCTCTGTACACAACACACTCCTGACCCCTGTGCTCTGTTCTCTGTACACAACACACTCCTGACTCCTGTGCTCTGTACTCAACACACGCCTGACCCCTGTGCTCTGTGCTCTGTGCTCTGTACACAACACACTCCTGACTCCTGTAGATTACATACACTGGAAACATGCCTTTAGTACTTTATATACTTCTGACCCCTGTCCTTAGTACTTTATATAGTTTTGATCCCTTAACTCAGAATGTTACATACACCTGAACCCTGCACTTTGTACATAACACACTACTGATCCCTTCAATCTGTATATTAGATACTCCTCCCTCTTGCACTTAGTATGTTGCATACTCTGTCCTGACCCAGCACTCAGAAAGTTACTTGCTCTTGACCCCAGCACTCAACAAGTTACATGCTCTTGATCCCTGCACTATACACCGGGCTGTATGTTACATATTCCAGCCATCAATTAGGCTGTCATTCTGTTTAACTATCCCATTTAAACCACCTTCTTTGTACGGCCTGACTTGGTCCCTGCACCGATAACTTTACCACAGTTGTGTGCCACAGGGTGCCCCAGAGCTTATGCAATCCTAGCAATGCCCATGCACCTGTTTCAGTGAAACATTGGGGTGGATTTACTAAAACTGAAGAGTGCAAAATCAGACACAGCTGTAAATGGTAGCCAAACTGCTTCTAACTTCTTCTTGTTCATTTAAGCTTTGACAAAAAAAAAACCTGGAAGCTGATTGGTTTCTATGCAGAGCTGCACCTGATTTTGCACTCTCCAGTTTGAGTAAATCAACCCCTACTAGATAAGAAACACGTTCTCCTCACTTTGCAGAGATTTCCTCTCACTTCCCGTTGCATCCTAGGACAAGTTGTGAAGGAAAATATTCCCAACAGAGCAAAAAAAATAAGACATAAACTGACAGGGGTTTAAAATAGGGATGCACATTTTTAGCAACGAATATCTATTCTTTTTTTTTTAAGTACTTGCTGATACCAATTACCGATACCTATTTCCAGCATTTAGGGAGATCAAGATGACGAGGAGCAGGGAGGAGGATCTCCATAATCTATCAGTGCGCTGTGTAATATTACCATCTGGATGAGACCAAGTGATGAAGAAACACAGCACTCCCAACACTCAGCACTGTCAATAAAAAGAAAAGAGAAGGCGCCTGGCCCTTTAAATAAAAGATTGTTGAACCTGCTGCCCTTTTAATTGTAATAAAACAATAAATAGGTATATATCATAGGTAAAAAGGCGCTGGTAATCTTAATATATCACGTGTTATAAAAATTAATAGGTGATTTAAAGTGTAATATATGTGATTAAAAATTGCTACAAATATATATATGATCTACTATTGGTGCAATTAGCAAAGAAAAGTGCATACCAGTGCAATTTCAATTCAGAAGTGTTTGTGCTTCTCAAAGTAAATTAATCCACAAAGGTGTGGATCAGTGAACCAATAAATAGATATATAAAGAATTCCATACAAAAATCACATAAGAATATATAAAAATATAAATATATAAATGTGCTCCAAGTAGTGTTTAAAAGTCCAGGCAATAGCATGCAATCAAAATTGTGCTTGGTGGATTCTTATTAATCCCTTCACAGTGCTCCAGGTGCTGGGATGTGACAACCGTAAATTAAGAAGTGCTTGTGCTTCTCAAACTAAATTAATCCACAAAGGTGTGGATCAGTAAACCAATAAATAAATATATAAAGAATTCCATACAAAAATCACATAAGGATATATAAAAAAATCACATAAGAATATATAAAAAAGTATAAATATATAAATGTGCTCCAAGTAGTGTTTAAAAGTCCAAGCAATAGCATGCAATCAAAATTGTGCTTGGTGAATTCTTATTAATCCATTCACAGTGCTCCAGGTGCTGGGATGTGACAACCGTGGCCTCTTACCAGCTAGCAGCAGGTCACAAGGACCCCCGACGCCTGTGATCCCTTTATTGGGTGGATCAAACCTCTCCTCGATTGCTTGGATCTCTGGCTCCTATATTACTCGAGTTGGACCATGTAGTCCCCCCATACACATAAAGATATAGAAGAACAAATAGCCTCCAATAGTGAAATACTGTTTTATTCTCCAAAAAACATACACTATAAGGTGACAATTAGCCTCTTACTATTTGTTGTGCCCTCCTGGCACTGGGCAATTCGGCAGTACAAAATCGTTTTTTTGGGTCTTAGGAAGATATTCTCCGGGGATCTGCAGCACCCTGTATCTCCTTTCCCCCTTCTTTGTATTGTGGCGGTAGATGTGTATCCCAGCCTCTGTTCCGAATGCCTCTGTGTGTTATTTCCGGGTTAGCATTGACCACAATGCATTTAGCTTAACGAGCGTCCTCAGGCAGCACTGTCAGCCTCACAGCTAGGAGGACCATGATGTCATTCTATGTCCTCCTCTTCCCCCTTTCCCATCTCCTCCATCCCACGTCCCCTTCCTCCTGCAGTCCATGCAACATGTTGAGTGCAGGAATAAGTAACATAAAATACAATGTATTGAGTGCAGAAGTCAGGATGGGAATAGGGTATCGGGAGAGAGAGATAAAGGGGTGAGAGGGAGAAAGAGTGTTGGGGGAGAGGGGGGATGAAAATAGAGAAAAAAAAGGCAAAAGAAACAGAGTGGCAGGGAAAGGGCAGACTCCCATTCCTCAGCTCACACAGCACAAGTTATTCACCAAAGGGGTCACTAGAGCCTGTCAGCCTTCCCCCCAAAACTATATATATACAGTCTATACAGGTCCTGTGTACAGGCTGCAGGCTAGAGCAAAAGAGTGTTTTGCCTGTCTGCACACACAGCAGAGACAATTGAGGGAGGAGAGCTTTGAGCACCCAGAGAGAAGAAAGAGAAAGCACGGCCAACCCCTCACCTTCCTTCCAGGTCCCAGCCAAATCTTCACCTTGTGGGGCTGAGCAAGGCTGATGAATGAAGCATTCTGAAAGGACTCCTCTGTGGTGGTACATCCAGGCTCCTCCCTCCATGCATGGCAGACTTCATAGGTAAGGAGATTTGGTTCCTGCAGACACACTGTCACTGATGGCTAACGGCAGCTGCCCCTTTTTTTTTTACATTTATCTGTCAGTGGGGAAGTCCGCAGACAGGTGAATGAATCAGGTGAGTGAATTAAGGACGCTGAGGCCCCTCTCCTTAACAACTGATATTTGCTGAATTCTTTTGTTAACATATCAGTCACCGGGAAAATTCAACTGACAGCTGAAATAACTGAGCCAGAAGGTATCGGATTTAAGTATCGGTACCATAGCATAATTTGGTTACAAATTGTACACAAGCCAGTGGGTATTCCAGGTGATTCCACTGACCAAACAAAGTCATGATCATATTTGGTTAATTAGGTCAGTCAGCTTACATTCAGCTTCAGAGCCATAAGCTGTCATTTATGGTGAGTCTGTTGAGAGAACCTCATCACGAGTGGCATCGCTTGATGATTGATTGACAATAAATTTACACCATGGGAAAGTTTTGATTTTTTTGGACTTTTTCATTGTGTGTGTGTTTATTTACTTTATAACTTCCTTGTAAATAGTTAACCAGGGGTACCCTGTATCCCTTACTCATTCATATAGATGAGAGCCCCCCTCATAACAGAACCAAAGGCCCCATGCCCTTCAGTTTTGCAGGAACAAACACTCTAGTTCTATCAAAACTTGCACATGCACAGTGCATCTCTCTCTGTTTCAGCAGTGGTTGAGCTCCCGTTAAGTTAAAGAGTGTGTCCAGCCTGTCCTGCTATCTAGGCAGAATTGAGGGGATTGGTCAGGCCCTTTAACTAGGTGTACAGGCTCTGCACATGATCTACATGTATAACATTCTAAAGCAGCTTCTTATTCAAAACCTGAGCAATGTTTTTTTTATGTAATGAGGATGCTTGAATGCTAGAATGCATGGGAAATATTATTGTAAATGTTCTTAAACTTTAATATTTTCAGATTTTTTTCTAATGTTGTTCTTATAGGTCTGCATAAATACCAGCATTTAGTCTATTCTGCACAGTTAAGAAAATACCTAACATCTTAAGTTTTTTTCCTGTAGGAAGAGATGTTGCAAAGGCATTTTATGGCTGACGGAACTAATTTAGTGCAGAACAGGCAGTAAGCTATCTTTAGATAAATGCTAATGAGAATGTGACTGCTCTGCTCTGTTATGCTGAGAGGGAAGGTCAACATCTAATAAATCCTGTTAACAAGGCAATCTGAACTACACTTCAGCTTAACATCGCTTCAACATATAGTCATTACTGCCAGTGGGCTATTAAATAGAAGCAGGTCAAATAACAGAAATAAAGACACTGAAGACACAAACTGCTTTCAAAAGTAAAATATGTGCCTCCAAATACATATTTCATTTATATGATATGTTTATATAGGATTGATTTATGGGTTTTACATATATCTAGCCCACAGTTCAGTAATTGGAATGTTAGCTTGTACAACCTTTGCCCTCGCTCCTTGCATGTGGTATGCTTTACTATGTTCCGCATTGTAGAAAAGGTCAAATGACTTAGGGGTTACATTTCCAGCTCATTTGTTTACTATGTCTTAGCCTTTTATAGGGCACCAGTGATTAACCTTCTCTGTCATCGGTATGGCTTCTGTTAAAGTAAACTTGTCATAGAGTTAATGCAGTCAAGGAAGAGCACAGCTAAAGACAATCATTTTTTTTTTTTTTTTTTTTTTTTTTTTTTTAGGATAGTTTCGAAGTCAGGTACATTGCAAATGTAAGGTCTGCCCCAATTGTAAAAGAAAACCTGACATTAAAGAAATACTTTTTTTCATCATGGCTGACCTCCAGCTGAAAACCCCAGATGCTTGCTGTGCTGACTGTTTGATTTTAAAACACTCTGTGCAGTTTTGATACTGTATACTTGTCCTAGATTAATGACTCCTAATATGTAAATCATTGGCTCAGTTTAAATTAGGAAACTAGAATTTTAAAACAGAGGTCAGAAATGGCAGCTTCTAAATCTTTTTATTTTAAAATGCATCCTTGATAGCGCTATCACTGATGGCAGACTCAGGTAAGTAGAAAAGGTGTTGAAGGGCTTTTGTAAAAACTAGAAATGAGTTAGAAATTAGGGGAACTGGCAATGTTCTTTAATACTTCTCTTTTGCTTTTTCTAATGCACGCATGACAATTCTAGGAGGTTAGGTTACAGAAGACTTATTTTCGGTCTTCTTTAAGGTATGGACCTGTTGGATCATCTTTAAAGCTACCCTATTAAGTAAGGTACTCCTGTTTGGAGTTTGATACGTGAATTTTGTCTCTGAGCTGCGACCATGGTTCTCTCCCAGTATACTTTCCCCCATTGATGAAGCTAGACGCCCCCCCCCCCCCAGAAAGGGATAGTGTCAGTAGTTTTTTATTATTATTATTTATTTTTTTTTTATTTTTTTTTTAGAATTGTATTTTTTTTTAAATATTGTTATACTGCAACAGTGTCCCCTTACATCAATGCCCCCCTACATCAGTGTCCCCCTTACATCAATGCCCCCCCATATCAATGTCCACTTGTTTTAAAGTCCCCTGTTACTTTAGAACCCCTCCCAACATTAGTGTCCCCCCTTACATTAGTGTTCTCTTACATCAGTTTCCCCCATTACTTTAGAATCCTCTCTAACATCAGAGTCTCTCCAGTCATCAGAATCCCTTTTCACATCCCACCCTATATCAGTGTCCCACCTTATATTAGTATCCCACTTTACATCAGTGTCCTTACTTAGATCAGTGTCCCCCCTTACTTCAGAACCCCCCTTACATCAATTCTACCCTTTACATAAGAGTCCTTCCTTACATTAGTGTACCTTCTTACTTCAGAGCCCCTCTTTACATCAGTGAACCCTTAACCACTTTAAGACCAGAAGGATTTGCCCCCTTAATGACCAGGCCCTATTTTGCGATTCTGCACTTTTATTTTAAGGGGCAATTGCGCAGTCATGCAACGCTGTACCCAAACAAAATTTACGTTCTTTTTTTCCCACAAATAGAGCTTTTTTTTGGTGGTATTTGATCACCTGTGCGATTTTTATTTTTTGCGTTATAAACAAAAAAAGAGCTTACATTTTGAAAAAAAACATAACAATATTTTTCAAGTTGTGCTATATACTGTAACATTCCCCCCAAAAAATTTAAAAATCAAAATTTGTTAACATTTTAGGCCAATTTGTTTTCTGCTACATATTTTTTGTAAAAAAATTAGCAATAAGCATATTTTGATTGGTTTGCGCAAAAGTTATTGCGGGAAACTACGGGAAAGATTTATGTAATTTTTATTGTTTTTATTTTTTTACTAGTAATGGCGGCGATCTGTGATTTTTTGTGGGACTGCGACTTTGTGGCCAACAGATCAGACCCCTAACTGACATTTAGACACTTTTGGGGGTACCAATGACATTACTACAGTAATCAGTGCTAAAAATATGCACTGTTACTGTAATAATGCCATTGGCAGGGAAGAGGATAATACTATTGGTGATCAAGGGGTTAAATGTAAGCCTAGGGGAGTGATTCTAAATGTGGGGGGGTTGGGCTTGTGAGATGACCAGAGAGACATGCGATCCTATATAGCAGGGTCACAGTCTCTGTGATCATCCGAGGGAGGACGGACGGCTGGGTTTACATCAGCCGTCCATCCTTCTCTGTCAGCGGGGAGAGATCGAGAGTGTCAGGCGGCAATCTGAGCCGCTTGACACTGGCACTGGCTTCCTAGCTGACGAGTGGGGGAGGGAGAGCGCTGCTGGTGGTGCACACGCTCCCCCCTAGCTCCTCCCAGGAGAGCGCCGTACATGTACGGGGTTTTGCCTGGGAGAGCCAGCCTGCCGCAGTACATCTGCGGCGGCTGGTCGTCAAGTGGTCAAAGAAGTTGTAAAGTCAGAAGGTTTTTTTTTTAATGTATTCTATGCATCAAGATAAAAAGCCTTCTGTGGGTAGAAGACCCCCCAGCACCCCCTAATACTTTCCTGTGCCCCCTCTCTCTCCAGCGATGTCCACAAGATACATGATGTCCACTGAGATACAGCCGAAGTACCATTGGCTCACCATTGGCTTACACGGTTGTCCATGAAAGTCAGTGAGCCAACAAGGAGAGAGAGGGGGCGGGGGCGAACGGTAGCTCCATGTCTGAATGGACACAGGGAGCTGCAGCTCAGTTCGGGTGCCCACATAGCAAGCTGCTTGTTGTGGGGACATTTGCTAGGAGGGAGGGGCCAAATAGCAGGAATGAGGGACTCGAGAAGGAGAGGATCCGGGCTGCTCTGTGTAAAACCAACTGCACAGAGGAGGTAAGTATAACATGTTTGTTTTTCAAAAAAAAACAGGCAATCACTTTAAATGAAGGTGAGAAAGTAAAAAAAAAAAAAACTGACTGCAGCATTCACTGATATTCACACATAAATATCAAAAGACAATTGAAAAAAAAAAAATAGTGTTGTGCTGTCAGGAAAACTTTGAATTCAGTGCATAGTGTATAACAAACAAATCAAAAAATAGTACAGTCCTGTAAATGAAATATCAAAGACCATCAAAAGTGTGCACAATTTTCATGTAGCTGCTGTGCACCAACCACCAAGTGAATTTAATGCCGCTTACCAAATCCTTAGACAGCACAACTCAAGAGATCTAAATCAGCATTTAAAGGGTGACAAAGCCCACATGGATAGATGGATGAGAAGCACCTGCTCTCTTCCTCTCACCTCAGCAAGCATTAAGCCTCACTCTCTCAAGAATGGCTTGTCCCAAAAGTGGTCACTGGATCACTTTTCATATACCGCTTCTCATATTCTCATAAACACTTATCATAGAAAGAGCAAGGAAATTCCATAGTGAAGCATCATTTAAAAAAACCTTTAAAAATAAGCCAAGTGGGTACTCACAAAACAGATAGTATAAAAGCATATCGCACAGAACCGCCGACTCCCTGTTGGGCGTGATAGCGAGGAAAGTGGCATGGTCTGAATCCCATTAGCAGTAATTAACCCTTTGAGTGTATCTCAACAAAACTGAAAATTTTGTTACAGAGGATGCCCAAAATCTGACTTGTATCTTAGTGCTGAATTCTGCAAAAAACAGTAAGCAGGAAAGCAGGAAATTACATTTCTGGGGGGTGTTCCGTACCCAATCTGTGTACAGAACATCTCCAGGTGGCTATATTGCATTACATTTTATGGAAAATTACAGCTGCAGTTTGAAAAGGAAAGGTACATTTTAATATTGTTATGTTACAATATGGCATGTGTTGCAACTGTATATGCCACATTAATATATATAAGATTTTTTTATATATTTTTTCCAAAGTGGAGTTACCCTTTAATGAACGTTGGATAGAAATTGGCCAGTGGCAAAACAATTTTGTATAAGGGAAAACAGGGACAGTCTCAGTGAACTACTGACCAGTTTCTATCTGCTGCTTAAAGTGGACCTATTGACAAAAAACCTGTCACTGCTAAAACTACCTGAAAGAAAAAGGCAATTTTTCAAAGTGAAATTAATCAGAATGGCCTGCTGCTGGTGCTGTGTGTAACTCAAGCTAATTGAGAAAAAAAATCGAATCCACAGCCAAATATGTGCTACTAGTGTATGTTGTTGTAAAGGCTGTCTGTGAAAATCAAACTGTTCTGTAACACCATATACAGCTTTATGGTTAACCACAAACATATTATTAATGTAGGGCACCCCCTAAGAAGCCCAAATGAACTTGGATCCCCCACTTCTGCACAGCCAGGCACACTGATTCCTCACAAGCACCCCAAAGTCAGAGACTCTGTCCGTGACTTCAGTTTTTTTTGTTCTTTTTTTTTTTTTTTATTTATTGTGGGTTAATAAATTGGATAGGGATGGGAGGTTATGGGATGCCCACTTGACTTTAGAAAAACTTCAACAGCAACTTTAGGGACATCTTCCTATATATAGTCTATATACAGTCTCCTTTTCTTGAATCCTGCACACATTTGCTTGCTTGCACCAGCTGAATCACTGTATGATGATCTGACAAGCTCACAGTCAGACTGTAGCAATAGCCCTTTACAGGCAGGGACTCACAGCCCCTTGTAGCAAAAATGTAGTGAAAAAACTTGTATTTTCTCCTTTGTGGCCACTTCTCCCAGCACCACCTCTTCAGGCACTGCCAACCCACCTGGCTGCAGCTGTCCATTTCACCCGCCTTCCAGGCTAACTCTCCATACTAGTCCTCCAGACCTACCCTTCTCCAGCCCATCCGGCTTTCAGGGAAGGACAAAGACTTAAACACACTGTTGTTCTCAGGGAGACTGGCTACATGTGGCAGTCTCCCCCCTTTTCAGTCCCCAACAGTGCTGATCTACCCATTCTGTCTTCTCTTTCTCCCCTGCCTCCAAGAAGGGCTTCATCCCATGTGTTATGGAAGGATCCTTCCTGCACCTGAGCCCAAGCCCGAGGCAGGACACCCCCTCCAGACTAGTGGATTTGCCTCAAGGGCCACCAACAGACTCCTCATCACTGCATCTCCATCTTTCACCTGACTTCCCTGCTGGCATGGCCCATATCTATTTATGGAGTAGTCTAAGCCTTCTTCCAGCCAGCCCCTGGGGATTGGCTGAGGTTCCATATATTTTCAAGGCAGCTCCTCCTAACCTACACCCACTAATTCTAAAAGATTCTCCAACCTTCTAGACCAGGGGGAGGCACCAGAGAACTGCCAGGAAGAGTCACCAAGCCCTGAGCTCTAGTAAACCCTGACCCAGATTCCATGGCTCAGACTTAGCTTTGAGCCAAACTAGAGTTTAGCTACTCTAAACTCTAACACATCCCACACTACTTCCAGAACACACTAGAGGGTGCTACACTGAAATTATTTGGGGTTTCTTCAATGCTTCCTTTGAAACTGTAAGAAATGGCCCTCTCACCACTGTACAGTATTTACAAAAAAAAAACAAAAAAAAAAAAACATTTTTTGTATTGGTACATGTTCCCTACAGCAGTGTCCAGCTTCTGATGCCTTCCTTTTCAGAGTAGTTTGCATGTTAGCCTTAATAATTGCCAAAAAAATGCCACATAGACTTTAAAGTTCAGGTTCACTAAATTTCAAATAGGTTTGACCTTACTGTTTAGACTTAATTTTTTAGATGATTTACTCACAGTTAGTTGATGCCTGGCAGTTACTGAGTGGAGTTCAGTAAGCTGAACTCCACTCAGTAACTGGCAGTAACTTCAGTGTCAGACTTGTGTATTGAATTCATAACAGACTGTTAATTTATGGTGTTTCTTTTTTTTGTGCATGCCTAAAACCACCCTGAAAAATTAAAAAGGCCATTATCTTGAATAGGAGGGAAGTTATTCTCACCTTTCCAATGACGTTTCTTCCAAGTTCCTTTTGTTCCATTACTGCAGACTCTGTCAGACTTTTCAACATTCAACACCTCTTTGTGTGTTAGATGCCTGTGGCTCCAATGTGTGCTGTGGTTTCTTCCTCTGACTCCACATTATTGCTGTGTCCTCTAGCGAGGTAGAGGTTGGAAGAAGGAAGTTGAGCATCCTCCAAACTACAGAAAACTGGAGCTGCAGCCTCCAATACCATCTTGATGTACTGTATTCTGTACAATTTCTGTCTTCTCTTTCAAGTGTTTTAACCCCTTGGCACCGGCACCTCCCAGAACATTGAGGGGTTCAAGATGCTGGGAGGTGGGGCATGGTTTGTGATCATGTGACCACTGTAATTAGCTGTCACTGCAGTCAGATAATTGGAAAGCTCCCGATTGCATGGAGCGATTGTGAGGTTTCGGTTAGCCCCCGGTAACCGTGCTGGGAGTGCGCAGCTGTTTTTGCAATATTGCACACAAATATGTGGCCGCTCGGCACCATGGCCCACACAAGGGAGGCTGAATATTTGCTGTTGGCCATGCACATCAGGCATTTAGATCAGAAATTTATAAGTAGCGTTTAAAGGCATAACAAAAAATGCAGCAAAGCTGCATTCAGAGAGGAGCTTATTAGCGTAATTGACTTGCATATATGCAAACTATGGGCAGAATAAACCAGCACAATTACATTATGCAAAAAAATCTTTGTTTCCTATGGATTCTTTTTTGTTCAGCTGGGGTGCCCGTTTTGTAGTCTAAGAAAGTAGGGAGGTATGAATTGCTACTATTTTTGAATTTTTTACTCAACTTTATCAGCAATACATGAACACACTAATCTCCATCTACTAATTTACAGAGCGGTTATGTTTTTTTTATTGCTGTTTGAAGTGTAATAATCATTGTTCCACATCATAAGTCTAATTTTGTTTAGCGATTATGACACATTCCACATTATTTACAAGCCTGAGCTGAACATCAATTGATAGATTTGCAACCTAACCTCACAAATGCATCCAGTGATGTTGATTTATGGTGTCAGGACAATGTGGTTAGTCTTCCCTTGACCATTGTAATTCACATTGATTTATTATTCAGTGCTGGTTAAGCAAGCATATTAAAAGTTCACATTGCTGTACAGAGGCGGTATTATAAATATTACAAATGTATAGTAGGTGAAGAGGTTCTTGATTGTATTATGTCTTATTTAAACGTGTCCTGTTCTGCTTAAAGGATAGGGTCATCTTTGAAAAAAAATAATAAATGCATGTTTTCACTGAAAAGAAAATGTGCATTTATTTTTTCTCAAGTGCCTGCAGAGCATGGCACCCTCGGTCAGTGAATCATAGGTGCAATGTCAGGCTCCTGCAGACACTTGCCACAGATTTCAGCCCATACTTCTGTACAAGCTTCCTATTTGAAAGCTGTTGCAAATGTCAATGAACTATGAGAACACTCACCAGCCCCCTCGCAGTTCACTGAAAACTCCAAGTCAGCTGCCGCGGTGCCAGACAAGACTTGTTATTCATTCATTCACAGATCCCTGTAAATGAATGACACAGCTGTGTGGACAGAGCCCCACAAGGTAATGCTGTTTTGGAAACCTGACAGTGGGTGCAGGGAGAGGATCCCCCGCCTGCTGTCCCAGAGGGGGAAACTTGGGATGGTGGGGTGTTGGGAGTGGGGGGTAGGGGCTACTTGGAGCATGTTACAAGTTACACCTTAAATATGGGTGTAATGTGTAACATGCTCTAAAAGGTGAACATATCCTTTAAGCAGATTAAATAAGGTTAAGCAAATTTGCCTGGGTTCACTGGAGGAGTGTTAAATCATGTTTAAGATCCACAAACCACCTATGGCCTCACCACCCTGAATACATCCAATTGCATCTGATCTTGAAAGCAAAGCAGGGTTGGGTCTGGTTAGTACTTGGATGGGACCGCCTAGGAATACCAGGTGCGGTGGGCTTAAAAAAAGGAGTATATTGCAGGTAAGTATTGGCATTCAATTCTGGCCATTTTCAAGGCTGATAGGCAAGCTACTGTCAAAAAAGATAAGGCAGATAGTCACTGCAATGGGGGAACCTAACGCAAAACAATGTTACTGAACAGTATAGTTTTCATAGACAGTTTCATGGATGAAGTCCATCTGGCTCAATCCTTTAAAAAAAAAACAGTAATGAAAACCCAACCATACAATCCCATATACTCAATCCTATACCCACATTTGATCCAGAGGAAGGCGAAAAAACCCCAGCAAAGCATGATCCAATTTGCTACAGCAGGAGAAAAAAAATTAATTCCTGATTCCCAGAGAGGCAATCGGATATTCCCTGGATCAACTTTACCTATAAATATTACTACCCATTTATATTAAGTACACCCAGGAAAGAATCCAGGCCTTTTTTAAAGCACTCTAGTGAGCTAGCCAGAACCACCTCTGGAGATAGTCTATTCCACATTTTCACAGCTCTTACGGAGAAGAAACCTTTCTGTATTTGGAGACAAAATCTGTTTTCCTCTAGACGTAAAGAGTGCTCCCTTGTCCTCTGTGTTGACCTTAAAGTGAACAACTCAACACCAAGTTTACTATATGGACCCCTTATGTATGTATACATGTTGATCATATCCCCCCTTAATCTCCTCTTCTCAAGAGAGAATAAATTCAGTTCCTCTAATCTTTTCTCATAGCTTAGCTCCTCCATGCCTCTTATCAGTTTTGTTGCCCTTCTCTGCACTTTCTCCCATTCCCCGATATCCTTTTTAAGAACTGGTGCCAAAAACTGAACTGCATATTCCAGACGAGGTTTTACTAATGATTTGTAAAGGGGCAAAATTATATCTCTCTCTCGGGAGTCTATGCCTCTGAGTCCATGCCTCTGTTATTATTGCTTGCTTTGGAAACCGCAGCTTGGCATTGCATGCTATTATTAGGCTAATGATCTACCAGAACACCCAGATCCTTCTCTGCTATGGATTCCCCCAGTTCTACTCTGCTTAGTATGTATGATGCATGCACATTCTTAGCCCTGAAGTGCGTTACTTTACATTTATCAACATTAAACCTCATTTGCCACATAGTTGCCCAATGAAACAGTGCATTGAGGTCAGCTTGTAAGTTGGAGACATCCTGTAAAGAAGTTATTCCACTGCAAAGCTTGGTGTCATCTGCAAAGACTGAAATTATACTTTTAATCCCAGACCCTTTATCATTTATAAAGATATTACAAAGTAAGGGTCCCAACATTGAACCTTGGGGTACACCACTGATAACCTTAGACCATTCAGAGTAAGAATCATTAACCATTACTCTCTGAATTCTATCTTTTAGCCAATTTTCTATCTATTTACAAGCTGATCTTTACAAGCCTGTAGACTTTAACTTACACATTAGCCATGTGTGGGGAACTGTGTCAAATGCTTTTGCAATCTGTCGTTCATTTTGAATTTTTGCATCCTTGATTTCCTTTTTATATATTCTGTTAAATTCTTTGTAATGATTAAACAATGATAGTGTTCCTTCATTTTTATATTTTTTAAAAGCTCTTTTCTTTTTATTTGTAGCTTTTTTACATTTGCCGTGAGCCACATATGTTTTATTTGTAGCCCTTTAAACGTATTACCACTGTATACCATTATTACCACTGTATACCATTATCTTCACTGTATACCATTCTGGTTTCTTGTAAAATATTGCGAAGAAAATAGTTCTTGTTTCACCATGTTCCGAATTTTGGAACCCTGATATAAAAGTCCTTAGTGTCATAAAAATTGGTCTGTTGGAAAATAATTTAAAAGTATTGATTTTGAGATATTTTCTCACAGTATCACACTGCATTGTCTAAAGAGTTAAATAAAATGGCAAAGCAATGCACAAATATACTTCAAAACCATAACCCTGCACTCTCTGAACCACTGCATATCCCTGTATCCCCAATCATTCCCAAAATATTCAAAATATAGACTTCTAGCATGTATTTTGGTAGAAATTGGCCAGCATCAGGACAGTACGCAAACACTTGAATAGGCAGCAAATAGAATTAGCTCTGCCGGGTGGACCTTTAAGCTACCAACATCAATGTTATGGCTGTTTCCAGCAGCATTCTCTCCAGGGCAGGTGGATTTTCCTTCAGCCTCTGCAGCAGGAGAAAAAAAAACATTTGGCGCAACTGAAGTGTTTTTAATTTTTTTAGCAGTAGCATTATTTTTAATATTTTTTTTCGCAAGAGATTTGACTTTGGAGGGTGGGAACTTTGTTGGACAAAGACAGGCTTCAAAGAGGCAGCAGGGGATCAGCAGAATTAAGATTTAACCAAGCATCACCCCCCCCCTTCCATTTTCCATAAAAATCAACATTTTGCTACACACAGGACATTTTTACATCTGCTTTATCAGACCTGCCAGTGCCTATAAAAAGTAATCATGATATCTGAAATAGAGAAGCATCATACTTGCTAGTGACAGCACTCGTGATGGGTAATTAGCTTAGCACTGCCACATTGGGGCAAATGTTTACCCTGTACAACATCACTATTTTTTCTTTATACTGGTGCGTTAAAGCGATATTAAAATCTTGATTTTTTAAAATAACAAACATGTTATATTTACCTGCTTTGTGCAGTGGTTTTGCACAGTGCCGCCAAGATCCTCCTCTTCTCGGGTCCCACGCTGTCACCCCTGGCTCCTCCTTCCTGCTGGATGCCCCCACAGCAAGCAGCTTACTCTGGGGGCACCCAAGCAGGTGCGCTCCCAAGCCATGGCTCTGTGGGTCTATTCACACATGGAGCCGTACCTGTGCCCCAACCCGCCCCCTCCGTCTCGTGTTTGGCTCACTGGCTGTGATTGACAGCAACGGGAGCCAATGGCAAATGCTGCCAAAAGCCAATCAGGAGTGCAAGTCCCTGGAGAGGCAAGGGTCTCGTAGACATTGCTGGATCGAGATGGGGCTCAGGAAAATATTGGGGGGAGGGGCTACTGCACACAGAAGTAAATGACAGTGAATGAATGGGAAGTGCTCTATGCTGAGCGGCTTCCTGTTCATTTACAAACTTAAGCATAATAAACACAATATGCTTTTAGTTGTGAATGAACACAGTGAGTGAATATGTTAACTGTGTTCATTTAGAAAAGGAAGGTGCTGGTAAATTACATCTATTAGCCCCCTTCCCCCATTCTCCATCCTGAAACATCCCACGTAGCTGCTGGGGGGAGAGGAGAGGAGGGAAGCCAGCAGTACTGCAGGATGGGGGGGGGGGGGCAACATGGGAAAGGTCTGGGCAGTAGGGGGAATTGGCACTGCACATAGTTATTAGGGTGTGCCCAGGCTCACCTGGCACATCCTTTGCGCACGCCTATGCTGCCTCCTGAAACACGTGTTCTCACCACCTCTGCAGTTCTGAAGGTAGGCAATCTGAAATGTGTGACACAGCAGTGCCTATCAACAAGGAATAATGAATGCATGTCACAGAATTCAAGGAAGTAAATGTGTGGGGATTTTCACAAAGTAAGTTTACAAACTTCAAGATAACTTAAAAGAATAGGAGTAAGATGGAAATAATTGAAATACAATGTGGAAATGTATATATCGTTTTACATTTTTACCATAAATATGCTTTTTAGAAACATTGGTCTAAATCTGCTTTACTCAACCTTTTTACTGTAAAGGAACCCTTGAAATAACTTTCAGGTCTTTCAGGAACCCCTGCTAAACCCAATTCATTGGGGGTCAGTGGGAAGAATGCCCCTTTACCATGAGAGTCAGAATGCCACCCTTACAAATAGCTAAAAAGATCAATGGTGTCATACCATTGACTTTTACAAGTGGTATTGGCCCTGCAACTATACAGACACTATCAAATGGGAGGTCAATCAGCCACACATCAAGGAACACCTAGACCACTGGAGGAATCCTAGGGTTTCACAGAACCCTGGTTGAGAGAAGCTGGTACATAGTTGTTTTAATGCAGATGTGTGCACTTTTACATCGTGACATGGCTTCTCAAAATATACAGTGTTTTGGTTAGCCATATACACTGCCTGGCCAAAAAAAAAAGTCTCTATAGAAAAAAATAGGTCACACACATTGGACCACCTTTAGCTTTGATTATGGCACGCATTCACTGTGGCATTGTTTCGATAAGCTTCTGCAATGTTACAAGATTTATTTCCGCCCAGTGTTGCATTCATTTTTCACCAAGATCTTGCATTGATGGGAGAGTCAGACCACTACACAAAGCCTTCTCCAGCACATCCCAAATATTCTCAATGGGGTTAAGTTCTGGTCTCTGTGGTGGCCAATCCATGTGTGAAAATGATGTCTCATGCTCCCTGAACCACTCTTTCACAATTTGAATCCTGGCATTTCCATCTTGGAATATGCCCGTGCCATCAGGGAAGAAAAAATCCATTGATGGATTAACCTGGTCATTCAGTATATTCAGGTAGCTGACCTAATTCTTTGGGCACATGCGGTAACTACCTAATAGGATAGTTACTGCATGCTTTGTTTAGTTTGTTGCTTAGTTAATTCCAGGTGGCAACTTTTTTTTTTTTTTTTTGGCACAGGCAGTGTACAGTATATGTAAAATAACAGCAAGCATTGCTGCAGATTTAGAACAATACTTACAATAATCATTATATATGTCCATATACAAATTGCCTCCAGAAGTCTAAGTCCAGAAAGTTCCCCTGATTGCTGGAAAATCACACTGTGAGCCATCCCAATACTTTATAAAAGTGAAGGATCAAAGTATGGCATGTGTGCCACAATCACTATCAGAAAATAATCTCAATAGGTCCCAATGCTTTGACATTCACCTGATTATGAGATCACAAGCTCTCTATAACCATGCTAAAATCTTCATCTATCATTTATAAATTTACCAGAACAAAATGATAAGCTTTCTAATATAGAGAGGAATATCATGTATTTGTTTACAATGGACATATGTACTGTAAATGTATTTTAAATAGGTAAAATTCTATTTATATGAGTGTATTTCATTTATATCCAGGGACCATACAGTACATTTGTCCCTTCTATCTAATACAGCCCCTGGTTTAGTTTATAAATCACAGATCTAGTCTACGCTTCTCTGCAAGAGAAAAAATAGTATGTGAATGTTCCTTTGCCCTGCAGCTTTGGTCAAGAGTGCTGTGTTTAAAGGTTATAGTGATTAAGCACCGTGATTAATTAAGTCTCAAAAGAATCAATTCCACTCAACCACAAATCTAATTTGCATTGCAGTTCAGGCATTGCTTCATTTTGCTTTTACACAGTCTATAGCGCCAAATGTATCTATGGCCATTTTGGGATTGTAACATTATTAAGAGTCATTTTGCAAGAGCTAATGGGAAGAATTTATCTATATGGCAGCATTAACTTCAAGTAGCTTCTTCTGCTGATGTCAATTAGTTGTGTATGGCATTTCCCCATAGTGATATTAAATTGCAATGAACAACAGTAAGTTATGAAAACAGTTCTTCCATTTAACAAAGTTATACAATATAATATGTCCTAATTATCTAAGCAACATGAAGACTGCTCCCTTTGCAATTTATAATACCAAGCAGTGCAATTTTAAAGTATGCACAAGTAGATTAATTGCATTTGTCAATGCTACTTTTCCCATATTGAACAAATAGAGTTAGAGTAATAATGCAAAACTCATTATATCAGCCTATCAAACCAGCAGTTTCTCCTTTTTGCCACATGTAATAGATTCTACGGAATTCAGTTGTACACATTACATGGCAGTAAGACTTGAAAGCAATGGGTAGGCAAACAAGTCACTCACTATTTGCTTCAGTTATGTATGGCAGGCTCCTCAACTGCTTGCCACCCGTGACCAATGCTGATACCTTAATATACATCCTATGACAGAACTAGTGTCCGTATGCTAGTTCTGAGATGGCATTGTACCTGGCAGCTGTCCATTCATAGACATCTGATTCGGAACCAACCAGCATGATTCTTGATCACTGACATGTGTACATCTCAGCATAATCATTAAAAAAAAAATAATTCCATTGCATATGATTTGTACACTATATGACCAAACATATTGGGATGCATGCCTTTACATGTACATGAGCTTTAAAGGCACCTTAGTCCGTAGTTCAATATTGAGTTGGCCCACCCTTTGCAGTTATAACAGCTTCAACTCTTCTGGGAAGGCTGTCCAAAAGGTTTAGGAGTGTGTCTATGGGAATGTTTGACCATTCTTCCAGAAGCGCAATTATGAGGTCAGGCACTGATGTGGACGAGAAGGCCTGGCTCCCAGTCTCTGCTTTAATTCATCCCAAAGGTGTTCTATTGAGTTCAGGACTCCCCACACCATAATCTCCCTTCCACCAAATAATTTGGACCAGTGCAGAAAGCAAGGTCCATAAAGATATGGATCAGTGAGTTTGGGGTGGAGGAACTTGACTGGCCTGCACAGAGTCCTGAACTCAACCCGATGGAACACCTTTGGGATGATGAATTAGAGCAGAAACTGGCCTTCTCATCCACATTAGTGCCTGACCTCATATATGCGTTTCTGGAAGAATGGTTAAACATTCCCATAGACACACTCCTATACCTTATGGACAGCCTTCCCAGAAGAGTTGAAGCTGTTTTAGCTGCAAAGGGTGGGCTAACTCAATATTGAACCCTACAGACTAAGACGGGTTGCCATTAAAGTTCATGTGCGTGTAAAGGCAGGTGTCCCAATACTTTTGGTAATATAGTGTATATAATATACAGCATAGTGTATATGGCGTATATTTTGCAAGGATGTGCAATGTTAATATAGTGCAGGAGTGTGTGATGTACAGTCTAGTGTATATAGTGCAGGAGTCTGTTAAGATGACTATAGATTTTTTTTTTTCTTGTTTTTTCAAATTAGATGGATGGAGGAACCCCCCCCCCCCCCCAGGTTAGTCTGTCCCCAGTACAATATCCCCCCAAGTCAGTCTGTCCCCAGTATAATCGTTCCTCTTAGGTCTACCTGTCCTCCAGTATAATTTCCCCTCAGGTCAGTCTGTCCCCCAGTATAATCCTTCCCCCATATCAATCTGTCCCCTAGTAAAGTCTCTACTATGCCCAAGTTAGCCTGTCCCACATTATAATTCATTCCCCTTCCTCTAGGTTAATCTGTCCCCCAGTATAATCCCCCCAGATCAGTCTGTCCCCCAGTAAAATCCTTCTCCCAGGTTAATCTGTCCCCCAGTATGAATTCCCCCTGGGTCAGTCTGTCCTCAGTATAAGCCCCCCAGGGCAATCTGTTCCCTAGTATATTCCCCCCAGGTCATTCTGCCCCCTAGTATATTCAGGGGTCAGTCAGAATGACTAGGAGGATTGTACTAGAGTATATATACTGACTCCCAGTTTAGTCCCTGGAGTAGCTGAATTTTTATGCCCTGCAATAGTTCTGCAAATGTTTTGACTAAACATACACTAAAATCATTATTGGCACTCATACCTTACCAAATTCCTTTTAAATTCCTACTAAAGCTTCGTTCAGATGGACTGTACTAAAATGTATGGACCGTGTTTATGAGCACAGGGATGCACAGGTGTTTTGTGCATCACTGTGCAGGCAGTCCTATTCATGTCAATTGGAATGCAGTGGCTGCATGGATACGGTTGCTGATCCAAATATGACATCTGTGTGGGTGTGGGTGCACAGCCCCGCATGCAGACAGTGTAAGTTCATGGACATGCACCTGCACCCACAGGGATCTCAAAATGAGAACAGTGGCTGTGACTGTGTAGCCACTGCTTTCCAATTGGCATCAATGGGGCTGTCTGCATGGGGATGCATGAAACACCTACGCCCTTGCATATATTTCTGCTGTATTATGTTCCATGTGAACAAGGTCTTACTTTTTATACTTTTTATAATGTTTTAATTAATATTTATTACTTTATTTTTGGGTGGTGGTGGTGGTGGGGGGGTCTTTGGTGAAACATCAGGGGTCTAAAGAGACCCCCAATGTCTCATGACATAGAAAAGGGACTGAGGACATAGAGTCATCTTTCCCTTTCTCTGCAGCCTCAGCTGTACTGCAGATGAATGAATAGAGGTCTCTGTACAGAGGCTCCTAATCATTCATAAACTGAAGCATAGTAACTACAGTTTACTATGCTTCAGTGATAAATGAAAACAGAAACAATCAATACCTATCAATAATATGTAAAGGGCTAACCTTTATTCAATTCAACGCTATAAAAAAAACTTTTAGTGCTGTATCGAATAAGGATTAGCCTCATAGATATTATTACTAAGGTTTTGTAGTACGGCTGCTATCTTTTGTATAGTTTTCATTATTTTAGTTTTCACAATTAAGCAGAGTGGGAATGCATTTGAGATCAATACCACTCACTCACTGTGTTCATTCAGGACAGGGTTGGTTAACATGACATGTTTACCAGCTCCCACACCCCTGCTTGAACACTGCACTGATCACCCCACCAGCAGTAGCTGCAGACGGCGGAAGTGGAGAAGAGGAAACTGGCCAGCAATGTTGCATGGAGGGTGAGTGCAGGAGATGGAGGTAGGAGCACCATGGATATATGTGGAGAGTTTTATTCCCTCTGAGGCTTACCTGCAGTAGCTGAAGACGGTGCGAGGGGGCAGAGGGGAAGCTGGCCAGTAGCACTGCAGGGAGGGGGTGCTGGGGATTGGTGAGTGGGGCTCACTAAAAGGGATGGGGGTCTGAGCAGCAAGGGGATATATTTGTGGATTTAAATCCACTGAAGGAGAGCCACAGGGGATCAGTGTGGGGGGTAGGGGGTACGCCCCTCAATGTTTGAAATGTGTGAGGACCCAGTGGGCCCCCCTCCCCCCCCACGGCCTATGTGCCATGTGCACCGCACACATTGCCCATATGTTTGATACACCACTGTGTCTAAACTTACACTTTAACAGTAAACATATTTTCTAGCATGGACTGGAGCCATGCTCTCAGGAAAAACCAGACCTCCTTGTTGTGGTCCTACTCATTAGTTATAACTTCTGAAGGACATTATCCTTTGAGCCAAAATATTATGCAGATAAAATTACTGTAGATATTTACGCAAATATAATATTATAAAGAGCCGAATGTGTATCTCTTTGTAACATTTTAGAAGGAGAGCATGTAAAAATACACTCTAGTCCAGCCTTTTGCAGACAGGGTTCCATAGAACCTAGGGTTCCTCCCGAGTTGCTAGCAGTCCTTTTAGCCATGAGCAGTATTTGTCCCACCTACACTGACTACCAATGCTATGGGGGGTTGGTGATCCACTGATCACCAACATAAGGGCTCACTTCCACACCGACCACCAATGTTGAGTATTTTTTCCTGGGTGTCAAATTTTGTAAGGATAAAGAGTCTAATAAGACTTGACATATTTCATCCTGACCTTTTCTGGTGCTATATATGCACATGCCTCTCCCAGAAGTGAGCACATGTATTATCACACTACTTTAGCTGCAGATAGAGAGACTGCCGATTTAACATTATGTTTTACACCCTTCTTCTAACTTTTTTTTTGCTATTTCAGCAGCTAGTACCCTGTCACCCTTCTCTGAAAACATGCCAAAACTGTATGTCAAATACAGACATACAGTATAGGTAGATTAAGTTATATGAAAATCAGTCAGGTGAGAAAGGGCTGTTGTAATACAAAAACCCTTGATATTTCACTGTATGTAATTTTTGCTTATGCATTTGTTCACCATATTCTCAGTTTGAATCTCCAAGTTTATGACAGACTTATTTTAAGGCAAGAGTGTTTCCTTTAATGAATGACTTTTGGATACATCATTTGAATTCTTCTAAACATTTGTATGCTTTTAAGAATTCTTTCACATCGCTAAAATAAACAAAATGTCCTTTAGAAATAATACATTTCATCTATCCTAAGTGTTAATGGCTTTACAAACATGTTTTATTTCAAGTGTTTAGTTCAGCACTGTGTTATGAAACTTGTTTTATTTTTGCTTTTTGCTTGTTGTATTTTCTCCCGTTGCTAGTTTGAAGCAGAACAAGTAGAGGCAATTACTTTAAACACACAAAAATCAGCATAAAATTATAGTCATTTCATATTTGTGGTTCTGACAGCAAGTGAAACAAAAAGATGTTTTTGATCTCCAGCTGATTTTTTTTCTGCATTTCTTTCTCACTTTTATACTAAAGTAGTTAAAGGATTCAGTCCCATACGGTGGCACCTGGGCTCCATTCCCAAATGGGAAATACTCTACAAACATAAGCATTACAAACAAAAACTACCATACAAAGTAAAATAAATAAATTAATAAACATTAAAGGAAATTTCAACTTTAATTTAAAAAAATAATTGTGACAACTTTGTGTGAAAACACGGTGAAATACCTTGCCACAGCAGGATCATATATATATATATATATATATATATATATATAATATATATATATATATATACATTATATATATATATACCTTACGCAGAATACTTTGCTGGGGAAACTTGGCTCTGATGCAAGTCCATTCAAATATAACAGTATTGGCCTAATCCTGGCAAAATGGTAGTTCATCCAGCAAAAAGTATAATACAGCTCAGTGGAGTACTTTTAGAGGCGGTTCACACTGAGGCGACACGACTTCGGGGGACGACCTGTGAAGTCACGTGCGCCGATGTGCACCGTCACTTCGGCGCGACTTGCAGGGACTTCACATAATGGAAGTCTATGCAAGTCGCTCCGAGGTCACCCCAAAGTAGTACAGGACCCTTTTTCTAAGTCGGAGCGACTTGTGTCGCTCCAATTAGAACGGGTCCTGTACTACTCAATGGACCGCGACCGACCGCGACTTGTCAGGCTGACAAGTCGCCTGACAAGTCGCGGCAGTGTGAATGGGCTCTTAAGGTGCTAGTATAAAGTCCACAGTATCTTTATTTATATTTGTCTGTGTTAAGAAAATTGGACGTTTGCCACATTAGACCTAATCCGAAAATTCAGCTGACTTTGGATTCAGACAGAATTTTATAACTTTGAATTTCCCAGGACAAATCCTATTTTCAGTGTTGTTTTCCTGTCATCTCAAATTCCTATTATCTCTTGTACAATTTTCGGAATGCATGGCTCATACTACTTGTACACCTATTTCTACTGCTCTAGTTACCTTAGCACCGCAAGGCTACAGCCACCTGACAGTCTGAATCTCTGAGGAACATCCTACTACTTCTGGTAACACCTTTAAATGAGTGTCTCATGCTGCTTGTGCACCTTGCCTACTGCTCTAGTTACTTTGCCATTTCAAGGGCTTTTGCCACCTACCAGGCTCAAGCTCTGAGCAATATCTTGTAGTTCTTAAGAACCTTAACTAACCTCCTTGGTCCTATTTCCCCCAAACTCCTTGAACGTTTGGTCTACAACCTACTTAATACCATTTCACTGAAGCTGTCTACTCACTACTTTACATTGTAGCAAAGTGTCATTTCTTCAGTGTTGTCACATGAAAAGATATAATAAAATATTTACAAAAATGTACTAAAATCACTTTTGTGAGATAATGTATGTATATACATTTACATATCCCTGAATCTGAGAATGTACTACCTTTTGTGATCTTATCAGCTTTATTTTCCAAGCACCATAGCATTGTATTTTGTAAGCATCTGCATGCTTCAGCTTTAAATATTTAGCTGAACTTGATCTTCTTTAATGTATCCACCAGGCCAGCACAGCTTAACGCCATTCATTCAGCAAACAATTATTCCCTTAGGAGGATGAGATGCTGCCACTGCAGCGGGCACACACACACAGACACACACATACCCTTAAACGCACAAGTATACAGAAGTTTAACAGATTCATTTTGTCAAAGCAAAGTTCCACATGAACATGAAGGCATGCAATCAATCCAAGATCCATGCTACGTCTAAAATGACAGTGACTCTTATTCCTTCATCAACCAAAGTGACTTGGTGACCTTTTCAGTCTAGGCAGCTGCCATATATCCATATTCAATCATGGAGAAGACTGAGTCTCCTGGGCATATAGGAAAGGAAGGGAAACTTGCTTAAGAATACTTTGCACAGTTATTTTAGGGCATATTATTGAACATTATGATATTGATTGAAGAGCTGTGTACATTTTTGTGAACATCTTTTCATCAAAAAAAACTTGGAAGCATGCATAATGCAGTTGTTTAGATGTGTAGCTCACCAGTAAAATTTTAACATGTATTAGGTCTTGTCATAATTCTGAACTTCTGTAAATGCTGTACATATGGCTGTCATGTTGGCATTTTTTCCTGTGTATATAGTTACTGACCCAGAACATTCATGCAGATAAAGACATCCAATGTTTCTCCAATTATCCTGATCTGAAGTTTTAGTTCTTTAAACAGCCCTTGCTTACCTCTGGCTGTATGATTTCCAGTGTCATGCAGCCTCTTCCTGTCCTGCTCAGTTGTCATGTACACACCCCCTTGAACTTCCCAGAACTACAAAGGTGACATAATTATATTGACACTTTAAACAGTGGGCATTACTAATTGTAGAGTTAAATTCTCCATACCTTGCCCAGTAACACTCACTGCAAATGACTGACATTGGTCTTCAAGTAGCATGCAGAAGCCCTTTGCATAATGTTTTGTATGCTGCTATCCACCTCCATCAGCTATATTGTCACAAGGAGTTTTTGGATATGAAATCTTTGAGAAGCCTCACATATAACTGGTATATAATGAGTGCACATAACAGCTCCCCATTCCAAGCCTAATCAAATTAAGCATTCTAATATTCCTGGAAAAGGCATGTCTTTAGAAGACACATAGAGGTTGATTTATTAAAATTGGAGAGTGCAAAATCTGATGCAGCTGTACATTGTGGATAATTATCTTCTAACTTCAGTTTCTTCAATTAAAGGATAAGTTCACCTTTTCAGGCAGAATTTCACTTTTCATAATAAATAGAAGTGTTTTCTAATGGCATTTCTGGCCCAGCCATCCCAATGTGCTTTTCTCTCACTTACCTTATCCACAGGAGGTTTAAAATATTGTCAATTGGAGGTGCATGTGCGGAGGACTCCAAGATGGCCACTTAACCTTGGAGTTCCGCACTGCTTTGGTCCTCTAAGCCCCGCCACAGCCTTCAGAGCACTCATTCCTGACTCACCCTACTAGAGATCGACCTGGGAATACCCAGGGAATAATCTGATGTCCGGAGGCTCTGCCAGGAGAAATCTGTCCAGTCAGCTGTATCACATCCAATGGCAGGCCGGTTTATCCAAGATGGCGGTCGCTACAGAGGATTCCATTGCTGATCAAGAAGCCTCTAGCCCTGTAAAGAGGGGACTGGTAGTCCTATTACCCAATGTTTGACAAATTAAAAGTCACATTTGTCTTAAATTTTCCCAGGTCTTTCTTACACCTTCCTTTATTTCTATTTGGGCATATTTGTTGTTAAGATACAACTGGGATGTCATCCAGGGTGGCTCCTAGGGTTGTCCCCTTTGGTGGGGTGAACTCTGGGACTCACTATATCCACTGGATACATTGCTCTACGGATACTATGATTGACCCTGTGCAGTTGCCTCCTTGATGCTCCCGGTGGATAACAAAGTAATCTTCACTGTCTAATTGTTTGACAGGGGATAGGGGGCAGCTTGACGACAACTGTTCAGGCCCTACTCCTTCCATGTTTTAAGGAACAGTGCTCTATTTATTTGAAGTTTGTTATTATACAGTATCTTTAGGCGGGTGTACCTAAGTGAATACAATGCGCCTTAATCTGTTGCTGATGCATTTGTTTTACTCTCAGTGGCAGATTGATGTTCCCCACTTTCCCAGGAAATCACCATTCTCAGGTTTTTTGGTGGGAAGTGGCTGGACCCTTCCTCACCTGGGTGGGTTACTGCGTTTTGAATTTCATTGTCTCTCTAATTGTTGTCTTGTATTCTTTTGCTTCCTCTTCTCTACCTCATTTCTTTTTCTTTCTCTAACCTCTCCCTTTCCTATTGTCTGCCTGGAACTCCTCATATCGATTCACAGGAATGAGACTTTGGAAAGGATGTGGATGCACTGGGGTGACATGTCTTCATTAGGTGAGATTTGTTTCTATTTTGAATTGTCCAAACCTCTGATCCATGGCTAATTCTGAACCTTCCAGTACGATCATGCAGATTTTATCCCACAATGCATAGGGTCTTAATTCCCCGGTAAAACGGTGGAATTTGTTCCAATTATATCATACCCTAAGGACAGATGTTATTTCTCCTACAGGAAACTAATTTCCCAATATCCTACAACCCCTCCTTCCTTTACCAGAGCTTCCCTCAATTTTACCTAGCTAATGCCACAAACAAGACACGTGAAGTAGCAATTTGTTTTTCTAAACCTTTAAATTTCTCCCCTTCCAAAATACTAAGGGACCCAGAAGGTTGTTACCTGTTGGTAGTGGGTACCATCGATAGAAAAATTTATACATTTGTATCCTATTACACCCCAAATAAAGGCCAAGCGGGATTTTTGGAATCCATGACAAAAACATTGAAGCCCTATTTACAGGGCACCATCATTTTTGGAAGAGACTCCAATATAGCATTTGATCTCTCTTATCAAGTAAGGGGACCCTGAAATCAAAACATCCCCCCCAGACAAAGCCTTAAAATGGTGAAGGTTCTTCATGCCCTTGGCATGATCGATATCTGGAGAGAATTAACCCCCATGTCAGGGACACACTTCTCGGCCCCACATCACAAGTACGCCAGGATTGACCATATTTTCATCAGATCTTCTCTATTCCCTTAGCCATAACATCCAAAATTCGAGACATACCTCTATTAGACCACTCCATGCTTCTAGATTGTAAGCTCTGACGAGCAGGGCCCTCTAAATCCTCCTGTATTGAATTGTATTGTAACTGTATTGTCTTCCCTCGTATTGTAAAGTGCTGCACAAACTGTCGGCGCTATATAAATCCTGTATTATAATAATAATAATAATAATAATGCTGACACTTTCCCTCCAACGCTCTTTACCGGACGGAGACCCATCCAAATGGCTTCTTAATGAGGCTCTCCTGAGTAACCCAATACAATGTACAATCCTAGAAAAAGCTCTTAAAGAATATTTTACCAACAATGACAATAACAGCATTTTGCCAGCAACACTTTGGGCAGTCCACAAAGCAGTGCTGAGAGGGAAACTCATTTAAATTTCTTACCAACTGAAACATGAACGCAGAGCTGAAATCCAAAAACCCCTACTAGCCTGTCTCAGCTAGATTCTAGCAAGATGAAATTAAATCTAGACCTGTCTCCAGCAGCAGAAAAGCACATTGGATGGATTGGTGCTAAATTCTACTCACAGAAGGACAAGACACATTCTACATTGGCAAACAAACTATGCCCTAGACCGCATACCTTATCCTTCCCCAAAATTCGCACTTCATCAGGGAACTTGACTCAAAACCCTATCCGTATCATGGAAACCTTTCAAACTTTCTATTCTAATTTGTCTGACTCTCAATCCTCTCCTGCACCACATAAATTGGAGACTTTTCTTAGGGATCTTCCCCTACCCAAAATCACACAGTCCCATAGGGAACTCCTCGATAAACTTTTCACACCAGAGGAGATATTGGAGGCCATTAAATCTCTCGGGCCAGGCTCTGTGCCTGGGCCTGACTTTTTTTCAGTCGCCTATTATAAGAAATTTGGCCCCTCCTTCTCCCAATATATGGCTCAATTTTTTAACTCCTTTTGAGATGGAAACCCCCTGGACAGTGATTAAACTCAGCATATATCTCCGTTATTCCCAAACCGGGGAAAGATGTAAGTGATGTTAGTAATAACTATCGTCTGATATAACTTACTGATAACGATCTTAAACTTTTGATGAAAATTCTTGCATCGAGACTGTCTAGCTTTATAGCTAAATATGTTCATAAGGACCATGTGGGTTTCTTTCCTGTGAGGCAGGGCCCAGACCACTTTAGCAATATATATAATTTCGTTGCTACACTCTCACTGGGATGGGGGCGCCCCGCAGGAAGTCATTGACCTCCAAAAAGCCTTTGATTCAGTCTCTTGGCCCTACCTATTTGAAATACTTGGAAGATGGGATTTTGGCTCTAAAATCTTAGAAATCATTCAGTCTCTTTACTCAGCTCTGAAAGCACAGGTTCGTTTGATGGGCCATTATTCAAACCCTTTTTACATCAATAAAGGGACCAGACAGGGCTGTCCCTTATCTCCTTTAATTTTTGCAATAGCTATTAATATCTTGGCAATCACCATTAGATTACACCCTGATATTAAGTGAGTCTCTTGTGGTCCCCAGGAATATAAATGTGTGTTGTTTGCGGACGACCTACTGCTTTTTATCACATCCCCCCTAATGTATTTCAACTTCTCCAAGACAGGCAGGCTCCATGTTTCACACATGGTGGTCTTGCCCCCGTATTAGAGGTTATTGGAACAAATATCCCCACCTAATACAGAAAGTAACTGGGGTGGTTGTTCTTCAGGATCCATCTATAGACCTCTTGAACCACAGGGTAGACAAAACCCCTAAACATACTCAGACCTTGATCTTCTTTATGTTTTTGGAAGCTAAATTTAAGATAGCCAGAACCTGGAAGAAGCCTTCGGTCTCAATATCTGCAACAAAATGTAAGGTCTCCTTCATTATGTCCCAGGAACAACTTGTTGCTAAACTTCAAGATAGAGTGTGAAAGTTTGAAGCAGTCTGGCAACCTTGGGCATTTTATGTTGGAGTTCCCCTTGTACCCAGGCATTTATTCCCCCAAAAGAACCCTCCTGGCAGCCCTACTTCCCCTTCCCTTGCTTATTGACTTTTCTTTCTCTAAAAGCCACTTGGCTTCTCCCCCTTTCTTCTCTCTTTTAATTTTTCATCTATTCTTTATCCCTAATTGTGAAATCCTCTTTCCGCTTCTCATGTTACTATATGGAGTGCCCAGAAGGTTGAACACTTGTTTCCAAAGGGGAACAAGTCTTTTTTTTTTCTCCTCTCAGTCTCTTATATTTTGATAGCCAAGCACGATTTTTTTTTTTTTGTGGACACTAGAGTGGATCTTTGATTCCTCTTATCCCTCTCTATATGATTCAAGTGGCCCTGGCTGTGACATTAGCTATACCAGTGATTTGGACGGGGGGCTGGAGGCAGGGGCCTTCTGGGTCTCCAGGTATCTGTGATGGGGTCTCCATGTCCACAGTTTGATACCATAGGGGTGGCGTGTCTGTTCCCCACCGGGTTAAAGGGGTGATGAAAGCTTTGGCTACTTGTTGTTGTCATTTGTTTTGTTTGATTTACAATCTCTCTCTCTCTCCATTTAATTACACAAACCACTCTAAAAGGTTTTGCTTTATTTTACTGTACTTGTTCAATTACACCTTTGGGCCTTGCAGGATAATTTATTATCTGTATGAAACTTGTATCAAGATATTAAACAAACACATTGAAAAGAAAAAAAAATGGCAGTTTATTTGAATTTTTTAATGTTTTTCAGATTCCATCACTTCCTGTATTGCATCTTAGCATTCGCTTCCTGTAGGCCATTTCCCAGAAGTCCTAACTTCCTTGTTGCATCACGGAAGAGGGTGTGTTCAACACTCTGGACCACATCTTTCTCATTATATTCCAACAATATTACCTTCTACCCACTTCTTTTACAAAATGATTGTACAATTTCCTTTAGATCTCCCATCAGCTATGTAGTACAAGGGCCTGTCTGATTTAATACAAATTGAATGGATTGTTCAGGTGTGTTCTCCTATTCCATAGTTCTGGTAAATCTAAAGGAAATTGTACAGAGATTGTACAATTGGATTGCATAGTGTTTGACCATCTTAATACAAGTATATAGGAGGAAGTGGACAGAGACACTCAGTTGCCAGGCCTCATTCACATGTCCATGTAGCAAGAATTCACATTCCCGCATGCGTTTGTTTTGGGTGTTTTGGAGCGTTTTCACTCGTCACACATAGGACAGCACATTCACTTGAATGGACTGCTCTACGTGTGACAATCACCCCAGAGAAGCTCCAGAACCTTTTTTGAATGGAGCTTGGTGCCTTTAACATGCGATGACATCACAAGAATGATGCACACTTGCAGCGCGTCTATGAAACTCATGTCAAAGCACGCATATTCTATTTTGTTTGCTATGCATTCAGAAACACACAGATGTAAATAGAGCCTCATTCTTCTTGTGTAAGCGCTAAATTTTCACTTCAGGCTCCATTCACACCTAGAATAGTGGGAGTGCATGTTTTTTGGCTTGTTTTTCCAGTGACACACATAGGGCAGCCTGTTGATTGTAATGGGCTGCACTACACATGGCAACAAAGCTAATGGGACATTTTGGCACAGTGCGAGTTTTTTGCTGCTGCATTTGTTACTCATTTTTCATGTGCCAAATGTGTGTTTGTTCTGTGTTTGGTGTGCTGTTAACAAATAATGACACTGGAAGTGCAACTAGGTCATTTTAGTTGTATAAATGTGGTCATGCACTATACCATCTGATTGTAGAATCTGTGTACAATCTCCTTTAGGTTTACCAAAACTATATAATAGGAGAACACACCATCTATGCAAATACTCTGTATCCAATAAGGAAGGCTCTTCCACTACATCAGGGATGTCCAATGGGCTGCATGTGGCCCCAGAGAGTTTAGCATGCAGCCTGAGCCCATCTGAAGGAACTCTGGGTAAGCCAGGCAAATGCACACGTGGATAAATCCTCCAGGGATGCTGTGAAAATGTAGTTGATGGGTGAAGGGGTGCTAATGAGATCAGCTGGTAAACTCCTTCCTCTGTGTCTTACTGGTTTCTTTGTCCCACATCCAAAGTCAGGATGTAATGAATCTTTCTAAGAAATACAGCAAGGGCTAAGGTAGGGCCTTGTTCTTAAAATCAAAGAAAGCTTGTATTTTTGTGCAACCAAGGTACATTTTGGTATATTGGTACACAGAGGAGCTGGAATTTAGAAGTAAAAAAAAAGATGAACTTAGCCTTTATGCTTTGACAAAAAAACTTGGAAGCTGATTGATTTCTATTCTGTGCTGCACCAGATTTTACACTCTCCAGTTTTAGTAAATCAACCCCATATTCTTGCATATTGTAAAAATGCAATATTTTGCAAGCTGGAGTTGGGCTATATTCATAGATAAATTTGTTTGGCCACCTTAGTCAACTGGCCCAGTGCCTAGCAGCAAAACAGGTATTGAGAGGGAATGGGGGCTGTAATTGTTGACCTGTTCTGAAAATACAAGTGGCTGTTACTGAGATCTCATGCTTCAATAAATTGAATCAGTGACCTAAAACCAGTGTTCAAAAAAGGAGTTCTGATTTCAAACTGACTTTACTGATTTTTATGGTTGTTTTGAGTGGGTGTGTTAGACAGTATTGAAGCCATGGGCAGCAAGGCAATTGGCATTTTCAGAAGGAAGTTAGCAACAACAGCTTTGTATTTCTCATAATACAGGTTCATACCGGTGTCAGTCTTTGACCCAGAACAGGTCTGCATATCAGGAAGTCATAGAACTCCTTAAAGTGCATGTTTACCGGTACATAAAATCTGTAAGGTGACCTTACACTGGACCCCATCCCTACCCCCCCTCCCCCCGGTCTCGCTGTTCCAGACTGCCACAATCCCCAGCTGTCAGACAAGGAAAACCCACTTCACCGGTCTGGGAATTTGAAACCTCCACAGCTTAACCTCATGTCAATATCGCTTAGGCAGTACAGACTGCAGGTTGTCCAACTGGCCAGCACCATCACATGACCAATCAGAAGTTGTCTAGCCTGTACTGTCAGATTTTCTGAAAAGGTGAACTTATGTTTTAAAGATAAATTCTTGGTATGGCTATTTATACATAGATTTACTGGTCCAGCTTAGACTAATTTCACTATGCATATACCATACCTGGCTGATGCCCCTGGAAACTGGAAATCACTGAAGTAGGCACTGTCACTCCATTGATCTCTACTCGGTACCAGTTCCAATGCCGAGCAGCTGCCCTGATGCATTCTGAACATAGGAGGTTGGCTGCTTGGCACAGGTGCCATTCAGAGAATACTTTGCATTTTCTGAATGAATGTAAAACATTTTCTGATTGTACAAGTTTGGGAGGCTGGGGGGGGTTACATTACGCTCTCCACTTTATCCAATGCAAACTACTCTCCAAATGGCACCCATGCTGAGATCCAGACCTTTTGTATTTAGAATGCAGCATGGCAGCTGCTCAACACAGGACCCAGAAGCAAGTGAAGATCACTGGAGTAGTGGTGTCTACGTCTGTAATTTCCAGTTTACAGGGATGAGGTATAGTATTTTCATAGCTACATTGATCCAGGCTGGACCAATGTAACTATGTAAAAATATACCATACCTGGAATTCGTCTTTAATATGCCTAGGTGGGCAGTGCATAGACAGTTACAAAGAGTTTCAAAAGACGTAAGTTACAAAGTAAGGACACACATGCACAAACACTATTGAAAATAAAGTGGAAAAATTACAAGAAAAAGTGTCTCTCTTTTACCTGGAGTTAAAGCTGTATTAAGCCCAAAAGCAAATAGTTATTGTATTGCAACTTACTAATTCTCATATATGATGGAACCCCTCTAATATGACCAATATTTGATTGAAGGTCATTTGATTGAAGGTCCATTTTAATATATTACCAATCAAAGTAAGTTGCCACCCATTTAAACTATCTAATGAGATGGAATAGGCTTGCATTTTGCCCAGTGATATCCAGTTTCCAGGGGTGTCAGCCAGATATGGCATATACATAATTGTTTAAGCTCAATGTGAATCAGTGTAACTATGTAAAAAATATATCATATCTGGAATTAATCTTTAACTGTCTGCTTGTCCTGAGTCCTGAGCATTTTCAGGAGGAGAGGTTGGACATGGAGGTCTCTATTTTTGTCTCATAACAGGTTTCCATTGAAGACAGCCTGTTTTTGTTTTTGTCCATACAGCAGCAGAGAAAATTATCAGTGTCATGTAATACTATAAAGATAAATCACTGAATTTCACACTAAATTAAGGTACTACTGAGCTGTTAATTGGGTTGTAGCTGCTACAGCTGCCATTGCATGAAAGGGTTATGCAGTAGTAACAGCAAGGCAGTTCTCAGACAGAGATAACTTCATATCATGGGGGAAATCTATCAAAGACTTTGCACCATCTGTATGAAGAGAAAAAACAACAGCTGGTGCAAGGAATAGCAAGATGTTGGACCTACAAATGACAAGATGGGAAATGACAAGAAACAGCTTTTTACCCTGCAAAGAGCAGAAGAAACCTACATCCAAAATTGCATGTTTGAAAACCTCCAGATGCCATCCTGTTCTCACATTTCCATATCTTTGTTCATGGCACATCTGAAGGCTTTTCTCTGTGCCATGAAAACACAAAGAATATCTATCTTTACCCTGTCAAAGAACTGCTAAATGAATTTTAATAACACGTTTGCAAAGGAGGGGGAGAAAGAAAAGAACTCTTTAAGGCTAATGAGAGAATTTACAGTTACATTGTTTCACCTGTTTTTGTAAATGTATAGGAATGTTGACTCTTCAGCTGTTTTAGCTTATATGATTTTGACAAGCACCCTTATGCATGTCAGAACTAGCTATAAAGGAAAAAGTGAGTATGTGTTTTTTTTTTTTTTTACGCAAGAAAAGATAAATGGTCATGTACTGTATTTCTATACAATAACTATTCTACAAGAAACCCCATTTGGGGTTTGTTAGAAAAATTAGAAAATGGAGTGCAAATTAAGTAAGTTGTTGCTCATGCTAAGCAATCAGATAATATATTTTACTTTCTTGGTGTAGCACCCCACAGGTAGGTGCTAGGTAAATGTATAGTGGGCCTTGTCTGCCTAACAGCAGGGCTGTGATTTTTTTCAGTTAGGGTGTTAAGGCTTCCAGATGTGCCTGCTGAGGGGAGATGTATCCCCATTGGCTCCTGTGAGAGGCTTCTCATAGGGCAGTGTGGGAAGCCCAATCAGAGGACACATCCAAGCTTGTAACTACCCCAGAAGGCAGATTATGCTGCAAAGGATTCTGGGAGTGGGTATAAGTTTGGGGGAAGTGCGTGACAGGGTGTCTTTGGCAGGAGCAGAGTCCCATGAGGGAGAGTACGGCTGTCTCACCTTCTGTCTGAGAAAGTGGATGTCTCGGCGTGTCGCCTGAAAATCCAGAGAGTGTTGAGCTGAGCTGAGGGGATCCAGTGTGCCGAGAGCCTGCGAAGCTTGAGAGGGGTCCAGTCCTAGGAAAGCCTACACAGTTTGTGAGTACTGCGGATTGCACCTGGGGGTCTGCCAGATTCAGAGGGGAACACTCTGGAAGAGGTTCTGGGATACAGTGCCAGCTAGCTGAAAGGGGGTAGCTAGGTTGAGGACCCTGAAGTTACAGACAGGGGTACATAGTCAGTGAACCCCGAAGAGTTCAAGGTTAAAGGGGGCATCTGCATATGGGCCCTGAATTGGACAGAGTGTGACAGTTGAGAGTTGCAGCTTTACAGAAATCTACAACGTTCTACCTCAAGCCAGTGCAATTCTACAATTCACAGTCTTGGAACTTCTGGACTTATTGTCGAGGCTCCAGCACTTCTATCAAGCTACAGTGTGTTTTCAGTGTTAGTGAACGTTGGCTGGCGTCAAGGAAGCGCCAACGGGCATTTTTCTAGGATTAAGTCTCAAGTGTAATTAGTTAAACCTAAAGGAGTATCCCACTCATTCCCTTCTCCCATCCCCTTTTCCACAATAAAAACCAAGATGCCGGAGTCATCCATGTCTCAGTTCTCACACCCAGGGTCGCAGCTCACATGGGCTGGAGAGGTAACCGGTAACAATGGCAGACCCACATCAGGCCACAGGCCTGGAAAACCTGCTACATTGGATGATTAAAATACAGGTAAAGTACATGTAAACTTCATTTCATTTGCTAAAGCACTGTGTGGGGAATTCAGTAAAGCTGCTGTGCCATTTTTCTGGTGTTAACCCACTCTTGTTAATGTATTACATCAAATTCATGAAGCATTTGTAACACTTTTCTGTTCTGACAGCTACTCATCATGAACAAAATTCAGGTAGTTCAAAAATGTGCTACTTTTACATTGTGTCACATTGAAAGCGACACTTTTACATTTTGTTGCATTGAGTGAAGGTAATTAGGACCAACTCTCTTTTGGCATAATTTGAGAAAAACTGTCTCAGACTGATTTAGCTAAAGTGTCTTGTGCATTCTAAAAGTGGCCTGGCATGATCTATTTTCAAGTACAAGTTCTAGACAGGTACATGAATTTGGCGTATGCTACACTACCTTTAGAATGCAGACACTTTCGCAAAATCTGCCTGCGCCAGTCTTTATGAATTTATGAATTCCAGGGTGTGTACCATTAAGAATTGCAATGCTTTTTCTTTTACAACATTCTCCCTGAAATTCATTAAGACTGGCAGAGGCAGATTTTGCAAAAGTGTCTCTTATGTATTCTAACAGTGGTGAAGAATGCATCAAATTCATGTACCTGTCTAGAACTTGTACTTGAATTTAGCTCATTCTGCACCACTTTGGGAATGCACACAAAACAGTTTATCAAAATCTGTCTGAGCCAGTTTTTCTCTCATTATGTCAAAAGAGAGTTGGTCCTAATTTGCTCCATTTTTACATTTGGCACATTCAATGCACCACAAAGTAAAAGTGGCATATTTAATGCAATACAAGTGGCATATTTTAGATCTACCTGAATATGGTGCACAGGTCGCTGTCAAAACCAAAAGCAAATGCTTCATGAATGTGGCGCAATACATTAACTATAGGTATTAACACCAGAAAGTGGCGCAGCAGCTTTATTGCATTTCCCTAACAACTTCCTGTCTACAAGCATGCACAGTGGTGGCTGTTCTCATTGATCAGGATAGGTTTTCTGATGACAAAACCATTGGAACAATTCTGCACAGTGGGCACTGACATAGGCCTGATAGTCGCCACCAGAGGAGTGTGATAAGATGACAACACAGGAGAGCAGTTGGGAGAAAAGACAAAGTGTTTTTACTCTATAATAGGAAAAGCTTGAACAAAGAGATTCAGAGAAGGATAACCAGGAATTTATGTATTGGGGGCTGCAGATTGCCATGGTCCAGAGCACTAAGAGTATAAAGGCAAGGGAGACCGGATGATGTGCAGGGTATCACCATCAATTGCATGTCCTTAGAAAACGTCCAGCAAACTGACAATTTATCAAGAGAAACCAAAGTTCCGCAATTTGGATACAAGGGACAACATTTACACACTTAAATCCCTGCTGCCACTACTCACAGCTTACAGGCTTGTGAGAAACCTTGCTCCTGACACCTTCAGTTAGTACACTCTAGCATTAGGCAAGGGATAAAACTTACAAGAAGAGTATCTCTCCTGCTCCTAGAGTTAAATAGAAATTGTGGATCATACCATGAAATAGATGGGACCCTTCTAATATGGCTAATATTTGATTGTAGATCTCCATTTTAATACCTTGCAGATCAAAGTAAGTTGCCACCCACTTAAATTATCCAGTGAAATGGAATGGGCTAGCAGTTGCATTTCACCTAATTAGAAGAGGTAAAATGTGTATGATCAGAATCTTCAAATCACAACCATGCCGGGTTATGAATTATGAATCTAAAAATTATTGTAATGGTCTCAGTTGTTGTCCTGCTATGTGTAGAGACCAATCATGGATGATTTTTACTTACCAGAACCAGTACCACCAAAAAAAAGACCCCAATATTAATAACTCTCAACTATTTTAAAATAAAGCTGGCACTTACAGAATCTAACATTTTGTCTCTGTGCAACCAGGTTTTTGCATAAAGTTTTTTGATTGTGCACAGTATGGGTGTTAAGAGTTAATAAACCTTAGAAATTACAGTAGAATAAATAAATACACACATTTGTCTCAGGGACTAAATGAGAACCTTTACCTCTAGACTGCTCTAATTGAGATGCAGATGCATAGAATAGAGTATCCAGTGACTACACACAGGGCCAAAAAAGATCCCTTCTGTGCAGGCACACAAATCAAACATTTGGCCTATCCTCGACACTGTATCGCTAAAATGTCACGTGTTTTCCAGATTAACTCTTCTCTGACTAAATCATAATTGGGATGTTAAAAAGGTTTTTCAAAATACTGTAAGCCAAAATATAATCCAGATAACTCAAACTCATTACCTGTCTCAAAGAAGATGGAAATGATGTACCTCTCTGTAATCCCCCCTCCTATATGTAAACACGCATTGGCTTGTTTAACCTAACATGCTCAACATGCTCATTCTCTACCCTACAGTCCCTGGACCTCTCTTTAACACTCTTTTCCTTCTCTATAACCCTTCATTCCCCCCCCCCCCAAACCTCTCTCGTTTTATTTCCATAGCTATTTAGCTGCTAAACTTCTTTTAAATATTTACGTATTGAACACTGCCTGGAGATATGGTAATTATATTGTACGTTTGTATAAGACTTGACCAATTAAGAAAAACACAAAGCTGCTCATAGATATTGGTAATGGATAATTTGTGTATCACCCTCTGTGTCCTCTTACCCCTCTAATTAAGCAACTTTTCCCTCTCTATGATACGAATGGAAAAAATACCTATACGTTACCTTATCCTTGCAATATAAGTTACCCAAGCTGCCTAAGTTTCCCTATAAGTTACCTATTGCCTGAAATGTTCCTACTCAATATTAAAAACGATGTACTTGGACACTCATGCTATGCTGATTTGTTTTATCTCTCTGTAAAACCCAATAAAATTCTTGGAAAAGAAAATATGATCCAGACACTCTTTCACGGCAGGATTATGACAGAGATTTAAAATGGTTTTAAAATTGCGATAGTTAAAGAGTACATTACAGTTTATACATTTTTTAGATTGGACTTACACCTGCTTTAAAGAAGAATGAACAGTTTTTTTACATTTAAGTTTCTTATGCGTACATGTAGTACTTTGTCCCATCTTCCTTCCTGTAATACTAGACCCCTTGGAGCATAGTTGTCTAACATGAAAGCTAGAATGAAGACTGATGCTTTGACATTTACTGCTTGTTTCTGGCTCCCAGCACTTGCTCAAGGCATGCATGGGCAAGAGGAATGCAGAGATAAAAAGTCTCAGTCTCCCTTCCCTCTGAATTTCCTGTGCCCTTGTTTGCCATGGCAAGTGCTGGAAGCCAGATACAGGTTCTCACAATCAAAGTGGTCATCTACTTGCTAATTCTAGTGTACAACCAACATCATCATACACTAACTGCTTGCCGACCGCCAGCAGTACATATACTGCAGCAGGTCGGCTCTGTCCTGCGAACCGATGTAACTGTATGTCACTTCGCAGTGGGGGAACACGCACGCCCATTCACCACAGGGGGAGCCAATCAGTGGCTCCAGCGGCTGCAGTTGCTGTTCTGTCAGTAATGAACACAGGGATCCCGTGTTCCACTTATTTAGGAACACGGGTCTCTGTGTTCATTCAGTAGATACAACCCCCCTACAGTTAGAAAGCATCCCTTAGGGACACATTTAACCTTTTGATCACCCCTGGTGTTAACCCCTTCCCTGCCTGTGTGACTAGTACAGTAACAGTGTATATTTTAGCACTAAATACTGTAGTAATGTCACTGGTCCCCCAAAAGTGTCAAAAATGCCAGTTAGGTGTCTCCCGTAATGTCGCAGTCCCGCTAAAAATGTCTTATTGCCGCCATTAATAGTAAAAAAAATTAAATAAATAAAAATTACATAAGTCTTTTCTAGTCTAGTTTGTAGATGCGATAACTTTCGCATAAACCAATCAATATACACTTATTGGGATTTTTTTTTAAATATGTAGTAGAGTACAAATTGGCCTAAAATGTTGAAAAAATTAGATTTTTAATTTTGTTTTTTTATTGGGAATGTTATATAGCAGAAAATAAAAAAATATTGTTTTTTTTTTTTTTTTTTCAGAATTGCCGCTATTTTTTTATTTATAGTGCAAAAAATAAAAATTGCAGAAGTGATCAAATATCACCAAAAGAAAGCTCTATTTGTGGGGAAAAAAAAGGACATCAATTTTATTTGGGCACAGCATCGCACAACCGTTAAATAAACGTAGTGCGATATCGCAAAAAATGGCCTGGTCCAGAAGTGGTTAATAAATAAATGCTTTATCTGTATTGCTCACAGACGCCACTCACATTAAAACCTTTATCCAGTAAAAATTAGGTGATATTTCTTTCTCTGGACACCCATAAAAATCATTCCCATTATACCTTGCTTTAAAAACATACTTCAAAAGTCAAAACAATAGTATTAAAAAGTAGCGCCAATGGTAGTAGCACAAAATGTCTTTCAGCTTTAGGTAATGAAGTATGCTCACATTCTCATGTTGATTGCCATGGTGCAAAAAGAAAATATAGTTATTATTTCTGAAGTGTTAGTATTTCTACAAATGATTCCAAACAGCTGCAAATAAAATACAAACTAAACTCAAGCTTTTTTTTTTTTTTGTTTATGAGTGACGAGGAAATTGCCATACTAATGTACTGTCATATCTTGTAGCCTGACCTTTTCACTGTGTTGTATCAGAAGATGACTGTCAGGAAAGCCTGGCATACTTAAATGAAAATAAAAATCAAATCTTCTCATGAAAAAAAAAAAAAAACTGTGAGAGCTAAACAAGTAAATATGTTCAGTTCTCAGTAAATACAGTGTTACTTTGTCGCAAGAATTATGAGCATCCAAAGATATAACAACACTCCGCTAATGCATAATGGAAGACAATAAGGCTGACTTTCTAAAAGGTTAAGTGTTTAGCAGCTTTATTGAATCACAATTTGCTATGCCGCAGCAAACAGCTGCAAAGGTCTGGCCTCGGTCTTCTTAAAGGTTGCTAGTTTAATGCATTATATGATGTGTCATAACACCAATTTTTAGCAAATAATGAGGTATATTTATGTCGGTTGGATGTGATGTTGTAGAAATGCTTCTTTGCAATTTGGATTATTTCTGCAAAAGTGAGTTTTGTTTATCATAACAATACAGAGGAATTTTTATAAGGCTGACCTTTACAACTTGCCTTTTTAGAACATTCCTGTGCTTTAAGGTTCCTACACAGCGATACCGCATAATATTCCACATTATAACACTGACATTCTCAAATGAATAGCTCATAATATTGGTGCGCTAAAGTCCTTATCCACTAAGGAGTTTAATAGTCCAAAGTAAGGACTAGATAAAATGTAGCTTAGTGATTTTCTCTGATTGGCCAATGATCTACACTCAAGCTATTGCGGAGAGCACAACACAGCAGCTAGAAAAGTTAGCCTTAGAGCCCAGCAAATGCACATTTGTTTCCACGGCGTCATGAAGTTGTGTGCTGAGTGCACACAGAGTGCATGCTCCCAGCATAATAACTGGGCTTTCCTGATGGTCAAGTGAATGCTGCCTACCGCAGATTTCTTGCGGCAGGCAGCCGCTTCTGGGCAAAGCAACTTAGGTTTACGCCGCTCGCTCTCAGGAGGCTAGGGGGCAAGCGCGCACCACTGGCGGCATGCTCCCATCCCCACTCATCAGCGGGGAAGTCCATGCATGCGTCAAGGGGTTCCAATTGCTGCCTGACACCAGCGATTGTTCCCCGCTGAAAGAGAAACACAGCTGACCTTCCTTCGCCCTGGGATGATCACAGAGCTCATGTGATCCTTCTATATAGGATCACATGTCTCTATGGTCATCTCAGAAGCCACGCCCCCCCCCCCAGTTATAATCACTCCCCTAGGCTCACATTTAACCCCTTGATCACCTGCAGAGTTAACCCCTTCCCTGCCAATGGCATTATTACAATAACAGTACATGTTTTTAGCACTGATTACTGTAGTAATGTCACTGGTACCCCCAAAAGTGTAAAAAATGTCAGTTAGGGGTCGGATCTATCCGCCGCAATATCGCAGTCCCGCAAAAAAATGCAGATCGCTAGTAAAAAAAAAGAAAAACAATAAAAATTACATAAATCTTTCACATAGTTAGTAGACGCGATAACTTTTGCACAAACTAATCAAAATACGCTTATTGTGATTTTTTTTTACCATAAATATGTAGCAGAAAACAAATTGGCCTAAAATTTTTAAAAAATTTTGACTTTTAACCACTTAAGCCCCAGCCCTATTTCGGACACTTTTTGTTTACAAGTTAAAACCAGTATTTTTTCCTAGAAAACTATTTAGAACCCCCAAACATTATATATATATTTTTAGGAAAGACTCTGGAGAATAAAATTTCGGTCATTGCAATATTTTTTGTCATGCGGTATTTGCGCAGCTGTCTTTAAAACGCCATTTTTTTGGAACAATTTTGAAAAATCACATTTCACTGCATTTAAAAAATACTAAACAGTAAAGTTAGCTCATTTTTTTGTATATTGTGAAAGATGATGTCATGTCGAGTAAATAGATACCCAACATGCTATGGTTTAAAATTGCGCACACCCGTGGGATGGCGACAAACTACAGTTAATAGAGATCTCAATAGGCGACTCTTTACATTTTTTTAACGGTTACCAGTTTAGAGTTAGAGTGTAGCTCTTTTTATTTTAATTATTGCTCACGCTCTGGCGATCGCGGTGATACCTCACATGTGTGGTTTAAACAGAGATTTTAAACAGAGATTTCTTTCGCGGATCGACTTCCGTATACGTTTTTTTTTTTTGTGCGTGAGCTAACGGTGACGGGGGCGGCTAACATTTTTTTCTTCCTATCTATTTAATTTTTTTTAACTTTATTACAGGTTTTAAAAAAAAAATAAAATCTGATCACTTTTATTGCTGTCACAAGCAATGTAAACATCCCTTGTGACACCAATATACAGTGACAGGTACTCTTTATGGAGGGATCGAGGGTCGGTGGGACGGGAGCCCCGAGCAAAGTCACGGAAGGCGAGTCGTTACTGGCGGAAAGCTGACTGTCGGCTGTAAACCACGGTGCCTGGATGGTGCCTCTAGCTAGAGGCATCATCCCGGTATAACACCGCAAAGTTTGCCGACGTAGTCCTATGTCACTTTGCGGTAAGTGGTTACATTTTTGGGGGGGGGAAACGTCCTATGTGAAAAATATTGTTTTTTTTCTTCAAAATTGTGGTTATTTTTTGTTTATAGCACAAACAATAAAAATCACACAGGTGATCAAATACTACCAAAAGAAAGCTCTATTTGTGGGGAAAAAAGGACATCAATTTTATTTGGGTGCAGCATCACACGACCGTGCATTTGTCCGTTAAATTAACGCAGTGCCAAATCGTAAAATAGGGCTTGGCCAGGAAGGGGGCAAATCCTTCCGGTCTTAAAGTGGTTAAACCAGGAAGTGTCATATCCACCAATAGAGACCAAACTGAGCATGTGCAGCTGAACTACATTTACTGTGCTTATTTCGACATGCCCAGAATAAACGTGCAGGAGGGGAAGGATCTGTGCATACAGGATAACACAGCCTTTTTACACAACACAGAGGATTAATCACTTAAGTTACACAGTGAGTATAACAAGCATGCTATTCTGCATCTAAAGACAAATTTTACTGTTGTGGGTTTAGTAACACTTTAAGTAAAAAAGGAATCCTAAGACTGGTAGGGCAATCACTCTTTTTGACCTACTGACAAATAAAGGTAACAAGGGATTATCCACACAACAGGGAGAACTAGGTAGAGGACCCAGGCCAGTGTAATATCACCCATAAATACCCTTTCTTCCTGGAAGATGTAGACAAAACACATGAAAAGCATATCAGCAATGAATAAAAAATGTAATTCTCGACTTGATTTTTTACAGGCTCCTTTATACATCTTAAATCAAATGTACTATAAAAGTTCACTTGCCTTCTAATGTGAATTTTTTTGCCAATGTGGGGTTTACTTAATTATATGACACATATCAAAAACAAGTTTATTACAAACTCTAAAAGGTTTTTTTTCAAAGGTAATCCCACCAGTGAGACATTCTAAAATAGTTGTATATGCTTCAGCAAAATAATTGCTTCCATAACAATATTGCCTAGAGGTCCTAGATGAATATACATTTAGTGTATTTAAAGTGGTTCTAAAGGTAGAAGGTTTTTTATTTTATTTTAATGCATTCTATGCATTAAGATGAAAAAACATCTGTGTGCAACAGCCCCCCAAGTCCCCCTAATACTGTACATACCTTAGCTCATCTCAATCCAGTGATGTGTACAGGAGATTCAACTGTCCAGGACTCTCCCTCCTCATTGGCTGGGAAAGAAGTGGGTGCCATTGGTGCCCACTGCTGTCAATCAAAGCCAGTCAGCCAATAAGGAGAGAGAGGGTGCGGGCCATGTCTGAATAAACACACAGAACAGCAGCTTGACTCGGGTGCTCCCATAGTAAGCTGCTTGCTATGGGGGTACTCAGCATGAGGGAGGGCCCAGGAGCACCAAAGAGGGACTCGAGAAAAGGAGGATCCAGGCTGCTCTGTGCAAAGCCAACTGCACAGAGGAGGTAAGTATAACATGTTTGTTATTTTAAAAAAAAAATTTGACTTTAGTATCACAATAATATTATTTACCAAATGCCATTACTGCCTGGATAAATCAATACAACAACAAAAACAACTGGCACCAATGATCTTTTTAGATATCTGTATGGGGTATTTTTCCTAATGATCACCAACATAAAGAAGTCCTTTTACCACCAACAACCAATCTAAGAGGGGCTTTCTAATACTTATCTTCTATGTATGAATCATTTCAAAGGCTTCCAACAAACAGTAGGCGTGCACTACACTGACCATCAGTGTAGCGAGACTCTTAATTGACCATCAATGTTTTTTTTTTTTTTTTGCATAATATCTTTTTTATTAGTTTTCTGGTATATATTTACAATAAAGGATTACAAATACACACATCGTCAAACAAATATAACTTTAAAAAAAAAGTGCGAAGGGGAGAAGTAAAAAAAAAGCAAGACACATGTAATGAAGCACATTTCCCCTGACCATCAATGTAAGCAAAAATTTCTTCACTCTCCACCAAAACATGACAATTGAAAAGGCCTGTGTTTCTTTTCTGGCAATAACAATTATTTATTTAATTCTCTGTTGTTTTTATTATTATCAAAAATAATTTTGTCATAAAGAGCATTCCTGGGTGTAAAATACACAATTACACTATACACTACTACACTATACAGTACTTTAAGTACCGCAATGATCCCTTTTTTTTTAATTTATTCTTACATCGCATCTTCCTGTAATGTGCTATAAGCTCTACGTATTATAAATTTAAAACTGTTAACGGGGGTTACTTGGGACCTAAAGTCGTGTCAATGGTACCACTATTTAAAACGCTTACCGACCGTATACTCCATATATACGGCAGGCGGCTCTCCTGGGCTGCATTATGTACCTAGTACGTGATCCAGCACTTCTGGGTCTGGGATGCACATGCTCGCTGCCGGTGGCCTACTCCTGCTGTGATTGGACATATTGGGAGCCAATCAGCGGGTCCAGCAGACTCGATGTTCACCGACACCCTCCGATCATTCAGGACACAAGCAGAATGTAAACAAAGCAGACTGCATTTCTGTCAGCAGGGAAGGTATTGATCCTGTGTTTCTGCAAATCAGGAACACGGATCTTTGCCTTCCCATAGTACAAGCACCTCCCCCACAGTAACCATGCACATTTTAGGCACACAGTTAACCCTTTGATTGCCTTTTTAGTTAACCCCTTCCCAGCCAGTGTCATTAGTACAGTGACCATGCATATTTTTAGCACTGATCACTGTATTAGTGTCACTGGTTCCCAAAAAAGTGCCCAATTTTTCTGCCGCAATGTCGCAGTCCCGCTATAAATCGCTTATCGCCACCATTACTAGTAAAAAATAAATAAATAAAAATTCCATAAATATATCTCATAGTTTGTAGACGCTATAACTTTTGCGCAAACAATATACGTTTATTGGGATAATGTTATTTGCCAAATGCCAATCCTGCCTGAATAAATCAATATCATTATAACAACAAAAACAACTGGCACCAAAAATACCAAACATTACCATAAATATGTAGCAGAATACATATTGGTCTAAATTTCTGAAGGAATTTGTTTTTTTTTATTTTTTTATGGAATATGTTAATAATTATAACAGAAAGCAAAAAATCATGTTGATAGCATCGCTTATTTATATTCCACTGCATGCCTACGTAATGCAGAATCTAAAATATAATACAAGAAACTTACTTTACTTTACACAAAGTGCATCAGCAGCATCAGCACTGCTTATAAAAGGAATAAACCCAGGAACATTTTGATAGATATGCACAGCAGCGCATCGCATAATGATCTTTTTACCAAAAATATGTAGCAGAATACATATTGGCCTACATTTTGGAAGGAATTCGATTTTTACATTTTTTATGGGATATATTTTTATAGCAGAAAGTAAAAAAATTATAATTTTTTTTTTCAAAATTGTTCTTCTTTTGTTTATAGTGTAAAATATTAAAACCGCAGAGGTGATCAAATACCCCCAAAAGAAAGCTCTATTTGTGGGAAAAAAAGAACATCTATTTTATTTAGTTACAGCGTCACCCGACCGCACAATTGTCAGTTAAAATAACGCAGTGCCGTATTGCAGTGGTCCTCAACTCCGGTCCTCGGGGCCCACTAACAGGCCAGGTTTGCAAGATAACTAAATTACATCACAGGTGATCTGATTTGCTGCTCAGTGATTGCAGCATTCTAGTCTGCATCTCCCCAAGGTAATACCTAAAATATGGCCTGTTAGTGGTCCCCGAGGACCGGAGTTGAGGACCACTACCGTATTGCAAAAAATGACCCGGTCATGAAGGGGGGTAAACCTTCCGGAGCTGAAGTGGTTGAAAAGGTTGAGAAAAGATACTCTACTCTAATTATACACCAAAAGAAATGCATTTATAAAGGATATGCTTCAATGTGTAAAGTTTTATGGCTGAATCTAGTAATGATAAATTGTTTTTAGAGCTCTGTTATAGTGGAGCTCTTCCTGAATCAGCTGCATTACAGTAGAATATTTCCATATTGTTATGGTTATCTTCTTTCCTGTTTGGAATACAACATGACTCCAGGCACGTGGCTTTTGTGTGTGTCTTCTTGATATCCGCATAAAAATAACAGAGAGTAAATTACATCTCTGACAAATCAGTTTGGTTTGTCTGATCTACAAACTCATGAATTGCGGTTGGGGAAGAGAGATAATTCTACTCCTCGGTTATGTTTATTCCCTACAGCCAAAAAATAGTCAGTTACCATAGCATCCATATAACATGAGTCTTCGCAGATACATTATTTTCTATGCATAGAAATTAAACTTGTCGGAAGAATAAAGTACATTTCATTTGGGCTTAATCTGTCAGTCTAGACTGGATTGGTAAATAGGAGCGACTAACGCCTGATGACTAAATTTGATTTAAGAATTTGCGTTTGTTTTTATTTTGTAATGGGGCGTCTGGCATATATAGATCAGCCTACAGGCATTCACTCAGACTTGAATTAAGTATGTCTTATTTTCATTTCCCACTGATAATATTAGACAGTAAAACAGAAACTCTCTTTAAAAATAGGCCACTCATGTAAAACTAAACAACATGGTATGACAGCATCGCTCATTTATATTCCACTGCATGCCTACATAATGCAGAATCTAAAATATAATACAAGAAATATACTTCACTTTACACAAAGTGCATCAGCAGCATCAACACTGCGTAAAAAAGGAATAAACCCAGGGACATTTTGGTAGATATGCACAGCAGTGCATCGCGTATGTTCAGTTGTCTATATTTTTTGGGATAAAGTAACTTCTCTTTTTGTACACACAGTGATCCTTTTTTACAACAGATGAAAGAAGGCGTATGAGAGTGATCCAACAGCATTTACTTTGTCATATGGCAGCATGTTGTACTATTTCAATTAAAGTTGTTGTAAAAGTAAAAGTTTTTTTTTTTCACCTTAAAGCAGATTTATAGGCAAACCTTTTTCAATTTTGGATAGAGCAAGAGAGAGTTATAACCCCTGTCAGATTTTTTTTTTTTTCACCAACTGTTTCCCATTGAGGAGATTTTCTTTCACTTCCTGTCCCATAGCCAAACAGGAAGTGAGAGGTAATCCCTGCAAATTAAAAGAATTCCTTGGGGACCCCCAGGTCACCAGAACTAGTGCCCCCATTAAAAGGTTTATATTACTTTTCTGGGAACAACCCAAAATGTGGGACTTTCTTTTACTTTCACTTACAATGATAATGATAAACAGGACAAATAGGGAGGGTAAATCTCCATAACAGGGGGACAAAAAGCAAAAAAACTTGACAAGCATTCTAATCCCTCTCTATCCAAAACTAAAAAAAAAAGTTTGACCTTTTAGTTATACTTTAATGCAGTATCTGAATTAAGTTAGAAAACCTTTTAACCACTTTAACACTGCTCACTGTGCTGCTACTGCGGCACAGTGGGTCGTTATTGTCTGGCGATGTAGACCTACGTCACCAGACATTCCCCTCTCTCGGCGGTGCGCGCGCACCGCCGGAGGCTCGCTCCCACTGTATTCAGTTACAGTGGGAGTCGGGCCAGGGGAGGAGCGGCGGTGATCGAGTGTGGAAATCCGAGTGTGAAAATATGGCCTGGTCAGGAATGGGGTAAAATTTTCCCGGTCTTAAAGCGGTCAAAAATACACTCATTGAGAATTTTTTTGTCAAAGACATGTAGCTAAATACATATTGGCCTAAATATATGACAAAAATTTAATATATTGGATATTTTTTAACTGTCAAAGTAGAAAAATATTGTTATTTTTTCAAAATTGTCGCATTTTTTTATTAATATCGCAAAAAAATAAAAATCACAGATATGATCAAATACCACCAAAAGAAAGCTCTGTTTGTGGGAAAAAAGGTCGTAAATTTTGTTTGGGTACGGCGTTGCATGACCGCGCAATTGTCAGTTAAAGTCGCACAGTGCCAAATCGCAAAAAGTGGCCCAGACGTAAGACAGCAAAATCCTCTGGTGGTAAAGTGGTTAATGACAGCTCTCTTGCCAAGTACCTACCTGAGCCTGATCTTGATCCAGCACTGTGCATTTCTGCAGCAGCTCTTCTCCCCTCTCTCTGCTTTCACTGGTTTAGCTGAGAGCAGCGGGGGCCATTGGCTCCTCTGTCTGTCAGTCTTGTAAGCAGTGAGCAGGAGGTGGGGCCAAGCCAGGCTGTGTATCTGAATAGACGCAAACAGCTCAGTTCTGGATCAGGCATGCATGAGTGCCCCCATAGGAAGCAGTTTTCTATGGTGGGCACTCATGGGGGGATGGGGCCAGGAGCGCTGACGGGGGACCCGAGAAGAGGAGAAAAATTGTTGCACAATGCAGGTAAGTATGATATGTTTGTTATTTTAATTAAAAAAAATCTTTACAGTGATTTTAAAGAATGCTTTTTTAATTAAATGCAATGCATATTGTAAAAATCCTATCAGTCGTTTGTATTACCCCTAAGTCATTCTGTTCTTGGCACTGGCATATTCATTAGGGGCATAATCCGCTGCTCCATTAAAAAACTAAAAAAAATCCTGAACATAGGGGACAGATTTGTTGCACTCACAAGCAGAAATGGTTGTATTTTTTTTTAATAACACACACATCCCAATCTCCTGCATTATTAGTGCATGTAATGTGCAGATGGGGCATTTTCACATGGCAGAGCATCTCAGCTTGTCAAATCAGCTGCACTGCATGCACTCGCTAAGGCTGGAGATTGAGATGTTTATAGTAGTGCACAATTCATTTGTCCTGGTCATGCCTCCATCCCTGTTTATGTAGTAATGGACAAATGATGCACAGGACAGACAAGCAGATGTAAAAGTGAGTCCATGGCTGAAGGTTGATTTTGGTCAGGAACTGATTTTTGTAGTATAATTTTTTACATAAGTGTCTCTAACACAGCAGTTTACTTCTCTCATGGTTCTGTGTCTCTTGCATGGCTGTGTGTTGCTACCATCCATGTTATGATATCTTTCAGGGCTTTTTAACATGAAGCTGTGTTTTCCACATGCAGCATATTTATCTAAAACAGTGAGCATCTATCATGTCAGTGTCTCCACAGAAAGACCCAATTTCTCACGGCAGCAGTGCCTCATGTAGCAATGCCACCCGGCATGGTAGCATAGCCAGTTTTTGTTTTGTGCAGCCTTTGCAATGATATGGAGTACCAGCAGGAGGGGAAGAAGTCTGACACAGATCACCACACAGCATTACCACTGATTAACTCCTTTATGTCTGCAGGCAATCAAAACCTTTATTTTCATAGCATGTCTTTCAAATTTGTTATAAATTAGTAAATGTGAAATAAAAAAAAGAAAACTTTCTAACTGCTTTGCATTCCTAAATGATTGTATATGCAAGTAGGAATTTTCTCTTAAAATTGCAATAAAATGATTTTGCTGATAAAGCTTATTAATACAATGAATGCTGACAATGAATGCTGACATCCTTTGACAACGCCTATAGCAGGACGAAACGCGTCAGTCACGCCAGCCCCCATGCAGACACGTTTGTAGCCGCGGCCATCATCTTTATTACTACATGCCTGTATCAAGCAGCTAACATGGAGTGTGATCACCATAACAGGTTCTTACGGTGATCATGTGACTAAGAACAACTAATGCATGATGCCGGTGTAAAAAAAAAAAAAAAAAACAAACAATCTGGTCCTGCAGGTCAAAGTATGTAGGACAGCATGTATTCAAAGCTGGGGAGAAATGTGTTCATGTTTTGAAAAGTTTGAGACAACTCTGTGTGGTTGCCTTGACTAGGTGAATGAGTAGCTTCAAATTGCTGATTTTCCCATGTTATTTTATGTGGGATCAAATATGAATGGATATCTGTACCTCCGAAGTAACTGTAGGATCTTGCTTTAGGGCCATTTCACATCACATGCAGTCCTGTGTGTTTTTTTTTTTTCCTGCATCAAAAAATGCGTGGAAATTAGGTTATATGGTTTCCAATGGCATAGTTCACACCAGTGCTTGCAGTTCCAATAAGTTCCAGTTCCAGAAAAAAAAAGTAGAGCATGCTTAATTTTTCCTGCGCTGGCCTGTACTGGAACACTTTAAAATGTATCAAAAACACACTGGAACGCACCTAAATGCACCAAAAACGCACTGGAACACACATGTTCTTATTTGAGGTTAAGAAAAAAAGGGGGGAATGCAACAGACTGCATCAAAAACGCATCAAAAACGTGCCAAAAACACACATGCAAAAAAGCATCTGGAACGCGTCCGGACTGTGTTTCTATGGTGTGATCCAGTCCTAAAGGACAAGTCCATTTATTAACACCCATCCCAAGCCCACCTCCCAGCTTTAAAATATTTTGAGTTCTATATTTATTCTAAAAATATACTGTATTTTTAATAGCCAAGTCTGAACTATGTCTAATTTTCATAGATTAGTTGGTTTATTATTCTGGATGAAGGCATTCAAAAAACAGTTTTTGATGAGCTGAATTTTGTCCTCATGGTCAAATAAGCTTCTCAAATGGGCAGCTTTTTCTTACCTTCTTTTCTCTTTCAGCATCCTAGTGTGAATGAACTACATTGCCAAGAAACCAGCCTATGGTTAGCAGGCATAGCAAGGAGTGATATCTGCCAACCTTCAGCTAGGTTGTTTTTATATAAAACCTCCCTAAAATTTCCTTAAGATAATGAAGACTGTTACTTTTAAGCTTCCTTCAGTGCCAGTTCACACTTGTGCGATGCGGAAAGGCTGAGAATTTGCAGCCTGTTCCCGCATCGCAAACGCACATCTGGCAGTTCACACTGCCATATGCGATACGCTGGGGGTGTCAATGAAATGTTAACGACACCCCCAGTTTGATCGCATATCACAATGCGATCTGACAGTTTGCACAGGATCGGATCGTGCAAGTGTGAACCACTGTGCGATCCGATCCTGATGCGGCTGAAAAAATGCCTCATGTGCGACTTTTGTGCGAATTTAGCCATACAAAGTGTATGGCTGAATTCGCACTGCACATCCGATCGCATGTAATGAAGGAGCAGTGCGCTCCGATATTACATGCGATCGCCGCACACGCGGAAGTGTGAACCGGCACTCAGCCTGGCATGGCTGATGATATGCAGCTCTAAGCTGCACTGAAAATATACATAACTGTCCAATATACAATAAATGAATGTTATCAGTAGTTCATGAATACATTGCTTTTACTGTCTCTTTACCCAAATTCCTTTTTTTAGTAAACACAGATGCACTGGTTAATATTTAGCAACGTAAACCTACCTAAAGAATAAAAAGAAGATTTTGATATGTGATACGAGTAAACACACTTCGATTTGGAACACCGTTTGAAGCTAAACGGACTTGTGAATGTGATGTGTTTGCTTGCTTCAACTCAACATCCCCAGAGATTATTTTTTGCATTTTGGCAGCTAAGGTTTTAAAACCTTTCATGTGCAGAAACAACCTGTTAACAATTACACTGAAGCAGAGCATCAAGACTTTATTAAACAGGTTTAATTACAGTTCAATTTAAAGAAATTCTTATCAATTCCTGACATTTATTTCAGCTTTGGAGCTGGATGGCTTTACAGTGCAGAGAAAAGCAAAACAGAGGATGTAATTACGGATGAAGCATTTTGCCAAACTTTGGAAACATTAAACAAAAAGCATTTGTTTTCTCTCCAGAGGGGAAGCATGTGATCTGCCACAAGTGCCAATGTGTGTGCTATCTTGCCAGTTCATGATAGGTGCACCGATATGTAAAATTACCAAATGCTAAGCTTATAGAAATTAAGAGTCCTTCCTATCATTCAGTGGGTTAAAAGACACCAAAATTGTCAGAACAGCTTAGGCAACTAACAAATCAACTAACAAAGATATGAAAAGAATGTCAGGACACATTACAGAACCAAGATCGTATCAAGAAATGGTTCTGCTAACAAAACCTAACATATGTATCATGTTTATCAAAGCTAGAAGTTTTATAATCACTGCTAAAATAAAAGCTTGGATTTAAAAAGAAAAACCCGTAGAACAAATACTGCTACAAAACACAAACTTGGGACTTGGGGGGCTTGTTACCTCACTTTTCATTTTTTCTTTAAAGGTGAACTAACACTTTAACTTTTTTATGCCCGTTATTTAATACAAATTAGAGAGAATTGCATTGTTAACAGTACAAATTAAAACTTAAATATCAGCTCCACTGCTTTAATTTTGCAAGTTGCTGGCAGACTGAATTACATACTGGCTTCTTACACCTCAGTGGTAAAGAATCCACAACTTGAAAACTTTTTGTCACTTATGACACTTGGGGGTCAAATGTGCTGGGGTTAATAAACCACACAGTGCCATCCCTGAAATCAAAACAGCAAAAAAACTGAAAATAATATACGTAATAATTATATTATTTTATGTTTTCATTGGATTATACCTATATCTAAAAATGCAATGCTTATCCTGAATAAGTGACCGTAGTGAAATGTGAACTTTGTGCCGCATATATGTAATTATTGCATATATCTCAGGTGTAACCCTGGATGACCATTTGGGATTTGAAATGCACCTTATGAAACCAAATAATTGACAAAAGTCATTTAAAGACAAAGTTATTATTAATAAACATTAAAATCCTGATATACAGTATCTCACAAAAGTGAGGACACCCCTTTTGTAAATATTTTATTATATCTTTTCATGTGACAACACTGAAGAAATTATACTTGCTACAATGTAAAGTAGTGAGTGTACAGCTCGTATAAGAGTGTAAATTTGCTGTCCCCTCAAAATAGCTCAACACACAGCCAATAATGTCTAAACTGCTGGCAACAAAAGTGAGTAAACCCCTAAGTGAAAATGTCTTAAATGGGCCCAATTAGCCATTTCCCTCCCCGGTGTCATGTGCCTCTTTAGTGTTACAAGGTCTCAGGTGTGAATGGAGAGCAGGTGTGTTAAATTTGGTGTTATCACTCTCATTCTCTCATACTGCTCACTGGAAGTTCAACATGGCACCTCATGGCAAAGAACTCTCTGAGGATCTGAAAAAAAGAATTGTTGCTCTACATAAAGATGGCCTAGGCTATAAGAAGATTGCCAAGGCCCTGAAAATGAACTGCAGCATGGTGGCCAAAGCCATACAGTGGTTTAACAGGACAGGTTCCACTCAGAATAGGCCTCGCCATTGTCGGCCAAAGAAGTTGAGTGCACATGCTTAGCGTCATATCCAGAGGTTGTCTTTGTGATATAGATGTATGAGTGCTGTCAGCATTGCTGCAGAGGTTGAAGGGGTGGGGGGTCAGCCTGTCAGTGCTCAGACCATACACCGCACACTGCATCAAACTGGTCTTACCCCTCCTTGGTAAAGTAGACATCTGAAGCATGCATATTTATATCAATTTCAAAGCTAATTTCATGCCAAATAATATTATGCAGGTTGGTAGACTGTAACCTGTAGGTATTGAAAGATATTTATACCAAGAGAAAACTGTACCTGGGGTACAGTCATAAGCACAGTGACATCCCAGGGCCACTCCTCTGCTGCTAAATTGGTCAGATGGTCTCTGTCAACACGCCCTTGATGCCAAAGAAAAGTGGACTGCAGCCACATTGGTTCAGCTCTCATGTACCATTAAGAGAAGGAAGATCTATCAAGTTATGAGAGCCAATATATCACTTTGTTCATTGACTGAAGTCTGCTGAATCCAGGACTTGCAAGTATTTCCATGTTTCACCCCTTTGTCTTGCTGCTGATTATTGTCTATTTGCTTCTTTGTGATACCCTTTTTCTGTTTTTGCTAAATTTTCTTACCTTTTCATTATTAAACTATACTTAGAAAAGTGTTAAAACAGTCTCTAAATGCCCTAACACAAACACAAATCTCTGTCTCTTGAAAAGTGCTATTACATGATACATCTCTGAATATACCTGTCTTTGGTGACAGTGTGTGTACAGATGTTTATTTTTAAATCATAACTGTATTGCTGATCTTTGAAAGTTTCCGACTTTTTGATAAAAGTCAGTGGTGGCAGTTTAAATGGTTAATTGCTTAGTTAATGTAACCCAGTGACAAACGCTCTCAGGCTGCTGGTACCTAGATTGTGGTTCCGTAAGCTGGAGAATCTTTGTACAGGGTGAGACTGAGAGTGTCATTGTTGCCTATTAGTGACAGCATGGTATGAGGTCAAACAGTCATTTGTCACGAGTTGGTAAGAAGGGCAGTGGTCTGATATTGTGTTCGTCACATACCCCAATGCTTCATCTGCCTCATTGTCACAGTAATAAGCCAGTCATAAGTGATACACAATTGGAATAGGCAGGCCATAGCTCACAAACCATAGTAACTTGACTAATATTTGCAAAAAGAAGGTACATGGGAAAATGTACCCATGTTCAGGGTACATGGGGTATTCTACAAGAAATTTGACTTGATTTGCAGGCACCTATAATTCACTGCTTGTGCGCTTTAAAAACGTGTTTTGTTTTAAATGTTTTTTTCTCTGTATGAGAATTGGATCATATTTATTTTATTTGTCTGAACAGTTTGAAAAATTGGCAGATGACATAAGAGGTTTGTTTTAAAATGGGACCACACAAGTTGTTTACCAGAAATGATGGTTTATAAGTTTAGATAAGTGGAAGGAAACTGAACAGTTTGAAAATCAATGCAAACAAGGCCAAGCTGCTTATACATCCACTTGAGTCTGTTTTTTTTCCACATCCTTGATCACAAATGTATATGAAATGGTCTTGGCATTATACCAACAAAAAATAATTCACGCACTCCTGATGAGTTTGTTACATTAAGAGCCTCCTAATAATGCCAGAAATAAATACAGATAAGTGCTACAAGATCTTGCTGCAACTTATTTATTATCACTAGATCATTTTGCTCTTTAGCAATTATATATTCTGGTATTATTAACAAGAACAACACCTCTCAGTTCATAGTTGTCAAGGAAGCATTAGTAATTAGGGCCACAATGCTCTAAAGCAGCCTTTTTCAACCAGGTTGCCTAGTATTTAAGCTTTTATAGTAAGTCACATTTATAAAAAGAAAGACAACTTATAGTAAAAATCAACACTATGTTAAGTGTATGATTTGAAAGCAAAAAGATATAAATGTTATTATTATTATTATTATTATTATTATTATTACTGGCTCCATGCACAGTATTTAGGTCCTTGTAGTAGACCACATTTTGGAAAGGACAGACACCAGACAGTTTGTAATCCAAAAATCAGCATTAGTCTGTATATATTTCACAGAGAAAGACAGAAATATTGTACTGATGCCATACACAGTATTTAAGCACTTTTAGTAAGCCACTTTTTGAAAATGACAAAGACAATGCAGTTTTTAACCACTTAAGGACCAGGCCTATTTCTGACACGTGCTGTTTACAAGTTAAAATCAGTATTTTTTCCTATGTAGCACCCTCCTAGGTAGGTGCTAGGTAACCTATAGGGGAGACCTTGTCTGCTTATCAGCAGGGTCCAATTATTCAGTCAGGCTGTCATTTGTTCTCAGGTGTGAATGTTGAGTTGGGGAGTCTCCCCACTGTATCCAGTGAGGGCACTCATTGGACAGTGGAGGAAACCTGACCAATAGCACACCAGGGCTTGTATCCATCCCAGAGGGCAGATTCTGCTGCAATGCATCCTGGGAGGGGGATATAAGTCTGAGGGGAGCACATAACAGGGTGTCTTTGGCGGGAAGCAGAGTCCCAGGAGGGAGGTGACAGCTGTCTCTCCTCCTGTTAGCATGGAATGGATGTCCTGGGTGGCTGACCTAGAGGACAAAAGGTTGAGCTGAGCTGCAGAGAGGGATCCAGTGTGCTAAGAACCTAGCGGAGCTGTGGTGGTCAGAGTTTCCAGGAAAGCAGTGTTGTGAGTACTGTAAACTGCCCCGGGGTCTGCCTAGGATAGGGGAGCACTCCAGAAGGTCAGAGGGATCCAGGAGCCAGATAGCCTGTGCAGCAGTTATAGAAAGGGGCTGCCAGTATATAGACACTGACGAGAAAGAGGGTGCCAGTGTGTGGGCCCAGAGTTAAAAGTTACAGCAGTGCTTACAAATAGCTACCTCAGCCAGGAAGGCTAAAGGGAGCAGTACAACGGACTTTTGAGCCACAAGGAAGTGTCAGAAGTCAGTTCAAGTTCACAGACAGCGAATCAGTGTTAACAAGCGTCAACCAGCGTTGACTGGCATTCAGCCGGCGTCAAGTCAGCATCAAAAGGCGTTTTTCCTAGTTGTCCCCTTACATTGTGTATAGTTGAGCCAGAGGAGTATCCCATTCATTCCCTTCTCCCATCAAAGTTCCTAAAATAAATACAAAAACCAAAGATGCTGGACTGTTTCTTGTCTCAGTGCTCACACTTGGAGAACATGCTTAAATGTGCTGTTGTTACTAGCGGTAACCCTGGCAGACCCACATCCAGCACAAAGGCTGGAAATCCTGCTACAACTATAGAATTACTTATAACCCCCAAACATTATATTATTTTATGTTTAGCAGGGGCCCTAGAGAATAAAATGGAGATCATTGCAGTACTTTATGTCACACCATATTTTTGCAGCGGTCTTACAAACGCAATTTTTTTGGTAAAAATGCACTATTTTTTTTAATCCAAAAAATAAGAAAACAGTAAATTTAGCCCCATTTTTTCTGTAATGTAAAATATAATGTTGCGTCAAGTAAATGAATACCTAACATGTCATGCTTCAAAATTGTGCACGCTCGTGGAATGGCGACAACATTTTTTACTTAGAAATCTCCATTGGCTACGCTTCAAACATTTCTATAGGTTACCAGTTTAGAGTTAAAGAGGAGATCTAAGGCTAGAATTATTGCTTTCACTCCAACAATAGAATCAATACCTCACATGTGTGGTTTAAAAACCATTTACATATGTGGGAGCGACTTGCGTATCCATTCGCTTCTGCACTTTTTCTTATTTATTTTACCTTTTATCTTTTATTTTTACACTGTCCTTTCAAAAAAAATGTTTTTATCACTTTTATTCCTATTACAAGGAATGCAAACACCCCTTGTAATAGAAGTAAGCAGGATAGATCTTCTTTAATGTGAGATATGGGGTCAAAAAGACCTCAGATCTCACATCTAAACTTAAAAGCAAAATAAAAAAAAAATAAGAAAATGTAATTTTTTTTTAAACCCAAAAAAAATAAAAAAATTGGCCCTTTAAGGCCGTTGGGCGGAAGCCATGTATGACATCGCTCCTGTCCTCCAGGGTCATCTTGCCCTCACTCGACTTCCTGCCCAGGACTACAACGGACCGGATCATTTTCCCCACTACTAACTGCTTCGGTAAGCTGGAAAAATGACTGGAAAGCGGTGGGAGGGGGGTGGGCACCTCTCCCGACATCCATAAAAGTTATTCTGCGGCGAATCCACTTCTGGGACCACTTTTATGTGAAAGAGGACCGCCAGCCACATAGAGAAATACCGGGGTTATGGCAGCTGTCTGCTGCCATAACCCCGGTATTTAACATCAAAGTAGCATCATAAACACGCGACGGGCGGTCCGAAAGTGGTTAATAAAAAAAAAATCAACATTAGAATGTATATACAGCTGCAAGAAATAGTATGTGAACCCTTTGGAATGATATGGATTTCTGCACAAATTGGTCATAAAATGTGATCTGATCATCATCTAAGTCACAACAATAGACAGGCCTTTGAAAACGCCCGAGAGGAGGGCGAAACGCGTTGACGTAATTTCCGGTATGGACTAGAAGCATCGTCACTTCCGGCAAGCACTTCCTGGTTTGTCAGTGGAACGCACGCTATATGCGGCATCCATTATCATTGCTATTGATTGCGAACTATACCTATATGTTTGTGAGTATGTTTTTTATATTTTTCGGCAATAAATCTTTTTAATACATACTTCATTATGTGCGGTCCTTTTATCTTTTAAACTGGTGTCTATGGAGGAGGATCGTACCTGCTTCTATCTGAGGACATACAAAGTTACCTAGTGATAATCCATGAAAGGAGGCCTGGTGCAACACATCTATTGAATTTCAAGTTTTTCTGGCATTGCGGTGAGTGGGGAACTGGGAGGGGGTCACCACCACCTTGGAGCACCTTTTTATATAGATTATTTGCACTGGAGCACTTTATTTGGAAATTTCATCACTTTTAAAAGGACTTGTTATTTATTTTGCATACGTTATTTTAATGAATGTTTCACATTGAATGTTTTGATGGTTATATGCTAGTGCTGTTTTAATTTTGGTCTTACATACAATAGACAATCACAGTCTGCTTAAACTAATAACACACAAAGAATGAAATGTTGCCATGTTTTTATTGAACACACCATGTAAACATTCACAGTGCAGGTGGAAAAAGTATGTGAACCCATGGATTTAATAACTGGTTGAACCTCCTTTGGCAGCAATAACTTCAACAAAACGTTTCCTGTAGTTGCAGATCAGACGTGCACAACGGTCAGGAGTAATTCTTGACAGAACTGTTTCAGTTCAGCAATATTCTTGGGATTTCTAGTGTGAATAGCTTTCTTGAGGTCATGCCACAGCATCCCAATCGGGTTGAGGTCAGGACTCTGACTGGGCCACTTCAGAAGGCGTATTTTCTTCTTTTTAAGCCATTCTGTTGTTGATTTACTTCTATGCTTTGGGTCATTGTCCTGTTGCAACACCCATCTTCTGTTGAGCTTCAGCTGGTAGACAGATGGCCTTAAGTTCTCCTGCAACATGTCTTGATAAACTTGGGAATTCATTTTTCCTTCGATGATAGCAATCCGTCCAGGCCCTGATGCAGCAAAGTAGCCCCAAACCATGATGCCCCCACCACCATACTTCACAGTTGGGATGAGGTTTTGATGTTGGTGTGCTGTGCCTCTTTTCGCCACACATAGTGTTGTGTGTTTCTTCCAAACAACTCAACTTTGGTTTCATCTGTCCACAGAATATTTTGCCAGTACTGCTGTGGAACATCCAGGTGCTCTTTTGCAAACTGTAAACGTGCAGTAATGTTTTGTTTGGACAGCAGTGGCTTCCTCTGTGGTATCCAACCATGAAATCCATTCTTGTTTAGTGTTTTATGTATTGTAGATTCGATAACAGGGATGTTAGCATTTGCCAGTGACTTTTGTAAGTCTTTAGCTGACACTCTAGGATTCTTCTTCACCTCAATGAGCAGTCTGCGCTGTGCTCTTGCAGTCATCTTTACAGGACGGCCTCTCCTAGGGAGAGTAGCAGCAGTGCTGAAATTTCTCCATTTATAGACAATTTGTCTTACCGGGGGCTAATTAACAGCAAGGCTTTTGGAGATACTTTTATAACCCTTTCCAACTTTATGCAAGTCAAAAATTCTTAATCGTAGGTCTTCTGAGAGCTCTTTTGTGCAAGGCATCATTCACATTAGGCAATGCTTCTTGTGAAAAGCAAACCCAGAACTGGTGTGTGTTTTTTTATAGGGCAGGGCAGCTGTAACCAACACCTCCAATCTCATCTCATTGATTGGACTCCAGTTGGCTGATATCTCACTCCAATTAGCTCTTGGAGATGTCATTAGTCTAGGGGTCCACCTGCACTGTGAATGTTTACATGGTGTGTTCAATAAAAACATGGCAACATTTCATTCTTTGTGTGTTATTAGTTTAAGCAGACTGTGATTGTCTATTGTTGTGACTTAGATGATGATCAGATCACATTTTATGACCAATTTGTGTAGAAATCCATATCATTCCAAAGGGTTCACATACTTTTTCTTGCAGCTGTATTTTCACATATCCATCCATACATTAGAATGTATATATTTCACATATCCATCCATATAGGTCCCGAGAGCCATTGAAACCTGTATATTAGGCCTTGTTGACAATCTCCTTCATACCAGGGCAGAAAAAAAACCCTTGTCAGCCTCCTTTTTTCTACTTTCAATTTTTTTATTGATAACAGTAAAAAGCATACATTAAGTGTTTCAAGAATACCGCAACATTGAGGTATATTGTAACACTGAAATTCAACCTTGCTAATGCTTTTGAAGGAAATAACATATAACTGTTGTAGGGAAGGGGGATACAAGAATACTTTTTCCTTATAAGTTGCCCCACTCTAAATAAGGAGGGGGGACTGAAAAAGAAATGGTCACTGACCCACTACTTAAATACAGTGTCAAGACATCTGTGGTGGTAATAGGACCCATGCACCAATATATGGTTGTGATACTTATGGGCCCAACTTCCCACTTTAGACACTTGAGGTAAGAAAGGAGGAGAAGAGAAGAAGAGAAAAAAAAGGGTGGGGGGGAAGGGAATAGAGGTAAAGAAAAGCAACTATTGGTAGGGGTGGGAAATTAGCACAGTCACCAGTGGCTTATATCCTTAAAACAAATAATGGAGGTCAAATGGGTACCTGTTCAAATGTGGCCCACGGTTCCCAAATTTGTTCAAATTTTGCTATTTTGTAGTATGCTGGCCATTTTCTCCTGTGACATAATCCAAGAGATCTTGCGTTTGGCGGCTAGGAAGGAGATTGAGGGTTGTTTCCAGGCCCTGGCTAGCAAGATTTTAGCTGCTAGAAAAATGTAGAAAAGTAGGGATTGAGTGTTCCTGGTTATTTTATCACTTTTCTTATTTAGTAGGGCGGTTTGTGGGTCTTGTGGGATTGGTAGTCCCATGACCTTTCTAGCTAGATCGAAAACTTTGTTCCAATAACCTCTGATGCAGGGGCATGTCCACCAGACATGAAATAGAGATCTCTGAAGCCCACAACTGCGAAAGCAGATGGAGGATGAGTTTGGGAACATTGTAGCGAGACATAAAGGCGCCTCCTTCTTTTCTATGCAAGGAAAGCTATCACCTTGCATTGGAAGAAACGGGGTCCACCTTCCATTTCCTTCTGCAAATGCCTGATCAATAACAATCTCCCATTATATAAAGATACTTATGCAAATAGGGGATGTCTTGCTAAATATGAAAAAGTGTGGTCTAAATGGTTGGCAGACCCTGCTACGGCTTCATAAACATTAAATAAGAAAGGCCTAGAGATGCCTAACAGAACTTTTATCTGTGTTATGCTATATGCAGCAAACTGGGTCAGCTAGCATTTATTTAGATTGAGTTTTGGCACCTGGACGTGCAGGTTACACGGTCACATCATTACCAATCTAATATTGCCCTATCTTACAGCACTTCTGGCATGTGATTTGATCGTATGTCCCCTGCGTGGGCAATGCAAGTTTATTCAATGTTTTACTTCAGTGTTGTGTTGTAGTACTTGTTTTGTACATGAAAACTTTAATAAACAGATTTGAAAAAAAAAAATCTAACTAAATAAAATCCCAAAATTGTGTTATAAAAACGTCATCCTGCGTGCTGGAAAATATTTGTTGTTGCATGACTTCAAAACAAAACCATATCCACCATTGCTTACTTCACAAATCTAACTCATGCCCGCCACTCCAGCACAATAGTGTGCTCACCTTCCTTAAATGACTTGCATGTTATAGCAGACAACTGATTTTTCCCTCTTCGGTGCCTGATCACCTGAATAGACTGCAAAATGTGAGGTGCATTGCAAGACTGACTCTGCAGGAAAAAATGACAAATTTTGCAGGGGAAGCAAAGCTGTGATATTACATGATCAGGAATATCTGGCCATTTAACAAATTGGACACAGATTGCAACAACACCAAAATATGTCCACCATGACCATACACTATTTAATCAATGATATCACCACTATGCCCACTCCTTCCCTTACTTATCTAATGACAGCTCGCGAAGCTGTCATGCTACAAGGCGTATCATCAGGATTGGTTGTGTGTTCCGATTCTATTGTTTTTTGTTGGTTTTTTTTGGCGGGCAGCAGGTATTATGATTGATAATGGATTTACAATAAGGGACTTTTTTGGGCTTTTTTATTTTATACAGAACTTTAATGAAACCTTTGGATATCTTTATTACTTAAGGGTCTGTTATGAATTTCTTGGTGGACCTGATTTTTCTTTCAGCGGGTTTCAGGTTTGGCACCCGAACTCTGTTCAAACCAAACCCAAGGCATTTAAGCTCATTCCTATTAGGGGATAATGCCTAGAATTTATAAACACACTGTTCTTTTTTGCCACAGTGCAAACGGTCATATCAACAAAACCACTGTTCTTATCTACACCTTCCATTGTAGGTAAAATCATTGTTAAATTTGGGCACCATTTCCAACACTGATTTAGACTTTGCTGACTTGATATTGTGAAAGCAGTGTGCTAAAACACTAACAGTCAGTAATCACTCATGTGGGTATCTTTTTATTTATGTAATATGAAAAGATAAGTCTTAGACAGATATAAAACATGTTTAAATAAGCCATGTACTCCCTAAAACGGGCTAAATGTTGGGCTACATTGGCTGGTTCAATTGAAACCGGCCGACATTCGGCCCATATGTACTGCAGCCACTCGGACAGAAGCTAGTCATTTGGTTGGCTTCTGTCGATGAGGGATGATCAAAAAAGGTCTACCAATGGCTGAGAACTCTGACTGGAGTATTCTTGTCAGAACACAATAGCACAGCAAGGGAGATCACTGTACTAACATTGCATGGTTAGTAAAAACATGCTTACAGGAACTAAGAGCACAGGGATGGTCTCAGAGTACTGTTGCACTTTTACGGTCTGGTCACATGCAGGGAATTTATTGTTTAATGTTCATCTGTGCCAAAAAATAAAATTCCCTCCATCCCTGCCATTTACTTTCCATTTTTCCATTTTTCCCTCACCATTTGTCAGGTAAACAGTTTGGCTAATCAGCGAAATCGCGCATTGGCGCGAATACGCATGCGCGGCCAACTCCGGGCAAGTTCAGCTAAGAACGTGCGTGCGCCAATTCGCACACGCACACGCAGGACGTGACGGTGCTCGGCGCCAAGCGGCCTATTTAAACCCAGCAGTGACAGGTACTAGTTGCTGGATGATCTTCAGCTCCCTGTGTCCCTTGAGCCTTGTTTGCCTTTACCTTGGATTTCCTGTTGCCGACCCGGATTGCTTGACCATCGTCTCTTCTTGATACCTCTGGCTTTTTGACCCTTTAGCTTGTCCCTGGACTTTCCCAGTTTTCTCCAGTGTCTGACCCGGCTTGGCTATTTGACTCCGCTTCCCGTGTTCCTGCAGCACATCTGCCTGGCTTATCAAGTCTTCCAGATCCACCCTGGACATTCCATCCATTGGCCTCAGCCACCATCTGGCCATCCCAGCCGGCAACCTGTGCTACTTCGGGCACAGCACTCCCTGTCTCACCTCCAGGGGTGTTCTGCACCTAGCCGCAAGGGGAGCCCTCTCTACACACTTCGGCTTCGGATCAGGTACGTGACAGTATCATCCAGCCATGTCAGAAGCCGAGAGAGGTGCCTCCCCACTGGAAGCCTTATGCCAGCAAGTTGCAGCTTTAACCCAGGCTGTGAAGAATCTTCAGGAGGGCTACTTCCAACTGGAAGGTCGCCTGCAGTATCTGTCTACACCGCCTCCGGCGGGCCCTGCAGATCCATCTACTGCAGCCTCTAACCCTGCTCCTTCAGCTTCGGGACCACCAGTTGCTATCCCCACCATGATGGCTCCTTCTCCTGAACCCAGAGTACCTCTGCCTGAACGTTTTTCTGGTGATCGCAGGAAGTTTAAATCCTTTAAAAACGCCTGCTCATTATATCTGGCTCTGCAACCCAGAACTTTTTCCTTGGAAGCAGTCAAAGTAGGGTTTATCATCTCCCTGCTGTCTGATGAACCCCAGTCCTGGGCCCACCATTTGCTGGAACAGAAGGACCCTGCTCTGGACTCTGTTGAGGTCTTCTTTAAAGCAATGGCTCAGCTATACGATGACCCACAACGCACAGCCACTGCCGAGGCAACACTTCATAAGTTACAGCAAGGCCGACGCCCCGTGGAAGATTACACCGTAGACTTCCGTAGGTGGTCCGCAGACACAGGCTGGAACGAGGCCGCCCTCAAACATCAATATCGGCTAGGCCTGTCGGAAACTCTCAAGGATGAGTTAGCACGGGTTGAGACCCCCACTACTTTGGAGGAGCTCATTCAACTGGCCATCCAGTTAGACAGACGTTTTCAGGAACGCCGATCTGAACGTGCTCAGTCTTTTCGGCCTGCTTGGATGCTACCCAGGGTGCCACTACCTCCTACACCTTTACCGACTGCTGCCAGCCCAATGCCACCCGAGGAGCCTATGCAGATCGGGGTGGTTCGTTCAGCCTTAACCCCTGCAGAAAGACTTTGTCACAGGCAACAGAACTTATGTCTGTACTGTGGGGACAATGGACATTTCCTTCGTGACTGCCCAGTCAGACCAAGTAAGTCTTTCATTTCCCATCATATGCATCTTCAAACCCCTGGGTCTTCCCCCACTCACCTGGTCCTCCTTGTTTCGTTGCAGGTGGCAGGAGGGGAGATCAGGCTGCCAGCCATTATTGACTCTGGAGCCTGCAGTTGTTTCCTGGATATCTCACTGGCAAGAGAACATCACTTACCTCTCCAGACCAAGAACCGTAAGCTTGAAATCCACCTTGCAGATGGCACAACTCCCAGATCCGGGCCCATCATCCAGGAGACCTTACCTATTCTTGCCACCACCGGCCCTGGCCATCACGAACTTCTTCACTTTGACGTTCTTCCTTCACCCATGTTCCCTGTTATTTTGGGTATCCCCTGGCTCCGGGCACACAACCCATTGATAGACTGGTCAACAGGGGAAGTATCCTTTAAGTCAGCATACTGCCTACAACATTGTGTGGCTCCTGAGACCCCGTCTCCTGCTGGTTGTTTCTCTATTCAGCCGGTTTCCAATACCAGCCAAGATGTTCCTTCTGTATACCACCACTTCCTTGATGTCTTTGATAAAAAGAAAGCGGACTCATTACCACCTCATCGTCCCTACGATTGCCCGATAGAGCTGCTACCTGGGGCCGAAATTCCTTTCAGCCGTATCTTCCCGCTCTCAGAGACTGAGCTTGAAGCCCTACGGCAATACTTTGACGAGAACCTCAAGAAAGGGTTCATTCGTCCCTCTTCCTCTCCGGCCGGAGCCGGCATCTTTTTTGTAGAGAAGAAGGACCATACCCTAAGGCCTTGTGTGGATTACAGAGACTTAAATAAAATCACTATAAAGAACCGGTACCCACTCCCTCTTGTGCCTGAGCTTTTCCAGAGGTTCCGCTCCGCTCAAGTCTTCACCAAATTAGACCTACGAGGTGCTTATAACTTGGTACGGATCCGTGAAGGCGACAAATGGAAGACTGCTTTTCGAACCCGTTTCGGGCACTTCGAGTATCTGGTTATGCCCTTCGGGCTCTGCAATGCCCCTGCCACCTTCCAACATCTAGTAAACGACATTTTCAGAGAATTCCTGGACAATTTCCTTATTGTTTACTTAGATGATATTTTGATTTTTTTCTGCCAACTTGGAGTCCCACAGAATACATGTGCAAAAAGTATTGGCCACTCTCAGAAAACACGGGCTTTATGCAAAGGCGGAGAAGTGTGAATTTGAGAAGTCATCAATACAGTTTCTAGGTCTGATCATTTCCACGAATGGAATAGCTATGGACCCTCAAAAAGTGTCTGCCATCCTGGAGTGGCCTGCTCCCACGGACAAGAAGGGTATCCAGAGGTTTGTGGGTTTTGCAAATTTTTATCGCAGATTTATTAAAGACTTTTCCCGCATCATTGCCCCCATTACTCAAATGACCCGGCAACACACTCGCTTCCTCTGGTCCTCAGAGGCTCAAGAAGCGTTTGACAGACTTAAGGCTGTATTCACCAGTGCCCCCGTGCTACAACATCCGGACCCGGCCTTGCCTTATGTCCTTGAAGTTGATGCCTCAGAAGTAGCCACGGGAGCAATTCTCTCGCAACGCCAGGGACCTAAAGCTCTGCTCCACCCAGTAGCTTTTTTCTCCCGAAAACTCACTCAGCCTGAAAGAAATTATGATGTAGGGGACCGAGAACTGCTGGCCATCAAAGCAGCTCTTGAGGAGTGGCGGTACTTGTTGGAAGGCGCAGCCCATCCAATTATGATCTTTACCGATCATAAAAATCTCGAGTATCTCAGATCTGCCAGACGCTTGAGACCACGACAAGCCAGATGGGCCCTGTTCTTTTCTAGATTCAATTTTCATCTTATGTACCGGCCAGGATCCAAGAACGGGAAAGCAGACGCTCTCTCACGGATGTTCCCGGAAACTCCTATTGATGTCACCCCTAGCACAATCTTGTCTGCCCAAAATTTTTTGTTAATCCAGCCGGATCTCAGGACTACCCTTGAACGGGCCTCTGCCCAATGCACTGCCTCTGAGACTTCTTCACTCCAGAAACAGGGTAATTTTTTTTTTACATAAAAATAAAATTTTTGTTCCCCAGGAAGCCAGACTCACGGTTCTTAAAGCATGCCATGACCATCTATTAGCCGGTCACTTTGGGGTCCGTAAGACCCTGGATCTCATCCAACGGTCCTATTGGTGGCCGAATGTCAGACAAGACTGTAAGGAGTATGTGAGTTCCTGCACAACCTGCCTTCGGAGTAAGGGCAGCCATGTCCAAGCCTGGGGTCTATTGAGACCACTTCCTGTTCCTAAGCAGAAAAGGAAATGCTATCCATGGACTTTATAGTGGATCTACCTTCTCCAGAGGGATTTTCTACAATTATGGTGGTAGTAGATCGCCTATCTAAAATGGCTCACTTTGTGCCCATGGTTGGCACTCCTTCGGCCGTAGACACGGCGCATACCTTTATCAAGGAAATTGTGAGGTTACATGGTTTGCCCAGCAGCATCGTGTCCGACCGAGGAGTACAATTTACCTCCAGATTCTGGAGGGCTCTTTGCAAGATCTTCAATATCGAGGTCTGTCTATCATCAGCGTATCATCCTCAAAGTAACGGCCAGACAGAGAGGACAAATCAAACCCTTGAACAATACCTCCGCTGTTTCTCTACATTCTCACAGGACAATTGGGTAGCTTTGCTCCCGTGTGCCGAGTTCGCATACAATAACTCCATTCACGCTTCTACACATCAGTCTCCGTTTTTTGCGAACTATGGGTTTCATCCATCTTTTCTGTCCAGTCCGATGCCTGAATCTTCGGTACCTGCTGTGCAAGATAGGATAACATTCCTCCAAGAAAATTTCCTGCTCCTACAAAGGACTATGCAAAAGGCACAAGAAGACTACAAACAGTTTTATGATAAAAGGAAGAAGGACAGTCCTGCTTTGAAGGTAGGAGATAAGGTGTGGCTGTCCACCCTTAACCTCAAGTTGCCCTGCCCTTCTAAGAAGTTGGGGCCAAGGTTCATTGGTCCCTTCCCTATCAAGAGGATAATTAACCCTGTGGCCTTTGAACTGTGCCTCCCTAATACGTACAAAATCCATCCAGTGTTCCATGTATCCCTGCTCAAACCAGCTAATCCTGGTCCCTTTCCAAATAGAGACGATTTGCCTCCACCTCCAGTTCTAGTTCATGGCGAAACGGAGTATGAGGTTGAATCCATTCTGGATTGCCGTAGAAGGGGGAGACATACCCAATATCTGGTAAAATGGAAAGGCTACCCTCCGGAGGAAAGTTCTTGGGAACCTGCCCAAAGCATACATGCTCCCAGGCTGTTACGGGACTTTTTTAAAAGATTTCCTGAAAAACAAGCCCTCTTGGGCATCCGGAGGCTGCCCCTCAGGGGGGGGGCACTGTCAGGTAAACAGTTTGGCTAATCAGCGAAATCGCGCATTGGCGCGAATACGCATGCGCGGCCAACTCCGGGCAAGTTCAGCTAAGAACGTGCGTGCGCCAATTCGCACACGCACACGCAGGACGTGACGGCGCTCGGCGCCAAGCGGCCTATTTAAACCCAGCAGTGACAGGTACTAGTTGCTGGATGATCTTCAGCTCCCTGTGTCCCTTGAGCCTTGTTTGCCTTTACCTTGGATTTCCTGTTGCCGACCCGGATTGCTTGACCATCGTCTCTTCTTGATACCTCTGGCTTTTTGACCCTTTGGCTTGTCCCTGGACTTTCCCAGTTTTCTCCAGTGTCTGACCTGGCTTGGCTATTTGACTCCGCTTCCCGTGTTCCTGCAGCACATCTGCCTGGCTTATCAAGTCTTCCAGATCCACCCTGGACATTCCATCCATTGGCCTCAGCCACCATCTGGCCATCCCAGCCGGCAACCCGTGCTACTTCGGGCACAGCACTCCCTGTCTCACCTCCAGGGGTGTTCTGCACCTAGCCGCAAGGGGAGCCCTCTCTACACACTTCGGCTTCGGATCAGGTACGTGACACCATTTTTTGAAAGCCCTTTGATGTATATTTTCACTTACACTCCACCATCATATGTCTTTTGTTGTTACCTCTTCCACTAGTGGTAACAGGTTATCTAGTGCTGCTTTTCAGGTCCAATATTGATCTGCCTTCTTGCCACTCCTTATGATGACATCCCCATACCACCAGTGGAGTTTGAAGGGCACTGCCAATGGATAGGTAATGGGAGGAGCGCACAATCCCAGGCAGCATCATGGACATCCAGAAGATTTTTGCATGCTCTAAGCAAGTATTTTCATATGTAGTCATAAATATGCAGTGATTATATTTGTGATAAGAATGCTGGTAATGACACAGAACTTCAGCTGTGATTGATACAATTTCATTCTTTAGCCCTTTGTCATGTTATGCCTGGAGGCGTGTAATATTTAAACTTGAGTTTTCTAGACTATCAATTGCAATTTATAATTTTGTCTTATAGAACACATTCAGCTGTCTAAAGGTTTTCTCCCAGCTCTACTAGGATTACTATTATAGATTTTGGCTCTAGGATTATGGAGTACTCTGGATCTATTAGTGTACATCTTCGTACTTTTTTATGAAATGAAAGAGCAAAATGCAGTGATCCACAGCAACAAATCAACAATATATTGTGTCATATTTCCCTTATTTTATTTCATAAATTTAAGCTTACTATGGAGAGATTGTGCTCATTTTGACTGCTTTGGTTGCATACTAAATTAAAAAGGAGGTAGAATCTGGTTTATTCAATGGTATAATGGATCCATGCTTACTACTTCTCTTTACATTTTGGTCATGTTTTACTGTTATTATGAAAAAGCACATTCATATATACACATGCACTATCAATTTCCTATCGAACAATCTTGGAACACACAAATAAGCAAATAATGAAATTTATCATTTTGATTCTCATCAACAGCTAATTTGAATAGGGAGGTCAAACCACCTCTCATCAAGTGCTACCTGGTCCTAATTGCAGATTGCATTCATGACCTCATTATTACCCATTTACATGTCATGTAGTCATAAGAATGTGTGTGTACAACTGCTGTATTGGTTCATGTAAACAGTTATATTGTAACATATAATTTGTTTTTCCCAATATATATTTTCCCATATTTATATGTGTGGCATTAATGCCAAAGGACTTGATGGACATCTGCCAATCTTTACAAATGGCCATATTTTTTTTTAGATATCATCCTTTAATAACTAAGAATAACCTTGAAAATTGGCATCTTCAATAAATCAGTGCCATTTCATCCCCCTAATACAGATTATAACTTTTTCTTCCTAAGGCAAAATGACCATTATATCTATGTTTTATCAGCTGATTAAGCGGTATTTAATACAACACAAAAAATTGTCAGGCCATCCTAATGGACAGTTCTAAGTGTCAGCATCAAGTCAAAAGATATGTTTCCCGGTGGTTCAGCCCTATATTGGTTAACAGGATTGGATAAGCAACACCTTGACTATCAATAAGGACAAAGTAGTTTGGCAGCACTTAGTGATTATGATTCAGCAATGACTTGTGGAAAAATGATTGACTGCTGACCCATGTGAGTCCCATGTGAGGGGTTTGTGAGTTTTTACTAAATCCCTAGGAAACCGAACCATTTTTATTTCAGCACTTATTGCTCATGTTTATTAGGAAGTGAGGCACAAAGCTTATCTCATTAATATTTTACAGTTTTTGTAACCAACTGTAAACAAATCCTGTTCTTCAATAATTAAAGATCATTTCAAGACCATTAAACCATGATAAGCCAAAGAAGGACACAGGCATGAAAATAAATACCCAGTTATTCAGATCAATGCAAAGTTTATCTATTATAATCTCAGATTGAAAATGGATTATGTATCTATCTATATGCGTTTTTAAATATGAAAATGAGTTTATGTTTTTTTCCAGCATCTCTGTGGCACTGACCCAGCATCCATATTGTGTGTAGAGTGTGCACTTGAGAGGAAAGGGATAGCCACACAAAAATCTGCTTCAAGCATCTCTTGCCCTCTCAAACACAACAAATTCCTTCAAGGCTTGGAAAAGTGTCATCACAGTTCATTGCTCAAGGACATGTAAGTGGCAGCCTGCCTGTGCTTACAGCAGCATCATTCAGTTCCATCTTGGTAGTCTAATTTGGGAAAATGCTAGATGAAAAAAAGATGTGAGCATTTTATACATGCTAACGATCAAATATATGCATTGCAAACATATAACACTTCTGTTTACACCATAGTGCCAAGCATTGCTGACAAAGAAACATGTTTTTCCCGGGAGTAAAGATAAAATCCCTTTATATTTAAAACGAATGTAATCTACACATTTTAGAAATGATTATTAAATTATTATTAAATTATTATTAAATGTTATCAGAAGGATTTGATTGTTCTGTAGGCTGTGAAAATCACATCTTATCTGAACAACAATTACCCTACCTTAGAAAATGTTTTTTTACAATAAAACCTTATTTTACAGAATTCCTATAGAATAAATAATAACCTATTCACAGTGATAATTTGCATGTTCAACACGCAGGAACTAGAATTTTTATTGTTTGAGGTCTATGAAGGCTCAATGTGCGGGTGTTACCAGTGCGATAGAGAATATTTTTTCTAAGGGGAAAATGTTGCGTAGAATGTGACTTTTGGAGGCACAGACTTTGGGGTTGATAAATCAGGTCCCGGGGATGAGTGTCTCATAGAAATGATAAAGTCGGATCTGCTACCAAAACAGTGAGTATCCTTTAAATAGGAATTGAGAGGCTTTCCAACAAAGGGTGAGTTTCCTACAGGAGAGATGAAGGGAATTTGTTCCCTGGTGTAAGTGCCCAGGCAGCCACAAACCACTTATGATGGAGTGTGTGTATGTTATACAACAAGTATACTTGAGTTTTATTTAACCATGCCTTTTAAGACCCTCCCACTATTAGTCTGTTTTGGCCACACCAACCATACATCCTTCTGCATTGTATTGCAGGGCACAGTGCCTGCTAGCTATCTGCAGTCTTGGCATATTGCTATATTACTTTAAACTGTTTCTAAACACTTGATATTTTTTTTACCTCAACCACTTCTGGACCGGAAGGATTTGCCCCCTTAATGAACAGGCCATTTTTTGTGATTCAGCACTACGTTACTTTAAAGGAAAATTGTGTAGTCATGCAATGCTGCCCGGTGGAAATCGCGGCTGCCGGCCTTGTGCATCGGCATCCCCACTGCCTAGTGGGGGTGGAAGCACGCCACGCACGACCTACATAGGGCTACATTGGTTCGTGCAGGAGAGGCAACCTGCCACAGTAAATGTGTGCCAGGCGGTCTTAATGTGGTTAAGGCATTAAGGTTAAAAAAAAACCTTCCACTGTGAGTTCCCTCCCTCTCCTTCCCTAACACTTACCTGACTCCTGTATCAATCCAACACTATGCCAAGCTTCTCTCCTCTTTCTTGGTCTTACAGGCTTTTCTGATTAGCTCCCGCTGCTGTTGATTAAATCCAATTAGGAGAGAACAAAAAGTGGGACTGTGCTGTTCTATGTGTGTCTATGAACACATACAGCATGGCTTGGTTGTGAGCCAACATTACTTTACAACCACTTTAAAGTGTTAATAAACCCACAACAGTAAAATCAGTCTGCACATGCAGTAAAGCTTCTTCACTGTCCCCAATCCATCTCCTGATAAGACAGAGCCTTTGGAGTTAATCGGCACATGCTCAGTTTGTCCTGTATTGCTACAGAGTTTTTCTTTCTTGAGAGGGTGCATGTGATCAGCACAGGGCCAATCAGCAATGTCTAGACTGAGGGGCAGGAGTCATGCAGCCTCATAGAACAGTCAGAGTAGAATGAAAAATCCTCCTACAAGCTTTAACCAGACATTAATAGAAGTCACAAGACTGCTATATAGCATTCTGCTGCTGATAAAAAGTATTTGGCAGTTTATATTTACTAAAGTAATTGCATTTTCATGTTCTGTTTACTGTGGGAGACCAGATATAGTGAATGAGGGTCCTGAGTTTAGTAACACTTTAGGAATGTTCCCTGCCCCCTTCTCCTACCTATCCTGTCTACCATAATTTAAAAAAAAATATGTATAATTTCCTTCTTTGAATCCTTTCTGATCTGGTCATGTCATTTTGTGATGACAACCACTTTGGTGACTATTTAGGACTTTGAAGAGGAATGCCATGAAAGGCTGTCCCGAAAATGTAACTGCTAGTGCACACAAAAAGTGGAAGTCTATTCCACTAAGAAATGCATACTCTACAAAAGAGGCGCTATAATGGGTTGGGTGCTATGTAACAGGCTGATTATGGCTAACATAGCTGGAATATCTTGTGACAAGAGCTTGCATGATGGCAAAACTTGATGCAAAACTAAAGTCAAAACTAGAGAGAGGAAGTTGTCTGGGGTCAAAGCCAAGCAATCAAACAAGACAAAACCAAAAACATGTCAAAAAAAGATCCTGTGATTTACCCAAAAATCAAAGAATATGTTTTTAAAGCGTTATTAAACCCAAAAACAAAACTGTAATACAGTATGTTGCAGCTTACCAATTCATTAAAAGTGGTAGCTGCATTAGCTTTCTTTTTTCAGACCTTTTTCCTTTATTTCACCTGATGATCCAGCCATTAGCACACCTTCCTTTCTTAGGGTGTTTGCATTCTGGATAAATTAGTAAAGCAGACACCTTTAAACAGTGGCACTATCAGTCTTAGGGAAGAGTAGAGTTAGACTGGCATATTTAGATGGACTTGACTAACAAATTGAAGAAGTTACAGAAAACAATTTGTTTTTCCTTTTGGGATAAAGCATAAAGTTTTTACATACATGAATAAAAACTTTATAATAAGCGCCTCTGTCAGTGTTAAATAGTTTGTCAACCCTCTAACTGCAATTTCCTCTGGACAGCTTAGTCTGCTAATCAAAATTAAAAAAATTGGATGGATCTCCAGGCAGGAATAAAGGATGAAAAACCTTAAACAGAAAACGAATGCAGCAACCAGATCTAAGTATTGGTAAGTTGCAGTATATTACGTTTTTGTTTTAGGGTTTAATAGCAATTTAATTTTTAAGTGCTCTTGTTGCAACAGAATCCTCGTCTGGAAAAGCTCTGTATGTTCTAAAATCCTTAGTTACATCAAGGACATACATACAGCAAAGAAAACCACTTCCAATCAGCAGGATGCAAATGAGATGCTAAGGCAAAAGAGCTATATAAAAAGGGAACGAGACACATGGGAGACAGGACTTGCGAGGGTTTCCAATGGATGGAACAGCAACTATATGGAGATTTTGGAGCTAATAATACCCAGAAGATGATGGGCAGAGTAAAGATTGGACAGAGAAAAATTAAGCAAGGGTAACAGGTAAGCCATGGAGTAGACAATGACAGTGGAAAACAAAATACACAATAATTAGAAATAAAATGACAACGTGTCAAAGTTCTGGACCAAGTATAAAAAATAAACAAGAGAGGTGGCAGGAATAGAATTAGGACACAGCAAACACTATGGTAGAGATTCAAGTGCTTAGTGTGGAACTAACACTAGCTCTTGGGGTTAGCCAATAGCAAAGACAAGCATCATTTCCAGACTCCTATGTGAAGCACAAAGAAATATTTATTGGAGACTGCTGGAAGAGCAGACATAGGTAAATAAGGAAGGAAATACAGACAGACTGAGAGCTATCACAGGCCATGGAACAGGTGATGAATAGGGTTGAGCGAACACGGACTGTATTATTCGTGTTCGTACCGAATAATTGGATTTTTTTACCCGAACACGGACACTTTACTGTATATTCGGGTAAAAATCCGTGTTCGGTTGTTTTATTTCCGGGTTTTGCATGGTTTGGCACGCTTTTCATGGCGGGCTTTCAACAGCCAATCAACAAGCGTTTAACTGGTGTGCCTAAGCCATCCCAGCCATGCCTGCAAATGTATCAGTAGCTGTGATTGGCCGTCTGAAGCATGTGACCAAGTCTTTATAAGTTCGAGGCAGCGCCGCAGCGGCGTCATTCTGCTGCTTAGATCAGGGAGAGAGCACACATCAACGTGCTGGCTGCTGATTAGGGACAGACAGGCAGGAAAAAAACATTTGTGTCCGGATAGAATTGAGGGACAGGTCGGAGTGTGTTAGGCAGGGCGAGTTGTAGGCATTTTAGGGCGAGGCTGCTGCTGATTTTTAGGGTCAGTGTGTTCTACAAACTACAATCGATATTGCTGTGTGGGGTGGGGTCTGCACTTAGTCCCGATCTACGATCTCTTATCAATCCTGTTAGGGACAGAGTCTGCTGATTTTTAGGGAAAGTGTGTTCTACAAACTACAATCAATATTGCTGTGTGGGGTGGGGTCTGCACTCAGTCCCGATCTACGATCTCTTATCAATCCTGTTAGGGATAGAGTTTGCTGATTTTTAGGGAAAGTGTGTTCTACAAACTACAATCGATATTGCTGTGTGGGGTGGGGTCTGCACTCAGTCACGATCTATGATCTCTTATCAATCCTGTTAGGGATAGAGTTTGCTGATTTTTAGGGAAAGTGTGTTCTACAAACTACAATCGATATTGCTGTGTGGTGTGGGATAGGAGATAGGCAGGTGTCAGTGATCCACATCCATTTTGCTGTGTGTGGGCTGCAGTGAACACAATCTTTTTGGGGTGCAGTGAACACAATCTTTTTGGGGTGCAGTGAACACAATCTTTGTGGGGTGCAGTGAACACAATCTTGGTGCAGTGAACACAATCTTTTTGGGGTGCAGTGAACGAAATCCTTTTGGGGTGCAGTGAACACAATCTTTTTGGGGTGCAGTGAACAAAATCCTTTTGGGGTGCAGTGAACACAATCTTTGTGGGGTGCAGTGAACACAATTTTTTGGGGTGCAGTGAACAAAATCCTTTTGGGGTGCAGTGAATACAATCTTTGTGGGGTGCAGTGAACACAATCCTTTTGGGGTGCAGTGAACACAATCTTTGTGGGGTGCAGTGAACACAATCTTTTTGGGGTGCAGTGAACACAATCTTTTTGGAGTGCAGTGAACACAATCTTTGTGGGGTACAGTGAACACAATCTCATACTTCTGAAGATTTGAGGGTGCTGCCTGTTCCATACTCCTACTCCTCATCCATCCTTTTAGGGGTACAAACAATAGTAATTGGGGCCTAGTGTGGTTGTGTACGTGTGAGATACATACACTTTTTTTGATCATATTTCCTATTCCGCTATTCAATAAAAACCTTTGGGGATCAATTAAATTGCGGGATAGTCTGTGTCGGTACGTGTGAGATCAACCTTTCCAAGTTTTTGAGGTTCATCTCATACTTCTGAAGATTTGAGGGTGCTGCCTGTTCCATACTCCTCCTACTCCTCATCCATCCTTTTAGGGGTACAAACAATAGTAATTGGGGCCTAGTGTGGTTGTGTACGTGTGAGATACATACACTTTTTTTGATCATATTTCCTATTCCGCTATTCAATAAAAACCTTTGGGGATCAATTAAATTGCGGGATAGTCTGTGTCGGTACGTGTGAGATACACCTTTCCAAGTTTTTGGGGTTCATCTCATACTTCTGAAGATTTGAGGGTGCTGCCTGTTCCATACTCCTCCTACTCCTCATCCATCCTTTTAGGGGTACAAACAATAGTAATTGGGGCCTAGTGTGGTTGTGTACGTGTGAGATACATACACTTTTTTTGATCATATTTCCTATTCCGCTATTCAATAAAAACCTTTGGGGATCAATTAAATTGCGGGATAGTCTGTGTCGGTACGTGTGAGATCAACCTTTCCAAGTTTTTGAGGTTCATCTCATACTTCTGAAGATTTGAGGGTGCTGCCTGTTCCATACTCCTACTCCTCATCCATCATTTTAGGGGTACAAACAATAGTAATTGGGGCCTAGTGTGGTTGTGTACGTGTGAGATACATACACTTTTTTTGATCATATTTCCTATTCCGCTATTCAATAAAAACCTTTGGGGATCAATTAAATTGCGGGATAGTCTGTGTCGGTACGTGTGAGATCAACCTTTCCAAGTTTTTGAGGTTCATCTAATACTTCTGAAGATTTGAGGGTGCTGCCTGTTCCATACTCCTCCTACTCCTCATCCATCCTTTTAGGGGTACAAACAATAGTAATTGGGGCCTAGTGTGGTTGTGTACGTGTGAGATACATACACTTTTTTGGATCATACTTCCTATTCCGCTATTCAATAAAAACCTTTGGGGATCAATTAAATTGCGGGATAGTCTGTGTCCGTACGTGTGAGATCAACCTTTCCAAGTTTTTGGGGTTCATCTCATACTTCTGAAGATTTGAGGGTGCTGCCTGTTCCATACTCCTCCTACTCCTCATCCATCCTTTTAGGGGTACAAACAATAGTAATTGGGGCCTAGTGTGGTTGTGTACGTGTGAGATACATACACTTTTTTTGATCATATTTCCTATTCCGCTATTCAATAGAAACCTTTGGGGATCAATTAAATTGCGGGATAGTCTGTGTCGGTACGTGTGATATCCACCTTTACAACTTTTTGGGGTTCATCTCATACTTCTGAAGATTTGAGGGTGCTGCCTGTTCCATACTCCTCCTACTCCTCATCCTGCCTTTAGGGGTATAAACAGTAGTAATTTTGGCCTAGTGTGCTTCTGTACGTTTGAGATACATACACTTTTTTTGATCATATTTCCTATTCCGCTATTCAATAAAAACCTTTGGGGATCAATTAAATTGCGGGATAGTCTGTGTCGGTACGTGTGAGATACACCTTTCCAATTTTTGGGGCGCATCTCATACTGCCGAGGTTTTGAGGGTGCTTCAGTCTGCCTCCTGCCTGCTCTTCCTACTCCTCTTCCTCATCCTGCCTTTAGGGTACAAAAAATTGTAATCGGCGGGGCCTAGTCTGTGTTTGTACGTGTGAGATACACCGTATTATAAAATTTTTCCTATTCCGCTATTCAATAGACACCCTTTTGGAGTGTAAAAAATTAAATTACGGCATAGTCTGTATCGGTACGTGTGAGATACACCTTTTAAATTAGTTTGGCGCATCTCCTTCACCCGCCAAGAATTGCAGGGCGCTTCAGTTTGCCTCCTGTTCCCAACTCCTCTTCCTCATCCTCCCTTTAGGGTAGAAAAAAATTTAATTGGGCCTAGTCTGTGTTTGTACGTATGAGATACACAGTTTTTTATCCTATTCCGCTATTCAATATACACCCTTTTGGTGTAAAAAACATTAAATTGCGGCATAGTTTGCATATTTGACTGTGAGATACACCCGTGCGATACTGTTGTTGTTTTGTTCCGCTATTCAATAAACACCTTTCTAGGGCAAGATCTTAAATTACAGAAATATGAGTAGACCGTCAAATAAGGGCCGTGGCCTGGGTCGTGGTGCTGCTGGTAGAGCTCCTGTTGCAAGGAGAGGACGTGGTCGATCTGTGCCAGCTACACGCACAAGTCAAACACCTTCCTGAAGTGTGAGTAGGCGACAGAACCTGCATCAGTATTTGGTAGGGCATCATACGCCTCTAGAAGTGATGAGGCCAGAACACAGAGAGGCGATAGTAGATGGGTTTGCTGCTGACAGTGCCTCCAGTTCCTTCACATTGTCTCACACCCAGTCTACTGCAGAAAGGTCAGAGTTGGCACCTGCAGCCGATGTCCAACCGTCTTTCACCTCACCCCCTTATAAATCAGGCAAGCAGTCTGAGCCCCAAGCCATACAGCAGTCTCTTCTTCTTTTTGATGACTCTGTCAGCAGGGTTTCCCAGGGCCATCCACCTAGCCCTGCCCCAGAAGTGGAAGAGATTGAGTGCAGCGATGCCCAACCACTTATTTCTCAAGATGAGTACATGCAAGGACCATCGCAGCACGTCTCCGATGATGACGAAACGCAGGTGCCAACTGCTGCGGTGTTCAGCATTGTGGAGACTGACAAGGAGGGCAGGGGTGAAGACTGGGTGGAAGATGATGTGGAGGACGATGTGGTCCTCGACCCCACATGGAATGAACGTCATGCAGGTGACCTGAGTAGTTTGGAGGAAGAGGCGGTGGTCGCACAGAGCCACCAGCACAGCAGAAGAGGGAGAAGAGGCATCTGTGCCAAGGTCCACCTAACTACCAATACGTGGACCAGTAAGCACGGTCAGGGGTGTTATATATCCCTAATGGCACACTGGGTAAATGCAGTGGCGGATGGGCCTGAGGCGGATAGCAATTTGGCGCATGTCCTTCCACCACCGAGGATTGCAGGGCGCTTCAGTTTGCCTCCTGTTCCTAACTCCTCCTACTCCGCTTCCTCATCCTCTACCGCCTCCTCATCCGGACAGCGTAACACCTTCACCACCAACTTCAGCACGGCCAGGGGTAAACGACAGCAGGCAGTTTTACAACTTGCCTGTTTGGGGGACAAACCACACACCACGCAGGAGTTGTGGAGGAGCATGGAACAGCAGACAAATGAGTGGTTGCTGCCAGCGAGCCTCAAGCCCGGCCTGGTGGTGTGCGATAACGGGCGAAATCTCATAGCAGCTCTGGGCCTAGCCGGTTTGATGCACATCCCTTGCCTGGCGCATGTGCTGAATTTGGTGGTGCAGAGGTTCCTTAAAAACTACCCCGATATGTCAGAGCTGCTGCAGAAAGTGCGGGCCGTCTGTGCGCACTTTCGGCGTTCTCACCCTGCTGCTGCTCGCCTGTCAACGCTGCAGCGTAACTTCGGCCTTCCCGCTCATCGCCTCATATGTGACGTGCCCACAAGGTGGAACTCCACCTTGCACATGCTGCAAAGACTGTGCGAGCAGCAGCAGGCCATAGTGGAGTTTCAGCTGCAGCACGCACGCGTGAGTCACTCTGCGGAACAGCACCACTTCACCACCAATAACTGGGCCTCCATGCGAGACCTGTGTGCCTTGTTGCGCTGTTTTGAGTACTCCACCAACATGGCCAGTGCCGATGACGCCGTTCTCAGCTTAACTATCCCACTTCTATGCCTCCTTGAAAAAACTATTCGGGCGATGATGGAAGAGGATGTGGCACAGGATGAGGAGGAGGAGGAGGAGGAGGATGAAGAGGTAACATTTCCAAAGCTTTCAGGGCAGTCATTCGCAAGGGGCTCCGAGGGTGGGTTCCTGCACACACAAACGCCAGGGACACAATTGTCCAGCAGGGGCACAGTTCTGGAGGAGGAGGAGCTGGAGGAGGAGATGGAACCATGTTCACAGCAGGGTGGCACCCAGGCCAGCTCATGGCCATCACTGGTGCGTGGCTGGGGGGATACAGAGGACACGGACGATACACCTCCCACAGAGGACAGCCTTTCGTTGCCTCTGGGCAGCCTGGCACACATGAGCGATTACATGCTGCAGTGTCTCCACAACAACCGCCGAGTTGCCCACATTCTAACTTGTGCTGATTACTGGGTGGCCACGCTGCTGGATCCCCGTTACAAGGACAACGTACCATCCTTAATTCACTCACTGGAGCGCGATCACAAGATGCGCGAGTACAAGCGCACGCTGGTAGACGCGATGCTGCTGGCATTCCCATCTGACAGCGGGGCCACAGTGGAAGCACAAGGCAGAGGAGGAGGAGGAGGAGGAGGTCACCAACGCAACCAGGGCACCGCCAGCACCTCAGAAGGCAGGGTTAGCATGGCCGAAATGTGGAAAAGCTTTGTCAGCATGCCACAACAAACAGCAGCACCAGCAGCTCAGATGGAACGTCTTAGCAGGAGGCAGCATTTTACCAACATGGTGGAGCAGTATGTGTGCACACGCCTACATGTAGTGAATGACGGGTCTGCCCCCTTCAACTTCTGGGTCTCCAAATTGGGCACATGGCCTGAGCTTGCCCTTTACGCCTTGGTGGTGCTGGTGTGCCCTGCAGCCAGTGTATTATCTGAACGGGTATTTAGCACGGCTGGGGGCGTTATAACAGACAAGCGCAGCCGCCTGTCCAGAGACAATGTGGACAAGCTCACGTTCATTAAAATGAACCAGGCATGGATCCCACGGGACTTTTCCGTACCTTGTGCAGAATAGCAATGGATACCGACCTTACCCAGCCATTGTTCCATTTTTGCTCTTTCTCACTCTTTTGGGGTGTACCCTCATTTAAAATTTGTGAAAAGAAGCAGTGTTGGCTACCTCGTCCTCCTCAGGGCCAGATTAACGTAGGGGCTATTGGAGCTGCAGCTCCAGGCCCCTACCTTTTATATAGGCCCCGGGTTGGCCATATTCACTGTTACTGCTCTTCTGTCACTTGTAAACACAGAAGTCTGGCTTCTATGCTCGCTTCCCCAGGCAGCACCCTCAGAACCTCCCCACACAGCGCGAAGGCCGGACAAGGAGGGACAGTTGCCGATGCATGGATGTGTTTATGGGCTTCAGAGACAGCATCCCATGTTGAATTAGGCATGCATGGCTGCACCCTTCCTCCTCTGGGTGCATGCCAAGGCACGGCCCTTAAGGCCCTTCAAAATCCTCAGCACCAAGCCCATGATGCTCTTAATCCGGCCCTGGTCCTCCTCCACCGCCGCTTCCACCTACACCGCCCATAGGTGTGCGCAGCCTATTGCATTAGGGTGTGCACCCCAAAGTTTAAATACACATGCATGTGTTTGCCTACATGTACATGGCCCCGATACATTACTCTCCCTGCTGGCAAAGAGAAATAGAGCAGAGCAGGTCCGAGGGAGATCTTTCCCATCTCCTCACTGGCAAACAGAGTGATAATGCTATGTGCCCTAGGTGATTAGGGTATGCCCAGGCACACCCGGCACACCCTGTGCGCACGCCCATGACACCGCCACATCCACCACCACCTCAACCTCCCTCCTACTCCATATGGGCCTCGTCCTTCAGAGATGAAGAACATTGTTTTATTTTTCTGTTTTTTTTTGTTGTTTTAAGTTATTTCCCTATCCACATTTGTTTGCAGAGCACTTGCCATGCTCTTAATTACGTTTTGCTGCCATTTGCAGCACTCTAGCCCTTTCCTTTGGTGTTTTAGAGCCATTTTAGTGCCTGAAAGTTTGGGTCCCCATTGACTTCAATGGGGTTCGGTGTCCGGGAAAAGTTCGGCAAAAGTCCGGGACACGGACCCGGACTTTTTTTTAAAGTTCGGCCGAACCCGTCGAATACGGACATCCAGGTGTCCGCTCAACTCTAGTGATGAAGTAATGGTTAAAGGAGAAACATATGACCGGAGAAGTAATGTGTTTAAAATCCGACAGAAACTCAGAGGTGCTCAAGGTTTTTGTAGTGCATGATATTTTTTCGAGGACTGCAACTATAAGATTGTTTTTCAAGTACATTTTTTCCTCTCAAAATTCCATTAATGTAATATCCACAATTTTTAGAATAGACAAATTGATTGCTGAGTCTGATTTATGAACCACATGCCCAACATACCAACTGTGTTTGTGCTGAAGTGTTATTGTGTTGTCAATTATCATTCAGAATGTAAAAAAAAAAAAAAAGAGAGAAAACATTGGACCAGTTATATTTCACATAGTTGTGAATGTCATTGTTAATGTAACTATTCGATGTATTCAAAGCTCGATGACATTTGACCTCATTCTTTAGACACTTCAAATGAAGCTTGGCACTAAACACAAGTGCCTCTAACAAAAGTAGAATGATGTCATCCATAAAAGAGGTGGATTTGAGAGGTTGGTTGCAAACATCTTGCTTCTAGACACCTTAAATTCTTACTGCATCTTTCATGCAGGTACACTTATATCAGAGTAACCCCCCCAAACCAAGTTGTAAACTCACCTGTTCCCAATCCAGCAAGAATTGATTGCCTGCCCTTTTGTCATTATTCTTGGCAGTCAGGCCTGCACATGAGCTCTGTAATCCCATTTATTCCTATAGATGTTTGAGTTGGAGCTAACTGGATGGCATCTAATTTATTAAAGAACTGTGTATTATAAATAACTGTCATGTTTTTTCTTTTTCGAAATCCTTGTTTGCATATTAGCACAGCACCTCTGAGTACCTTCAGCCTCCTTGTAGGCCCTTCCTGTCTAGATGTATGCACTCCAGCGGCATCTGCACATCCTCGGGTGAGCTTTCCTAATAGGGACAAAGGCAGAGCATACTATGCAATGAGTGTTGGCAAGGCTGCTTATATTCTCGGATGAAAATGCATGTGTCAGGGTAACAACCAGGACAGCAACTGGGAGACAGAGAAAGAACACTGTTGCCCTAAAATAAGAAAGTGTCTGAATAAGGACCTTCATGGCTGGACCTTAAAGGCAGGCCCTTTATGGCAGGACCTTCATGACAGGTCTTGGTATTTTAACGAAGATGTATAAAAGAAAGATTGAAAATTATTTTTATTATTAAAGTGTTACTAAACCCATAACAGTAAAATCAGTCTGTATATGCAGTAAAGCATACTTGTTACACTCACTGTGGAACCTAAGGGGTTAATTTTCTGCATTGTGTAAAAAGGCTGTTTAATCCTGTCTTCTCTGATCTTCTCCTTCTTCCACTGCCCCCAATCCATCTCCTGATAAGACAGAGCCTTTGGAGTCACTCTGCACATGGTCAGTTTGGTGTGTATTGCTAGAAAGTTTTTTTTCTTGGGAATGCATTTGATCAGCACAGGGCCAATCAGCACTGTCCAGATACAGGGGCAGGGGTCATGCAGCTTCATAGGACAATCAGAGGAGAATAAAAAATCCTCCTACAAGCTATAACCAGACACTGATTGAAGTCACAGGACCGCTCTCACTGCTGATGAGAAAAGGTATTTAGTAGTTTAAATTTACTAAAATTATTGCATTTCCATGTTCAGTGTCCTGTGGGATACCAGATAACGTGAATGCAGGGTCCGGGGTTTAGAAACACTTTAAGCTCTCTAGGACTGCCCGCCCTCATTGTACTGTGGATGAGGGACTCCTCCAGGCACAGCAACATACCTATATGTTGCTAGCCTCTTCTGGGTACAGGACATGCAGGGAGAAGGAACAACTAGGTTTTAAGTAAAAAGCAGAACCTAATGCACTTACTTAACCCCTTGATTACCCTTAGATGTTAACCACTTCCCAGCCGAGATGTTAACCACTTCCAAGCCAGTGTCATTACTACAGTAACAGTGTACAGTATTATCACTTATCACTGTATTAGTGTCACTGGAGATGTAAGTATCAGTTAGTCAGTTCCCACCCAGTGTCAGTTAGTGTCAGATTTTCCGCCTCACTGGTCCCTCTAGTCCTACTATAAAAGACAAAAGCAGATAAAATTCCCAGCTCAACTCACCAAATAATCTGCATACCAACTGAACTAACTTGTCCAACAGTATACATTAAAAAAAACAGGGGTTTAGTTAGCACACATTTGCAAACGCATGCATAAGCCGCAAAGCCCCTTCACTGCACCCTGCACAGTCTGCAGTCCTAATCCTTCTAAATGTATTAGAGTCTCCACAGTGGAAGCACATGAATTCTAATCAATAGATAAGGGTCAGTGTACAGTATTATCACTGATCACAGCATTAGTGTCACTGGTGATGTAAGTGTCAGTTAGTTAGTTCCCACCGAGTGTCAGTTAATATCAGATTGTATGCCGCACTATCACAGTCCCACCATAAGTCACTGATCACCACCATTACTACTATAAAAAAAGAAATACATGAATAAATAAAAAATTTAAATATACAGTATATACTGTATTACATAGTTTGTAGATGCTACAACTCAACATACACTTACTGGGATTTTTTTTTTTTTTTTTTTTACCAAAGACATGTAGCAGAATACATTTTGGCCTAAATTTACCAAAAAAATATTAGCTTTTTTCTAAATGTTTGATCTTTTCCATTTAAATAATAAAAAGTAAAAACAGTGGTGATCAAATACCACCTTAACCGGTTGCCGACCGCTGCACGACTATATACTGCGGCGGTCAGCCCCGGCCAGGCAGAGTGACGTATCGGTACGTCACTCGCCTGTCACTGACTTGCGAGCCTAAATAGCAAAAAATGACCTGGTCATGAAGGGGGTATAGCCTTTCCGGCACTCAAGTGGTTACATTAGCACGTTACAGATTATATGTGATTTTGGAAATTGTGTTTACATCTATTATAAGTGACATAAGAAGCTGATGAATAATTCAGCTGACCCTCTAATACACTGCATACAACATATTTTATCATTTAAAGAACATGCATGCTGTAGGATCTTTCTCTGATGTATATTTCATAACGCATTGGATTTGTGGATATATAAGCACTATTCAAAATACTGTATCTACTGTACATCATTACTACTTGGCATTGAAAAAGCTGCAACACTTGTTTTACAGATGATGTTAAAATATGTAAAACATATGTTGCTTAAAAAGTGGTATAGCAGGTATCAGTTTTTGAGGACAATAGAAACATATTTTGATTTATATTTCACTCTACATTAAAAAAGATGGTAAGGAAAAGGAGGTCACGCATGAATTACTTGCCTTCATTCCTTTTCTACAGTAATTCATTTCTCAAGAACATTTTAAATTAATTGCCATCTAATACTCTAACAATCCAAGCAAGAATCTTTGAAAATCTGCATGCAAAGCTACACTTCCATTTGAAGAGGAAATAGGATTTCAGCCGCAATCATTTTCTTCCAGTAAACACAAGGCTTGATGCTGGCTCTGCTTGAAATGTTTCAATCTGCTCACAGCATCGTAGCCCACTCTGCTCAAGCTACTTGCACTCACAATGCAGCTAATCTGCATTAATATCCAGATGCTGTATTGTAATCAGAAATAAGAGAAATACACGGAATTAGATTTCAACTCAATCACATTGCTGTCACGATCTGGTCAAGGACTGACAAGCTCTGCTGGGCTTAAAATAGGAATGTTTAACTAAAATAAATAATTTAGAGGATACAGTAAATTATGATGCTGTAAATGTTCACATGCCCTTTTATATAAGGAGAAGGAGACTCACTAAATGTATTGAATTGAGCACCAAAGTGACTTTGACAGACTTGTAGTAATTATCATCTCATATGTGCATCAGTAATAATACTGCTTGAAGTGGACCTAAGTCAAAAAGTGAGGATTTGCTATCTTATTGGGAATATTAAGAAATGTTAATTATAACCAAGCAATGTCCTGAAAAATCTTCCCTTTGCCTTGAATTTCTCCTGAAAGATTGTATTGTATGTTCTAAAATGTGACTTTGTCTAGGTTCTGTTCTTTAGACTAATAGCTGTATACTTGCAGCATGAGATCATCTAAAGCACTGCTGCACCTGACTGCTAGTCTCATTAGATTTGGGGTTTATTATGGTGATGTCGCTACTGTGCTTCTCATTTATCTCCAGAGGGCCTGCTGGAGAGGGAAGAAAACTGTTTGTTACATAGTTACGTAGTTAGAATAAAAAAAGACACAAGTCCATCTAGCTCAACCAATAAAAAACAAAAAACAAAAAAGAATACGCAACCATCAAATCCTGTATACACAATCCTGGCGAAAAACCCCAGCCAAGCATGATCCAATTTGTTACATCAGGGGAAAAAATTCCTTCCTGATTCCCCGAGAGGCAATCAGATATTCCCTGGATCAACCTCACCTATAAATATTAATATTCAGTTATATTATGTACACCTAGGAAAGGACCCAGGTCTTTTTTAAAGCGATCAACTGAGCTGGTCAGAACCACCTCTGGAGGGAGTCTATTCTACATTTTCACAGCTCTTACTCTTACTGTGAAAAAACCTTTCCGTATTTAGAGACAAAATGTATTTTCCGCTAGACGTAAAGAGTGCCCCCTGGTCCTCTGGGATGACCTTAAAGTAAATAACTCAACACCAAGTTCACCCCTTATGTATTTATACATGTTGATAATATCCCCCCTTAATCTCCTCTTCTCAAGAGAGAATGAATTCAGTTCCTCTAATCTTTTCTCATAACTGAACTCCTCCGATATCCTTTTTGAGAACTGGTGCCCAAAACTGAACTGCATATTCCAGATGAGATCTTACTAATGATTTGTACAGGGGCAAAATAATATATATCTCCCTGGAGTCCATATCCCTGTTAATACAAGAAAGGACTTTGCTTGCTTTGGAAACTGCAGCTTGGCATTACATGCTATTATTAAGCTTATGATCTACCAATACACCCAGATTCTTCTCCACTATGGATTCCGCCAGTTGCACTCCCCCTAGTATATATGATGCATGCATATTCTTAGCCCCCAATGGCATAACTTTACATTTATCAACATTAAAACTCATTTTCCAAAGAGTTGCCCAATAAAACAGTGCATTGAGGTCAGTTTGTAAGTTGGTGACATCCTGTAAGGAAGTTATTACATTGCATAGCTTGGTGTCATCTGCAAAGGTTGAAATTATACTTTTAATCCCAGACCCTATATCATTTATAAATGTATTAAAAAGTAAGGGTCCCAACACTGAACCTTGGGGTACTCCACTGATAACTTTAGACCATTCAGAGTAAGAATCCTGTAGACTTTACCTTACACATTAGCAGTGTGTGGGGAACTGTGTCAAACGCTTTTGCAAAATCCAAGATACTACGTCCACAGTCACCCCTCTGTCTAAGGTTTTACTTACCTCCTTATAAAAATAAATCAGGTTTGTTTGACAACTTTGTGTGTAAAGCCCCGTACACACGTACCGATCGTCGGCCGTAAATATTCGGCCGCCGAACGATCGGCCGATTGTAGGCTTGTTAGTATGATGCTTCCGACAGCCGACAGCGCATTTTCGGCCGAACAGAATCTGTCGTGCAGACTTTAAAATATTTGTTGGCCGACACCAGAACGGCCAATTGTTCGCCAGTCAGTACAGATTTCGGCTGACAGACAGCAGATTAGCAAGACTGGGCATGCTCAGAAAAGAAAAAAGACAAGGAAAGTTAACCATCACATGACATCACTTCTGCAGTCGGCTGTTGTTGGCCGACAAAATTCGTGTGCAGTCTTTTGCAGTTTTCAACAGACACGACAGCCCTGGACAAAAGACGGCCGATCGTTTGGCCAATGATCAGTACGTGTGTACGGCGCTTAAGGAGTGACTCTGTCTGTGAGGACCTGCATCATGAACATCTCCCTGCTTCTTCTTCTTTCATTCTTGAGTATTTTACCTAGTCCTCCTCTCCCACTGTGTCTTAATATTCTCCCTCACTAGTCATCAGACCAGCAGTCATGTGACATGAGTAAGAACAGGCAGAACAAGGCATGGTGAACAATAGGGAAATTATTAGCTGCGGGGGAACCTCCAGGCAATACTCACTGCTAATCCTTTGCCCTTAACTTTTCTTTTTTGTGCACACCCTCAACCTTTTTTTTTTTGTGCACCACTTCCATAGTACTTATCTTTTTGAATATTTACAAAATATTGTGGAATACTTACACTGAGCAAACTGTGTTAAAAATAATGTAACTATTTTATGTGCAGCTAGAGGATACCCTAATTAGGGTGAATGAATGTAACAGTATGCAGTTGTAGTGTTATTAGTCAGTAGAGATCATTGGCCAAAGGCACAGAGCTGATTGGAATGGCTCTGTACCATGTGATCACTGTGCAGTACTGTTTACATTGGAGAGCCCTCTCCTTCCTCTCACAAAATATGAATAGGAGAATTGATTTTTTAACAAGTGTATCCAATCATTTAATCCTCTGCCTACAGTGGAGGAAAACTGGGATCAAAGGCGGGGAGGCCATGGGTTTCACCTTTTGCTGCCTCTGACTTATGGCATCAATTGCCAGCAGTGCGGGAAGGGGGGGGGGGTTACACCTAATCCCAGCTGTCACACCAGTATGGAACATATGTAAATCTGACAAACTGACTGTCTGGTGGAAGTTATCAGACAGCTGTACACTCACCCAATTATTTCCATGTACCCCCCCATACATTTACTCCCCCTGAATACACCCGTGTCATGTCTCTTGGGCTCCACATTTCCATCTGCACCCCCTGGAACCCGGTGGAGGATGCTGCTGGGTAGATGGGAGGGAGAACAGCCAAGGTCAGTTCACTAATCTCCCTTACCTAGTAAGAGCTTGGAAATGACATGCATTTCTTTGCTTCTGGGTTTGGCCATCAGTAGCATCAATAGAGGGCAGGTGAGGCATCAGGGGTCCAAAAGAACCCTGTATTTTCATTAAAGAGAACCTGTCACAACCAAATAGTATCACATATGGAACTTATGGCCCCCTATGTGATAAAAAATAAGGAGTAAAAGAAAACAAGCAATAAACCCCTCCAAAAACTGTTTGAGCCCCCCATCCCCTCATGCATGCACATAACAAAAACACGTGCATTGGTGGCTTCTATGTATGAAAATGTCAATTACACCCTACATGTTACATGATGCTGCACAAGCTGGAGTAAGAAAAATAATTTTGGGCCATTATTCATGGGTAACTCTTAACTTACAACCTGTAGATGTTTTTAAAGCATCTAAACCTTAATTCCATGTTAGATAAAAATCATTCTGGAAACACTGCATGCAAGGAATGATAATAGGAAACTTCCATAAAAGATGGTGGAGATGGTTGAACCAAAGGAAAAAATATTTATGCTGGATAGTGGTCACGCTATACAAAGTACCTTGTTACAAAGGTAAATACCATAGTCAAAAATAAAATAAACTCTAATCTGACCCAGTCTTGTAAAATTAAGGTGTAACATTTTTTTTTTCCATGCCAAGTACATTTATATGTCACTTCCTTTAAAAAGTGTTGCACAAAGAAACCTGTTAATGCTGATTTTGCATGTCAATATAGAAACTGGAAAGACATACATTTATACATTTGAGATGTTATTTGACATATGCTAATATTTGAAAAATAATTTGACTGAAAAAATTGTGGATAGAAATTATTTTTACTATTTCTTTAAATACCTTGGGGCCATTATAGAAATAGGAAAACTGCCACTGCACTTCACTAAAAATGATAATGACGATGGTGGGATAATATATAGAAAAGGGGCAATTGATTCTTTATAAGAAGATCAGGTTCTTGTCCTGGATTTGTCAGGTTTTGCATAATTTCTCAAGGAAATCTGACTGTTTAAGAAAGATTAGACCCTCTTGAAAGGCTTTCATGCTGTACTTGCACACCTACTTCTTGGTGAAGACTGGACACCATCCTGGTGAGTGAAGTTTGGTAAGGTACCAAACGGTGGAGAACAGTGGAGACTGGTTGAAGTTTTTTTTGCAGATTTTAATGATATCCATTTTATGGGACATATGGAAAGATATTCCATAACCATTAGTAAAACGCATCAAATCACTAAACAGACATAAACTTTAATCGCTCCTATACAGACTAAGTTGGTAAACATTATCAACGTTGTCTTCAGTGTAATTTACAGCTCATTATAAGTCAATTTCTTATACAATTGGCAAAAGTAGGCTATCACTTATTACTGTTCTTTTAACAGGTGGTTTCCAATAACAGTGAGCTGCTAATCTACACATTGATTTACACCAAAACTGTAACATATGAAGATTTAAAACAAAGTATGCAGATTCTGATGCTCTGAGTATACTTTCTCAGTGGAAATACGTATTAGCCTCAGTTAGTCAAATGAATGCCTAAAATTAAAAATGATCAGCATCAGTTGGGATTTTTTTTGCTCATGAATACTATACAAAGGAATTTTTTGTGCCTATGGTGACCAATCAGATGCTATGGGGGGGGGGTCCTAAAAGTGGAGCAATCTGGTGTAGCTGTGCGTGGTAGCCAATCAGCTTCTGACTTCAGCTTATTCACTAAGCTTTGACAATAAAACCTGGAAGCTGATTGGTTTCTATGCTAAGCTGCACCAGAGTTTGCACGCTCTACTTTTAGTAAATCCCCTTTATGTGTTAATGTAAAAGAGAACTTGATAGATCACCATTTTTTGTATACCTTTAAGACATTATTTTCAGCAACTGTGTTTCCCTTTACTGTATACAGCAAAGCAAAGGTGACATTTGTTCTCAAGTACAGAGAACCCCATGAATTACATATCATTTATATAATTATCATATACCATGAAAAGGTTTGGTTATGCATACATTTTTAATACATCTATTGATGAGCAAACTCGATCAGACCAATCAAGTACAACCCAAATTAAACCATTTAATATACGTCCAAGCCAGGAGCAGGACAGCCTTTAAAAAGTTTGTTTTATAATAGATCATAAATCTGAAAAGGTGAACAACATTTTAATAATTCAGATTTGCATGCTTTTTCTCAAAATGTAACCGTCTATAACACTAAAATCTTACCCTATGATGTAATAACCTAAGGTAACTAAACATACTTTAAAGGTACTCTACAAAGTTTTTTATTATGTACAATACCAATGACTGCAACATAATATGTCAAGTGGATTATTCTGCTTTTAATAAGTGATGATTACCTAAAGATTACTTAAAGTATTTGCTACATAATCAGGAGAGTTAGGTGTAATCAGAAAAAGATAAACTTACCTTCTCGGCATACTTGAACTTCACGTAAAACCAGCTAGACTTGATCATGGTCTCCTGCTATGGGTTTGAAAGTTAGTGCGGCGTTAGTATAGAGATCCAAACAAATGGTCAATGCTGGAAATGAAGCTTATCCTTTGCTGTGAAACAGTTACACACAAGAACGGACAAAGCCTTTAGATTCTGCCCAGTTGCCCACTAAGCCCTGCTGTGATCTAGCTCCCTGCTTCCAGTGTGCCGTATGAATGCTCCGTGCTGTGTTTCTCTGTCAGTTTGGCTGCCTGACAGGAGAATTCCTCAAATGGACTTCAGCCGTGTTCATCACAAATGGCACATGTCAGTAAGCCAGGAGGAGGCTGGCTTCAGACCTGGCAGCATCCCATGAGAACGACCTCCCTCCAGTTAGATGAATAATGAATTCCTGCACTTCCCTCCAGACATGGATTAACACCTGGCTAAACATTATTCTGACAACATGCTGCCCAGTCAGGGATTGCAGCGCGAAAAGATTAACTCTTATAAGCCTTAATGTGTCACTATGTTCTCTGCTTTCTGTCCTTCTGTGACCAAAGAGACTCCTGCTGGAAAAGCTAAGGCTTTTATGTACTTTACTTCAGCTGATAAATGTTCACAGGCAGAAAAAAAAAAAAAAAAAACAATGTGCAACCAATAAAAAGCTTCACTTCAGTCTTAAAATATAGTTTTATTTGGTTTATTTATATGGCACCAACAAATTCTTCAGTTTTTACATTAAATAGACTATTCATACAACCTCCAAGGTATCTTTCTATGTAACGTCCTGACCTCAAGTTTTCACACAATTGTGGTCATTTTTGCACAGAAGACCGTTCAAGGCTAAGTTCAGGTTTCTCCAGAAAATAACCTATGCAGTCAAGGGAGCTCAGTAGATATTAAAGAAGCCTGGCCAAAGATTTTTTTGGCCATACTTCTCCTTTTGATCACAGGAGTGCAGTTCACTAAAGCTACTGTCCGCTGATGTCACACAGCCAGTCCAGGCTCGGGAAAGGTGCTGACCATATGGTCAGGATCAACCCAGATGCCTGGACCTGCATCTGGCTGCACCTTCAATCCGCTGAGAGCCCGAGCTAGCACCTCCTGCCTCCTCTCCAGACCAAGACACTCCAGTGAGCAATGGAGAGGAGAGCAGAAAGCCACTGGCTGACAGTCACGACTCCCCACTCAGATTGGAGGGGGAGAACTGAGTGATCAGCGGTATTTGATCACTCAGTTCTCACTGCAGAGATGGCCAGGGACAGATGCAGCATCGGATCAATTCTGAATGCACATAGATGAGTATAGTTGTTTTGTTTTTTTTTTAACCCTGAACTTTTTAAGGAAACTTTGCAGCTTTGAAAAGTGTTCATTAATTTTTTTTCCATGCCTGTAAACCATGTGGGCCTCCTCTCCGAAGACTTTTCGAAAAATGCAAAGTTACTAATTCTTAAGCCCTGCCTTGCTGCTAGGATCAGGTTTCCCTCTTGTAATGCCAGGAGTGAGCATCCAATTGTTTTCATATCCCAGAACAAGGATGTGGGCATTGATACCTGGGAATACAAATAGCCTGCAGGTATGACAATAGAATTAATGACAATTTAACAAAGCTGCTCAGTTTCAATGGCCCCTTGGCTGCATAGGCTGTTTTCTTGAAAAAGTGAACTTAGACTTAAACCTATCATTACATTTTGGTCTATGAGAGGAAACCAAGGCACCTAGTGCAAACTTATACAAACATACAAAATGTTCAGTGTTCATAGCTGAAAGGTCAAAAATGTTAAAGGAACGTCACCCCAAACATATAGTATAAGCAATTCTCTGAATGCAAGCTTACCTATCTAGTGGCCTGTGTTTCCCACCCTTATGGCCGGAATACACGATAAGAATATCGGACGAAAATTTCCGTTCAGCGAGCGTTCGGCCGATATTCTACTCGTTAATGTCCAGCCATCAATGAGCGATATCGATATTGTGAACGAAAAATATCGTTTGAAAAACCCCAAAAATTTTGTTGTCTCGTTTGCGAAAGAACGATATTCTATACGTCGGTGTTGAGGTCGTTCAGTTTAACCTCATCACGCATGCCCGAAAATATTTTCCCGGAAATGTTTGTTGACCCGGAAGCATTGTACAATGTCAAGAAGTTTCGTAAACATGAATGAAAAAAAGCTAAAGAAGTCCTTTCAGCCAAGATATAGCATGGAATGTCAAATAGACATATGCCATGTATGTTTTTAGCAAATCTATTGGTAATGTATTCCCTATTTAAATAGTAAAGGACTTTTTTAAAATACAGCATTATTCAACATTGTCCGATATATATTAAATGCATGATAAATCCCCAAAGAAAATCTAAAGAAGACACCATAAATGCGTAAACAAATTTTTTTATTGATTTTGTAACCAAAAAAAAATATATATACAGTGGGTACGGAAAGTATTCAGACCCCCTTAAATTTTTCACTCTTTGTTATATTGCAGCCATTTGCTAAAATCATTTAAATTCATTCTTCTTCCTCATGAATGTACACATAGCACCTCATACTGACAGAAAAACACAGAATTTTTGACATTGTTGCAGATTTATTAAAAAAGAAAAACTGAAATATCACATGGTCCTAAGTATTCAGACCCTTTGCTGTGACACTCATATATTTAACTCAGGTGCTTTTAATTTCTTCTGATCATCCTTGAGATGGTTCTACACCTTCATTTGAGTCCAGCTGTGTTTGATTATACTGATTGGACTTGATTAGGAAAGCCACACACCTGTCTATATAAGAGCTTCCAGATCACAATGCATGTCAGAGCAAATGAGAATCATGAGGTCAAAGGAACTGCCTGAAGAGCTCAGAGACAGAATTGTGGCAAGGCACAGATCTGGCCTAGGTTACAAAAAGATTTCTGCTGCACTTAAGGTTCCTAAGAGCACAGTGGCCTCCATAATCCTCAAATGGAAGACGTTTGTGATGACCAGAACCCTTCCTAGAGGTGGCCGTCCGGCCAAACTGAGCTATCGGGGGAGAAGAGCCTTGGTGAGAGAGGTAAAGAAGAACCCAAAGATCACTGTGGCTGAGCTCCAGAGATGCAGTCAGGAGATGGGGGAAAGTTGTAGAAAGTCAACCATCACTGCAGCCCTCCACCAGTCGGGGCTTTATGGCAGAGTGGCCCGACGGAAGCCTCTCCTCAGTGTAAGACACATGAAAGCCCGCATGGAGTTTGCTAAAAAACACCTGAAGGACTCCAAGATGGTGAGAAATAAGATTCTCTGGTCTGATGAGACCAAAATAGAACTTTTTGTCCTTAATTCTAAGCGGTATGTGTGGAGAACACCAGGCACTGCTCATCACCGGTCCAATACAGTCCCAACAGTGAAGCATGGTGGTGGCAGCATCATGCTGTGGGGGTGTTTTTCAGCTGCAGGGACAGGACGACTGGTTGTAATCGAGGGAAAGATGAATGCGGCCAAGTACAGGGATATCCTGGACAAAAACCTTCTCCAGAGTGCTCTGGACCTCAGACTGGGCCGAAGGTTTACCTTCCAACAAGACAATGACCCTAAGCACACAGCTAAAATAACGAAGGAGTGGCTTCACAACAACTCCGTGACTGTTCTTGAATGGCCCAGCCAGAGCCCTGACTTAAACCCAATTGAGCATCTCTGGAGAGACCTAAAAATGGCTGTCCACCAACGTTTACCATCCAACCTGACAGAACTGGAGAGGATCTGCAAGGTGGAATGGCAGAGGATCCCCAAATCCAGGTGTGAAAGACTTGTTGCATCTTTCCCAAAAAGACTCCTGGCTGTATTAGATCAAAAGGGGGCTTCTACTAAATACTGAGCAAAGGGTCTGAATACTTAGGACCATGTGATATTTCAGTTTTTCTTTTTTAATAAATCTGCAACAATGTCAACAATTCTGTGTTTTTCTGTCAGTATGCGGTGCTATGTGTACATTCATGAGGAAGAAGAATGAATTTAAATGATTTTAGCAAATGGCTGCAATATAACAAAGAGTGAAAAATTTAAGGGGGTCTGAATACTTTTCGTACCCACTGTATATATATATATATATATATATATATATATATATATATATATCATAAAAAACATAAACATTTTGGGCCTCATCCATATTCGATATCGCCCGTTCGTGAACACGAACACTACCCGACGAACGCACGTGTGTGATATAGAGATATGTATATATACACACGGCTATATTAAATTATGTGTTTTAACGTTGGTCCCACGCTCGTTCATGCTAGGCGGTCGTTGGTGCTAGGAGGAAGTGCGTGGCTCTAAGGTCACACGCACATTACATCACTTCCGCTATAAACGTGAAACGTGAGGATTACGTATCTAATCGATTGGTCTGTAAGGTTTTTTTCTGGATCGTTAATGTTGGCAACGTTTTCGACCAACGAACACTGTTTCGATGGTCGGCGGGCACCGGTCGGGCGATATTCGGGCCGTGTATGTTGGCAACGTTTTGGACCGACAAATACTTTTTCAAAAGTCGGTGGTCGAATGATCGGGCGATATTCTAATCGTGTATTCACACCATAACTCTGTTACAGCACTGTATTTCCCTTTAGTATCTTGGTATCTGGGATGTCAGATGGCAGCCAACCACTGTAGTTTGGCTCTGGCTGTGACCTGCTGCTTTCCAGAGGCATGCTAAATAGCATAGCAGCTTCTTTTACACTTACCTATTGTTATGTGATTTTTGTTCTGCTTTTTTTTTTTTTTTTTTTTATTGTATATGAGCTGGGAATCTGTCTAAGTTATCTCATTCAGTGCATTCTTTTTGCTTCCACTGAGGATAAACACTAACAAAAAGGAATGCACTTTCTTTTTTACCCTAATGACTCCCAACAGAAGTAAAAACTGAGAGCATTGAATGTAAAATTATTACAGAAATGATCATTTTCATTAGTCACAAAGCCAATACAGAGCCAAAGTACAGAACAATTAATTAGCAAGTACATGTATGGTACAACGTAAACATTAGTGATTAATGAGATAGGGAGATATTGCTCACTTAAATCTTTATTTTTAAAATTATCTTCTGTTGCATTGTTGAGCAATCTGGTGAAGGAAAATCTTGACTTATAATTCCTGCTGGATAGGTAAAAATAATCCTAATGAGCAATTAATAACTGCACACTATCTGGAAACAGATGTTTCATGTTGTCAGAGTCATTAAAAAATGTGTATACCGTTTAAAATAATTTAGAATATTATGCAGGGGAGTCTTGGCAGTTCTGCTGCAGAGAGCAGAATAGCTCTGTTGTCCTTAATAGATGTTTTGGGACTCATTCATCTGTAGCAATATCATAACTGCAAAAATAACTATTACCCTTGAAAATCAATCCATGAAAATTATCTATAATTAGACTTCTCAATTTTCTGACTTGAAAAACGTAAATGTGATGATGATATCACTTTCAAAACTATAGCATCATATTTACCCATTTCAATCTCTACACTTTTGAAGATTTGGCATATTTTTTTATCCTACATGACTTTTTACTTTTGTAGTTTATCCTAACATCTTATCAGGATATAAAACTTGGATACGGGGAGGATAAAGTCACATGTTTTTTTTTTTTTAAACCGATCAGAATTAAATTTTAACATGGTAGAGCAGATCTGAATACATATGTAGCAGGATTTCCAGGCATTGGACCTGATGTGGGTCTGCCATGGTTATCGGTGACACCTTCAGCCCATTTAATCTGAATACCCAAGTGTGAGATTTGAGTCAAAGACCAATCCGGCATCTTTGGTTTGTTTTGTTTATTTAATATTGGGAATGGGAGAAAGGAATGAGTGGGATAATCCTCTGGCTCAACTAGGTACAAATGGGACACTTTGAAGAAAAATGCCTTTCAGCGCTGTCTTGACGCCAGCTGGATGCCGACCACCACTTGCTGGTGCTTGAAAAACACTGACTTGCTGTACTGTACTTGAACTTGACTTCTGACACTCTGGTTAGCTCAAAAGTCCCGGACACTGCTCCAGTCCTTCCTGACTGAGGTAGCCTCTGTATACTGCTTCTGCTGCTGACACTCTCAACACTGTACACTGCACGCTGTACACTTTAACACTTCAGGGCCCAACCGCTGGTGCCCCCTTTGTACTTCAGGGTCCTTTCACTAGGCACCCCTCTACACTTCAGGGTCCTCTCACTAGGCACCCCCTCTACACTTCAGAGTCCTCTCACTAGGCACCCCCTCTATGCTTCAGGGTCCACACACTGGCACCCCCTTTGCTCTTCAGGGTCAACACTGGCACCCCCTTTACACTTGCTCTTGCACTGTCTAGCTAGCTCCCGGATCCCTCTGACCTTCACCAGAGCGGTCCCCTCTCTCTCTAGGCAGACCCCCAGGGGCAGTTTGCAGTACTCACAAACTGGGAATGCTTTCCTGAAACTGGACCCCTCTCAGCTCCGTTGGTCCTCTGCACCAGATTCTCTCTGCAGCTCAGCTCAGCCTTCTGTCCCCTCTCACTAGGCAAGCTGCCTGGGACACCCGATTCCTCTGACAGGAGGAGATACAGCTGCACTCTCCCTCCTGGGACTCTGCTTCCCACCAAAGACGCCACCTCATGTGCTCCCCTCAAAATTATACCCACTCCCAGAATGCTGTGTGGCGGAATCTGCCTTCCTGGGGTAGATACAGGCCTAAGTGTGCCATTGGCTGGGTTTCCTCCACTGCTCAATGAGAACCCTCTCATGGAACACAGTGGGGAGACTCCCCAATCTCAACAGCCACACCTGGGAGACATGACAGCCCAGCTGAAAATCATGGCCCTGCTGATAAGCAGACAAGGCCCACTATACTTTACCTAGCACCTACCTTGTAGGGTGCTACATATATATATATATATATATAAAAAAAACATGAAATTGCTGCGCATTAAGGTAAAAAACTGTAAAAACAGCAAATATACAGTAGTGGGTACAGCAGCCACACTAATCTGAAATGTAGCAGATTAAAAGAATTAAAAGACAAAACTGTGGCGCTAGGACCCTTAATGAATGACAGTCCCACTTGAGGATGTATAAAAAGCAATATAAAAGCAGTCCATGTGTGTCCGTCTCCACATAAAGAAGTAATTCTCGAGCAGAAAACCACCACCAGAAAGCACTCCAACACCAGTACTTCTTACCAAAAGTGATTGATCTCCATCACAGAGATCAAAAGTAGCGCATAACTGGAAATCATGAAGGCTTCTCCAATGTAGTCTTAGTAAGCTCTCGATGTGGTATATTATGCAAAGAGAAAGAGGGACATCACATAGCGCAGACCGCTTTAAAAGACTTTATTCTTTAAATAGAAGAATGGTACTCACAAAAAAAGTACTACATCTCGCATGTAATACATGGGCACCGAGACCTCCCAGATGTCCTTAGGGCGTCCCAGCGGTGGACCACCGAATCTATGGCCGTCCTGTCTCCTCCACGGATCGTAGCACGCGCCACCCAGCACGCCACCCGACGTACGTTTCGTCCGATTGGACGTCGTCATGACCCCATGCACTTTCATGTCTTTCATGTCGTCATGACACCCCCCACTTTCATGTCTTTGAGGACAGGACTTTGTATGTCAGCACCATTTCCATAGGTTTGTGATTTCAAATATACTGTATTACACTTTGCACGCTTGCAAGAGTATCAGACTCCTAAATTATACCCAGATAGTATCTTTTGCTTGTAACGGCCTAGGGGCTCCTTGTGGATGTGAGCATTGTTTATTTATATGTATTTATTTAAATTTTATTTTTACTTTTTGTGTGTGAGGAGAATGACCTGTGTTATTGTTACAGCATAAGTAAGATTACCCACTCTGAGCCTGTAAATGTAAAACCCTAATGATAGAAGACTAGTGAGATACACTAACTGTCCTTGTACCTCTTGTCCATCCTAGATGTGCCAATGGCCAATAGGGTAGTTGTTGTTTTTTTGGCATGCTAGATAATCAATCAGTGTAAGATGGAGGTGGAAGAAGACAATGGGGTTGATTTGCAAAATGCAAATATGTTGCTCATTTTGCATGGGAATTTTCACTTTGCAAGGAAATTTTCCCTTAGCTTAGTAAATAAGATAAAACTCTGTTGACCTCCATTATCAAACGATGTGCAAATAAATACTTCCATATGAATTAATACAAAAGCCACACACAAATATATCTAGACACCTTACCCCTACATAAAATACACTTGACAAGGAAAATTCCCCCTCCTTTATATGGCAATGGTAATGCTCCTCTGTCCCGGTGGAAAACTCACAAACTCTCTTTGTTTGGCCACATCACAACTATAAAAATGGCTATTTTGCCGAAGTGTCTCCATTTTTGAGACCCTGTTTATTCCTATTCCCTGCTTACCACAAGATTGCTCAATCTTTTTTATTCAACCTTATGATCAAGGAGGTCTTGCCTTTCCGAAATTGAGAAATTGTGATTGGGTCCTATTCTACACCTGTCTACACTCCTACACATTTGCCCCTACGCACAATCTTTCACAAACTCCTCACAATTTTCCAAATTGACAGAGTTTGAAAGAACCTGCTTTGAAGGCTTGTTCTCGAAAGGTGTCATTTCCCTGATCTACAAATCTGCATCTCCACCTCTGCCAAACTCCTCCTCTGAGTCCTGTATATGAAAAAGTGGGAGAAGATTCTGTGGAAAAACTACTCCTTGAGGTGTGGCAAGTCTTCTTAAAGCTCAATTTGCACACTCAATAAAGAAAAGCAGTACAAAACCCTCTTCCATTGGTATCTGACCCTATAACTGCTCCACTCCCTCTGCTGACGTTGCATGAAGGAGCTGGTAACACTATATCATATCTACATGTACTGCCCTATACTTATACCCTACTGGCTGACTGTTAACATTTGCATCCAATCCCTGTTTGAATCCTGGATCCCCTTTAACCCTAAAATGTTTCTTTTGGGACTCCCCCCACAAACATTTCTGAAAACCTATAAAAAAAAATGATAGGCCTATGTCTTAACAGCTGCAAGATGCTTTGTGGCACTCAAGTGGAAAACAGGCGAGCCCTTCTCTCTGGTCGCATTACATACAAGGATCTGGGATGTAAAGGGAATGGAGCATGGAGCATTGTATAGCTTCTCTAAACATCTCCCTGGACAAGTACAATTGAATCTGGGAACCGTGGAATCTTTCTAGAGACCCCATTGTCGTGGGACTCTCAGTTGGGTCCAGCCCTGGGGTTGATGAGATGCCACGGCATTTGCGTGTCTTCCTTTACCCTTCACCCTTCTTTTCTCTCTACCCCTTCCACTTCTTCTGAACTCTTCTGTTTCTCTTTTACAACCAGTACAGGGTATACTTCTATGGAGCTGAGTACCTATTGATGGGAGTACCTCCATGGTCACTAGTGAATCCTATTCCCCAGAGGCTAGATTTACAGCTTCATTAAACTAATGTTTGTTTAAATATGCTATATTGGATGGCTTATATCAAATTGTTTTTACAGTCCTGCTACCCCATGGTGCCATATGTCCTGAAATCCTTGTACTCACGCTGCATTGTTTTTTTGTACTTCTTGTGTAAAAAATAATAAAAATTGCCAGTTTTCAAACAATAAATATTTAAAAAAAAGATACATTGCACAGAAACTGAACTCGATGTAGTAAGTTATGTAAAGACACGTTTTCTTTTTAATTAATAGTAGAATATAGCATACGAATGGTTAGAATCGTGTACTGCTGTGTTCTCATTGTGGAGATGTCCCATCATCCCCTGGGATGGTCACTGGGATAGAAATGTAGGAGAATCTTTTCAAGGGAGCATAGGCAGCAATACAAATACTTTTCTTAGTAGATTGAGGAAGGGTTTGAACCACTGGCAATTATTTTTCAATGCTACCTTTGTACCTTTTGAGGAACTCCTTGTCCCTTATGATTATTCATCTCAGAGCCTACAGTGAGAAAAACAGTGTAGGGTATATTAGTGCCATCACCACTCCATATCTCATGAGACTTGTAGTCACAGGGGGCAGTACCTTAGATTTCACACTGCATATGTACAGCTCCAAGGCTGTAGGCATCTGAGTACTCTATGTAGCAAAAAATGTGGCTTTGGGTACCCTTAAATCCTTTAACTGCCACTGACATAGAAAGTACATTAGTGGCTTTGAGGTCTTTTCACACCCTCCAGGCAGCTGCAGCCACCGATAGTGTGTGTGTAAATTTGGCAAGCTAACTGTTGGAAATCATATGGAAGTGATCCAGTGGATGTGCAGCTGCCCAATTGGTAACACACATACCCGTTCCACATTACCATAAGTAGACCAAAGACGAGTATGGCGGGTGCTGCCAGATAGATGGAAGAGCGATCAGTAAACATTCATTCACTGATTTCCCCTTCCTTTTACTGGCCCAGAAGTGACATGTAAAAGTTCATATCCAGATCCATGTGTCACTGTATCCAGCCAATATGGCTTGAGAAAAAGCTAATAGAAAGTTATCTGCATTCCACTAGCTTCATTGGAGGACAGGTAAGATGTTAGAAGTCTTTTAAATGATGACCTTTTATGATGGCGATGATTGCAGATTCACCTCTAGAAAATAGAGAGTACTGATGTTTGTCATTGGCACATGCAATTTTTTTTAACACTTTTTTTTTGTTTTATAATAAAAACACTTTTGGGGATTCTATGGATCCTGACGATCGCTAGATCATACTCTGAGAGGGAAGGCACCAGGGTGGAAAATAGATCTTTGGCAAACTTCTCCAGATGTTGGGGCTGTACTGACTCCGGCACCCCCCCCCCCCCCCAGCTTCAGGTTGTTTCTTCTTGACCTGTCCTCCAGGTCTGCCATCTTGTCCTTGAGCCAGGAAATTCTTCCGTTGTGAGCATCAATAAGTGACCATTGTGAGCATCAATAAGAGTGTTAAAGGAAAGAGTACATTTGTCTATAGAGGTTTCAACGGTGTCAACTCTGTCACCCAGGCGTTGTATATCTCGTTTTTATCTGGTGCATGCACTGCATCATATCTGTTTGGAGTGAGGCCCTCAGCGAGTGCAGCATGTTTTTCAGCAGTGTGTCCGACACAGACTGATTCCCAGTGGGGAAGGCAGCAAAGGGGTCCTGGGATTGTAACTGGGGGTTCGTGGGGACAGGGTTGCGCGGCTCCCTGCTCCATGGAGGAGCAATACTCAGGGTTTGGGGGAGACTCTCGGCGGGACCTGTGCTTGGCAGGACTTCTGGAGGAGGGGGATGGCGGGGTAAAATAGCCTGTGGAATTCCCGCTATCGAGATTAGCTACCCGCCTGAGAGGAAGGTCATGGCTTGCAGTCCCTCCCGAGTCTCCTCGTGTCACTTGCTGGAGCCGGCCGGCCCCATCTTGCCGGAGACCGGTGGCGCGGGATATGGAGAATCCCTCCGGCCTGGAGAGCGTCCTTTTTGCACCTGGGCATCAGCGGTAGCAGCGGGATGCTCGTAGGGGTAAATGCACCATTGGGGGAGTCCGTGGAGGTCTGATGTCCCGGGTGGCCGAGCGGAGCTGACAGACAGCCCAGAAATATCAAAGAACTGGAATACTTTTGTAAGGAAGAATGGGCAGAGATACCTCAAACAAGAATTGAAAGACTCTTGGTTGGCTACAAAAAGCGTTTACAAGCTGTGATACTTGCCAAAGGGGGCAGTACAAATTATTAACTCTGCAGGGTGCCCAAACTTTTGCAGACGCCATTTTTTTGTTTTCTGTAATTTTGAAAGTGTAAATGATGGAAAAAAATCTAAATTTTGTTGACATATTATAAGAATGTCTAATCTGTAATTTGAGGCCTTTTGGAGATTTTTCCATCTTTCCTTGGCTTCTTTATGCACATTATTACAAATTTTTACCTAGGGTGCCCAAACTTTTGATCACCACTGTATATCAGAGCAAAAAAGGACATTCACAGTAAGATAATTTTCCAGTACAACATGTTGTAACACAGTGTCAATAAACAAGATCCAAAACAGTCTCTTTGTCATTTTTACAGAGTAATACAGTAAGTAGAAATGTAGTTTTGACTACATCTCCAACAGAGAGTCGCCATAATAACACCAAGACATTACACCTCAGATCTTAACTGTAATATTGCAGATTAAATTACACCACACATCCCAGATCTTGTAATATTTCCTAGGTCACCCTCTATGTTCATACTATGACTTTCATACATACAGTAAGAGGATCCAATTGACTGTGTTAATCCATTGGGAAATTGAAGAGGGGAGGGGGCCTGCATCCATTTTAGGGCAATTTGCCTCTGCAATGTTCTAACATGTCTAGATCATAGTTCTTTATCCATATTAGGCATATTTCAGGAGTGAGTGGAAAAGGTATGGAGAGAAGATTAAACAATAAATCAGTAGCCTGCCTCCAATCGGTGGCTATAAGTGGGCAGGTCCAAATTAACCGATTAAACTCACAGCGTAAACAATTTGAAGTGGTGGTTCAGTCCATAGCCAATAAAGGGTACCAGGGTGAGGTATGTGTAATGGATAATGTACAATTGAAAACGTGTATTATTGACTGCAGGGGAGGCTGTTAAATGTGAGGAGCAGACCTCCCCAAATGTAAAGGCAAATATAACCACATAACATCATACCCATTAAGCTGTAAATATATGAAAAAACACAATCCACAACTAGGACTGAATAAATACTAAAGTAAAAAACAAAAGGTAAAAATACCTTTTGTGTGCAGCAGCCCCCCAGTCCCCCGATGCTTACCTGAGCCCTCTCTCGATCCAGCGATCTTGCCTCTTTGGGGACTCACACTCCTGTGGCTTCCACTGCTGTCAATCACAACCAGTAAGCCAATCAGGAGCCAATCAGGAGATGGGGCGGAACCGAGCCACAGCTTTGTGTGTGAATATACACACAGAGCTGTGGGTCGGGAGCACGCCTGCTTGGGTGCCCCCACAGCAAGATGCTTAATGTTCCGGCACCCTGCAGGAGGGAGGAGCCAGGAGCATTGGCGAGGGACTTTAAGATGAGGAGGATCCATGCGGCTCTGTGCAAAACCACTGCACGAAGCAGGTAAGTATAGCATGTTTTTTATTATAAAAAAAAAGGCTTTAATATATAATTTAAACTTTTCTCTCAATCACGGCAAATATTTACTTCAACTTGTGTAAAAACATGCTAATTAAAGTTTAAAAAAGTTTTGTTTGGAGTATATAAAATATAAACTTTTCTGGGTCACAGAAAAAAATAGATAAAAGAACAAAAATACTGTCAATATATTAAAATTACATTTCTAGATACAGTAGGGGTGATTCACTAAAACTGTAGAGTGCAAAATCTGGTGCACCTTTGCACAGAAACCAGTCAGCTTCCATTTTTTTTTGTCAAGGCTTTATTAATAAAACTGAAGTTAGCTAAAGCTAAATGGCTACCGTGCACAGCTGCACCAGATTTTACACTCTCCAGTTTTAGTAAATTAGCCCCAGTAAGTTACCATCTTTTGTTGATTATATTTCATAATAATCATAATATACTCTGCAAATTATATTTTAATATTTATTATGTAACTAAGAAAAACAATTTCTTTCTTTATATTGTATACCCAGTTCAGGTCAGTGACATTCAATATAAAATAATGAGACGAGGGTGATCACTTCTTGCTTTTTTGCTTCTAATGTTTTGATTTTCCAATGACTTCACTAATATCCTCCTTATTTAGTGTTCACTATTTGCTCAAATCAGACAGATATGAAATGGCTATCATAGCCCTCAACATATAGGGGTAGATTTACTAACGCTGGTGCAGCTTTGCATGGTAGACAACCAGCTTCAAACTTCAGCTTGTTCAGTAAAGCTTTGGCAATAAAATCTAGAGGCTGATTGGTTTCTATGCAGAGTTGCCCCAGATTTTTCACTCTTCAGTTTTAATAAATAACCTCCATAGTGACAGCTGTGACATGTTTTTTTAGCAGAGACCCTTGGGAATAAAATGGCGGTCGTTGCAACGTATTATGTCACACGGTGTTTGCGCAGCAATTGTTCAAATGCAGTTTTTTTTTGGAAAACACTAAAGTTAGCCCAATTTTTTTGTATAATGTGAAAAATTATGTAAGAAAATAAATACCTAACATGTCACGCTTAAAAATTGCGCAAACTTGTGGAACGGCGGCAAACTTCGGTACTTAAAAATCTCCATAGGCAACGCTTTAAAATTTTTTACATGTTACCTGTTTAGAGTTACAGAGGAGGTCTTGGGCTAGAATTATTTCTCTTGCTCTTATGTTTTCAGCGATAACTCCCATGTGTGGATTGAACGCTGTGTCCATATACAGGCGCGACGTACATATGCGTTCACTTCTGTGTGCGAGCACGCAGGGATGGGCACTTTAAAATTTTGCTTTTTTTTATTGTTTATTTTATTTTATTTCTTTTACACTCTCCCTTTAATTTATTTATTTTTTATCACTTTTATTCCTATTACAAGGAATGTAAACATCCCTTGTAATAGGAATAGTGCATGACAGGTCCTCTTTATGGAGAAATCTCGGGTCAATAAGACCCCACATCTCTCTTCCTGGCTAGAAAGCCTGCAACTGCCAGGCCGAACCTGACAGCATAACGTCGCACCCGGGCCTCCAAGAGTCATGGAGACTGCCAGGGACCATCTGGTCCTCAATATTCTCTTTGGTGTACTTCCGCCACCAGCGGATTCCTTCTCTGGCTCGCTGATCACAGGGGCGAGCAGGAAGGAGGACTGGAGGGCAACGGGAGGGAGTTATGTCCCCTCCCGCCACCTGTAAGAACAATCAAGCAGCTGGGCAGCCACAATAATTGTTCTTATGGTGAAGAGAATCGCTGGCTGAAAAAAATGATATCTGAATGATCCCTGCAGCTGGAAGCATCATTCAGATATCCCTACTCAAAGCCCAGGATGTCATATGATGTACTTTGGAATAAAAATGGTTAATTGGAGATGAGCAGGAGGTTTGTAGACCCAGTAAGTTTCTGTTTGTAAACAAAGCAAGGGATCCTGAGTGATGTCATTAAAGAGAATTTAGCATCACCATATTTGGTCAGATATGTCACCAAGAATCTCTAACCTGTATTTTTAGTATGTAATCGAAAGACCCGCCAGAGATATTTCCTATTCAATAGGACTAGCTGCAGATGAACATCATCAGGCTCAGTGAGTCATCATGCTAACGGGTATTTATAATGGATGTGGACCTACATCGGGGGGAACATTGTTTATTTTTTTCTAATAAAGGATTTTTTTTACAGTACTCTCCCAATGTTGAAGGAATGTGGCCCAGTTTGATTCCAAAGGGGCAGCCCTCTTCATTTTTAAGGGAACAAAGACCTCATCCCCACATTTTGCTCCCCAACAGGGATGTGGGGGCCTGCGGGAGGGAATAGTTTTAGATTCAGGAAGCCGCTTGTAGATTAGGAGGCCCCAAGATATCTTCCCACCCCCTAGGTACAATGCGATTAGAGGAGAAGCGATTTAACCTCAGGCTACGCAGGGGTTTTTTTACAGTAAGGGCTGTAAGATTGTGGAACACTCTTCCACAAATGGTAGTAACTGTGGGGAGTATGGCTACTTTTAAAAGACTCTTGGCCGTACATCTCAAAAATCAAAACATTCAGGGGTATGGGAAATGATTATGTCCACACACACCTACACAGGTTGAACTGGATGGACTATCTTCTTTATTCAACCTCAACTACTATGTATGTAACTATGAGTAGGGGATACATAGTGTAATATCGGATTAAGGGTACTTGATGCTGCACATTTTGAGACTTTCCATATGTTATATCAAATATAAAAATCAAATGATGGATATGCATATGTAATTTTGAATATTATGGTTTATGTATAATAAAAAAAATGTATTTTAGGAAGTCAATTGATTTTAAGTACACACGTGTTCCCTTTAAAATTAGTTTGGAATACTTAATATTCCCTGACAACAAACTAGCTTCCCACACACATCTAATTACTGTCTCTATGCTGCCTTTGTGCATCAATTATGGTAATGGCTAGCGCATTCTGGGAATTGACTAGCTACTGAGTGCATTAGAGCAATGCCTCTGTAAAAATTGTTTTAAATATGTGTATCTGATGTCTTCATTTACAAGACTGCAATTACTGATGTTGTAATATCATTTTCAACAAGGGTATAAAGGGAGAGAATAAAGCAATCCACATTATATTGCTATGCTTGTCCATTATCATCCATTCATTTTTCAGTTCTGCAAACATTGCAACTATAACATTTACTGTATTATGAGTTTTCCCAAATTGTTACAGTGCTTCAATTAATGATTAGTGAAGATTCAAACTGCCCTGGGTTTAGTTCGGCGGGGTTTGGCAAATTAATGAATCCTATTGAAACCAATGAGAACAGAATCTGTCAAAATAAAATTAGACATGTGCATGAGGAAAAAAAATGTTTAATTTAATTTTGATTCTTTAATCTAGTTATTTAGTTCCGTTAAATGCAGTTGATTCGTTCAATGCGTAATCAGGATTCCTATTCAGAATTTGTATTCGGACTTCATTCTATGTTTTTTTAAATTATCTTCAAATTTACAGATTGTTTCTCGATTCAAAACGTTTGAATCGATAAATTTGGAATCAGTTGAATCAAAAAATGTGGATTTTTTTTTCAATTCAAATGAGGCAGCCGAGAAACCAAGCATCTAATTGTTATTTATACACATTGATCTTGTTTGTATTAATAATACATTTATTCAAAATATGCAAAGTGTTCTAAATAATAAAAGTAGTATCTTACATTCAACATTTTACTATGTACAATACTGTGCAGAAGTTTTAGCCAGCTGAGAAAAAATGATGACAAGTACAAATGCTTTCAAATATTAAATATTTTACTTATTTTTTTAAAAAGCATTCTAAAGGGATGCAGACCCCAAGCTCCCCTTAAAAATACATATCAAATTCAAGGGTCTGGTATAGATTTTGTGAAAGACCCTATGTAGTTTTTTTTTTTTTTTCAATTTTGGCATGGGGTTTCCCTTAAACTCCGTACCAGACCCAAAGGGCCTGATATGGATTGGGGGGACCCCCATGCTGAGCCTGTTGACAGCTGATGACTAATCCTTTGTTAACCCCCTTAGCGGTATCCCCGAGCGATACTCTGGGTGGATTTTTCATGCTACTATCGGTATCCTGGAGTCACGCTCGGGGTAGATGTGCAGAGCCTGCAGCGGGGTTCCTTACCTTCTCCTGGCGATCCAGCGGTGATCTCCCATTGCTGTGATCGCCGCCGAGATCCCCGCCGCTCGTCCTTCGGTCTGATAACTTCCTGGTTCCGTTCACTGCAGCAGCAATGCTGCATGGGAGCTGAACTGGGAGGGAAATTCAAAAGTTACACAAACACATAAAAAGGAGGTGATACAGTGTAATATGAGAGGATTACACTGTATCACCTTAGTAAAAGACACAGTGCTCTTTCAGTGCCCCTTGCCATTATCATTTGTGTCAAATAAAATCGTTTGAAAATGGCATCAAAAAAGCGCTGTCCTACATATGCGCTTTTAGATCAGCTGAGCGACTGCGACAGCGACAGCGGCAGTGACACGGAGCTGCTAGCAGAACAGAGCGACAGTGAGTCGTGGGGAGATTTCTCATCTGACTCTGACACTGACACTGATCCAGAAAGTGACAACGCCGATGATCCCGCACCTGCACCTGACCTAAGCGATGTGCGCACTTGGTGCCCTCTAAACAGCGATGCGGACCAGGCAGCGCCCCCGAGATTCCGATTCACTGGATCTCCTGGGATGAAGGTTGATGTGGAGAGTGACAACCCTCTGGCGTACCTGAAATTATTTCTTACTGAGGAGGTAATTCTAAAAATCGTCACAGAAACCAACCGCTACCATGAGCAGCAATCCGCTACGTTGCGTGCCAGATTTTCCAGATCCAGAAAATGGGAACCGGTCAGTAAAGAGGACATCTGGCAGTTTCTGGGACTCATCATCCTTCAGGGGGTGGTGGGGAAACCGCTCCAGAAATGGTATTGGACCACCAATAAGATGCTGGCCACTCCATCTTTTGGCACAGTGATGTCCGAATATCGTTTTTCACTGATCATGAAGAATTTACACTTCGCCAACAATGAAGAGTTTGATGAGGCCACGCATCCTGTGCCCAAACTCAAAAAAATCTGGGAGGTGTGCCAAATGATTGTCACCAACTTCCAGTGGACCTATGTGCCAGAAAGGGATGTCAGTGTGGACGGAGGTCTGATGGCCTACAAGGGACGCCTAAGCTGGATACAATTTATTGCATCCAAAAGAGCGCGGTTTGACATCAAATTTTATATGCTCTGTGAATCATCCACCGGATATATCTGGAATGCTATCATTTACATCAGGAAAGGTACCAAGTTCAATCCCAGGTACAGCGGCTATGGGATGGCCACATCCTCTGTCCTTTCACTGCTGGACCCATTGCTGAACCAGGGATATTGCGTGACAACGGACAATTTTTACACCTCTCCGGAACTTTATGAGGTTTTGCTCCTAAACAAAACTGATGGGTATGGTACTGTTAGGCCGAACTAGCGTGACATGCCATCAATGTTTAGCAGGAAAAAAACTAAAAAAAGGAGAGATGGTTGCCTTTCAAAAGGGTAAAATGATGGCAATGCGGTGGCGAGACAAAAAGAACGTGTGTCTCATGAGCACCGTGCACACCCCTATAATCACACAATGGGAGGTGTCGACCGAGCTGATCAGGCAATGACATTTTACCCGGCGATGCAGAAGCAACAGAAAAAGTATTACAAAAATATTTTCAGGCATCTCCTTGAACAATGCCTTTTGAACGCCTATATCCTTTATAATGCAAACACTAGCATACCTCTTGTTCACTCTGACTTTATCTGGAAGGTGGCTGAGCAGATTTTTGTCAACCACCCGACGCCATCAGTATCTGCTAACAGACCCGGATGACGCGCTGTTGACGTTGGCAATCCAGAACGCCTGACAGGCCGTCATTTTGTAGACTTTGTACCGCCAACCGCAAGAAAGTTAGCGCCTACCAGGATGTGCATCGTTTGCTGTTCCAAGAAAGATGGCAAAGGAAAAAAAGTCTGAAAGGAAACAAGGTACTATTGTCCTGATTGCAACGTAGGACTTTGTCTAGTTCCATGCTTCAAACTGTTTCCCAGTGTATTGAATTTCTTTGTTTGACAAATTTCATTATTTTTCATTGCATTATTGAATAAAATTATATTATTGATTAGATTATAATCCACGTGTTTGTGTTTCAAATTTATCACATCTGGGATGTCTACTAGAGTCTTGTTTTGGTAAGTTTTAAGTAAGTATTTACTAAGAATTATAGGCCTTCAATACATAACGCCAAATTTCCATGCAAAAAATTGTACCGCTTTTGGTACATAATTCCTGACATAATCATACCACCAGGGAGGTTAAGGATGCTGCAGCCGGCTTCCCAGCATGCTCCTTAACAACCAACTATTCACTGTGCCCTGATCAGGTCTTAGAATGCACTGTGCAGTGCACAGTGCATTGTGGGTTGCTCGGCAGATGAACTTCCCACTGAGAGTCCCATAAATTCGGGTGTTCACTGAACAGGCGATTTTCTGGCCGAACTTTTGCTCGGCTCAAACTGCTCACCCATCTCTAATTGTGTTCATTCAAAACTGAAGCATAGTAAGCTGTGTTTACTATCCAGTGCAGTTTAGGCTACAGAGAAAGGAACTGTGGGATCTCTGCCCTCAGTCCCTTTCTTTGTCTCAAAAGTAGGAGGGTTTCAGCTTTGGAGTGAACACAGTAATGCAATAGGCTGTGCACAACCTATGATCATGTCATACCATAGGTTACTGTATCTAGCACTTTAGCTGTGTCTTTTGCACTTATAGAAAAAAATGACAATGCATTAAAGGGGTATTATATAAAATGTGTTCGGTCTCCTTGTCTAATGCAGTGCGAGGGCCTGTCTGATTTGGTATAAACTGAATAGACTGTCATCATTCTTATTGTTTTAGGCATTTCCATATTTTCTAATTTTGTCTTCTGTGTTACACAAATTTCCAGAACAGTAGTAACAACACCAAATCTTTCTCCAGGCCTCCTAAAACATGGACAGCAGTTACTTGGATTTCACACTGCATATATACAGTACATCTATGAGGCTTCTGTATCATTCTCTATATATTAAGTGCAATTCCAGTGTAAACTTAACGTCTAATAAAATAATTCAACATATATTCATCAAAAAAACATCAAAAAGAAACTCCCTCTAGTGGGTACTTGTGCAAATTAGTGCATGGTGAATAAGCATATAAATATAAAAACAGATCCAAATATGAGTGAAGAAATATAAAATTACTAAAATGTTTTTGAATATTGTCAGAAAAAAGTCCAAAATATATAAAGTGTCTTCAGTGCTCAAAAATAGTGATGAATGTCCTTAGTGACAAGGAATCTTCGAATCCAAAAGTGCAAGTGCTCTGGCGTGGTTTGCCGTGACATCAATTCCTTTGTGAATAGATAAAATGGATCACTTACCAGATTGAATGGGCTCTATATGCCGTATGGCACTAGAACCATTCTCGTTTGATGTCACGGCAAACCACGCCAGAGCACTTGCACTTTTGGATTCGATGATTCCTTGTCACTAAGGACATTCACCACTATTTTTGAGCACTGAAGTCACTTTATATATTTTGGACTTTTTTCTGACAATATTCAAAAACATTTTAGTAATTTTATATTTCTTCACTCATATTTGGATCTGTTTTTATATGTATATGCTTATTCACCATGCACTAATTTGCACAAGTACCCACTAGAGGGAGTTTCTTTTTGATGAATATATGTTGAATTATTTTATTAGACGTTAAGTTTACACTGGAATTGCACTTAACTATATAGAGAGTGATACAGATACTGGCATCCACTGTTTTTAGCAAGCGCTGTATTTGGTCTTCTATAAGACCATTTATATCCAATACCTTTTACTTATACAGCAGCTGCAAAGTATATTGTTTTTAGGTTAACAGTCTTTAAAATAATTTTTTAATAATATTTTAATCTACATAATACCCTTGTAATTCCATTGGCGCGAGGAATATACTTTGTATATATTTTTTTCACATCTATGAGGCTGTAGGCAAAAGCATGCCTAGGCACCCTCTCAAACAAAAGGTCGTTTTTTCAGGGTACATCTCTAACTGTGTGCTATAACATGGGAAATCGATGGATTTTGGGTTCAGGTCCACTTTGAAGGCAAAAATTACATTTTACTGCATAACATACTCTGCAAAGACTTGTCTTGTTGCATATAAACGGAATGTAATGACATCATTCTCATTGTTTCAGGTATTTCTGTATTTTCTAATTTTGTCTTCTCTGCAACACATGCTTCTAGGCACGGCCTGTTTGCAATTTTCCACTCACCTACCACATTTGAAATGCAAACATCCTATGATCACATCCTTGACTTCCTTCTAACTGCTTGTAGTGGTTTCTTTAATTTTATACGCTTCTGGGCCTTATCCAACAGCTGCCATTATGAGCACTTATGCAAGTGAAAAAGGAAAATGAAACATAAAGCACAGGATCTCAAGAGAAATGCTGCATCTCCTGAACTGAGAATGTTTTTCATCAATGACTAAGCCTCCATCACATATCCGCTGTAGAAGAAGTTGTAATATTTTAACATTTTACATGCTTATAAAGCTATGGCACGTTACCTGATTGCTCAAGCAAAAGCACATAAACTCAATGGATTGTCTAAGGATACATTTTCCTATTTTCCCTTTCTTAAAAAATGTAGCACATTATACAATATTTTAAAAATAACGTTCTTTAAAAAATGATACAGTAAAACCTTGGATTGCAAGCAAAATTTGTTCCAGGAAAAATTCTTGTAATCCAAATATATCAAAGTGAATTTCCCCATAAGAAATAATGGAAACTCAGATGATTCGTTCCACAACCATTTATTTAGTCCTTCAGTGTATAGTCCATATATAAAGATTATAGCAATGTGATAGGTTGTGTAACCATAAAATGTCCATCCACAAATGGCAGCCTCCACAAAGGGATTAGAAGCAAATTTCAGCAGGAGCTACAGAGTATAAAAGAGAAGAGAGGTGCCTCTAAGTGTAGCAATATGGTTTCATTTAATGGAGGTACAACTCACATGTATACTTGTGCGTATACTCTACTTGTATATCAAGACATCGCTTGTTTATCAAGTCAAAATTTATAAAAAAAATTGTTGCTTGTTTTGCAAAATGCTCCTAAACCAAGTTAGTCTCAATCCAAGGTTTTACTGTGATTATCAAATATAAATGCTTCACAAGCTGTTACATATACAGTATGTGTTAAATTAATTTTCTTTTTCTAAAAATGGTATAAAAGTCAAGTTTTACTTTCATGTAACCATGGCAACATTTTCTGGGGTGTTCTGTACACTTTTTAAAAACAATCCCTGGAAATCTCATTTGCTGGTCATGTGATCCACTTGACATGCTGCCCAGAAGCCCACACAAAGCACTGGGTTGACTGTCAGCCTCCCCCTGCTTTGCCCATAATAATCTAGTAGCAAAACATCTACAGGGAGCAGGAAGTGTAATGGTTTCTTATATTGCAACATCAGCTTTGATTGTATGATAATAACAGGCAAAATCACCCATTAAGAAGTAATTTTCTAAAAGTTACTGGAGTAGCAGTAAAGCAAAAAGAAATCTGAGGTTTGCTGGTAATTCTGCACTTTTCAAAATTTTTCAATCAGCCCAGTTAGCCCCATTACCTAGGTACCATGCTACTGGAGAAGCACCCCTGTGGAATGGGTTGAAAGCAGTAGACTGCGATCCATACTCTGTCGATATTTTGCTCTGGCTCTAACCGCAGGACAGAAACTCTGTTACAGACCCTACTACCTTTCACTCCCTGGCTCTTTGGGTCAGGGTAAAATAAACGTTTGGACTGTCCTCCCCAAATAGCCTGATGCTGTCTTTCCTTCATGACCCATTTGCTACTCCCTCATTATTGGTTTCATCTGGGGCACGTATGCTCAGAATGCATGCCACGCCCACCGTCAGTGATGTCATTGACTCTGACCTGACCTCTTCCCACCTAGGATTCCCAGACAGCCATCCAGGAAGTGCTGGAAACCACCAGCACCGCAGAGGGTTCACCCTATTTTCCACTGAGGAGGAATGACTATCGCCTGGCCAACTGCAGCGGTGACTCACATCCATATTATTGAGTGCTTTTAAATATAATTTTGTAAGTTGCCACTTTGTTTTTTGTTTTTTAAAGTACCAACCTGCTACACTCAGATGGCACTGCTTCCTCTCTTCTTCCCATTGCAGAGTGTCTTCCAGCTCCACAGCAGCAGCAGCCACTGTTTTTAGCACATTGGACATCTCAATAGACTGCTTTATGCTCCGTTGGCCAATTCACACTTGGGACTTTTTGCTTATGTGTGCTTGATTTTCCAATTTTTTTCTTTGCATTCAAGAAGAACTTTGTCTATTGTATGTGTAACCCAAAGAAAATATTTTTTTTATCAAAAAAGGTGTTTTAAAATTAGCAGCATCTTCTACAAAGATGCTTAGAAATTTTATTCATTTTATGGTCAACATAATAGTTACAATTTATCCCAAAATTAAAAATTCCTAATACATGCCCCTCTACATGTTGATCCTAAAATATGTACATGCAATTTGTAAAATCAAACATGTATCCTTTAGACTACATTTAATGAATCTCACTTGTTGGTGGCACCAGTGATATAGCCATAGCATCACAGCTATATACCCAGTGGTTTTTCAAACGCAATTTAAAAAATATATATATATTTTAATGAATTTAAGAAAAAACACAATATGCAGCATACCCCGATTTTTTATTTTTTTTTGTATAATATTAAATATGATGTTATGCCAAGTAAGTAAATACGTAACATGTCATGCTTTAAAATTGTGCATACTTGTGGAATGGCGACAAACCAAGATACTTAAAAATCTCCATAGACAAACACCTTTACAGGTTACCTGTTTAGAGTTATTGCTCTTGCTCCAACATTCATGTTGATACCGCACACGTGTGGTGCGAATAGCGTTTACATATGTGGGCACTTTACATGTTTTTCCTATTTATTTTACTGTTTGTTCATTTATTTTTTTCACACTGTCCCTGTAATTTTTTTGATCACTTTTATTCCTATTACAAGGAATGTAAACATATTTTCTAATAGAAATAAGGATGACAGGTCCTCTTTATGAAGAGATCTAGGGTAAAACCTCTTCTTTACCTTGACCCAAAAAATATATATATTTTTTAAACTTTTGGTTTAAAAAAAAAACTTGTTTACCCTGGACTGGAAGTGACGTCATGACCGCATTCTCATCCTCCAAGGCCATAGAGGCAATCAAAGCAGATCTACTCTTTGATCATCTGTGTGACCAGCCATCAGCATCGTCAAATAGTTTCTCAGGGCGAGACAGCAGAAACGGTAAGCTGGAGAAGCACCGGGTAGCTTATGAAAGCATTCCAGCAGCTCATGAGCCACTTGGAACACTTTCAAGAGAAAGCCAGCCGCCGGCTGAAAAAAACCATACCGGGGTTATGGCTGATATCTTCAGCCATAATCCTGGCATGCCACCTGCAAACTGCAACATACTGTATAAACTGTATATGTACTGCGGTCGGCAAGTGGTTAAATATTTTGCTCCTTTATGTCATCTTAGTTGAGCATACAGAGGGCTATGAGATGAGATAAGAACCCCATCTCATTCTTCCTTTAGAGAGTTCCAACTGAAATTAGATTATTTTTTTTTTGTCTAATGCTAAAGGCCCAGAGATACTAACACAAGTGTACATCAACGATACAATACATGGAGTTTATTGCGTCTGAAAAGCCAGCTATTCAACAAACAGCCTCAATAAAGGAAAGTGGTGTCTTAGCTGGCTGTTATTTCCATTGGAGCTCAGCAAATAAACAAGCAAGTGTATACTTTAATGTGCTAGCATCTAAACAGTTTATGGTGGCTTTCACCTAAACTTGATTAAATAAATGTATTTAGCTGGAGGCAAACATACCTGAGAGTCTTGTGTTTTCATGCATCAATTAATCCTATAATGTTTTTTTTAAATTATCCTTAAGTTTATAGTAATGTTTTTTTTATTTCTGTAACTAAAGCAACAATCTTACTGGCAAGAAAACAAGGGCTGCCACATGTCAATGGTTTAAAAAGTCTAATACATCATTGTTTAATCAGAATGTAATATGAAATTTCAGTGTGGTTCTTATCCTAATTCACCATTAGAAAAAAATTATGTTTAAACAGATTAAATAAATTCTGAAAACAAATTCAGGCATCCGGCTCAATTAAACTGCAGTACATGTAAATAAAATATAGTGTAATTATTTTCAATATTAGGACTATAAGTTGAAATTCATATGACATGGGCTCAAAAGTCATTTTTAGAGGACAACTTGGAATGTGTGTTTTGGTGGAAAAAGTTTATATATGCATTTACCTTTCCAATCTTCCAACAAGATGCCAGGAATGCTGAGCATTCCGTATCTCGCAAGATGACACTACAGCATCTCTGGCTCTGCAAACATACACATTCTTTAGAAAAACAATTTGTTTGGTATTTTTTTTTCTGCACCCGTTGTTTTTCCATGTACCAATTTAAAGGTGTCTGTTCATCCCACAACCTAAGAAATGGTGGGATATTTATTTGACCAAAACATCAGACCTCAGTAAGGTGTTGACTTTTTTGTTCTCAGACATCTGAAAAAATAGCCAATTGTTATTTTAAATAGCAATTTCTAGTAACATTTGAACGTCGCTTGCTTAATAACTTGTGGTAAAATGCATGGTCAGATAAAAACATTGAGTCCACCTCTCCTATCATAAATAGCAGCATTAAAGTTAAAAAAACAAAACAGTAGGAAAAAGATAATAAAACTCTTAGATTTTCTTTTTCTTCCCCCCCCCCCCTTATTGCCTCGAGTTGGCCGCTACCTAATTTATTTCCCTGTTGTGGCTGGACCACCAACTTTTGCTGCACTACGGCCTCCTTTTTGCCCTACCCCTAGCCGCCCTTATGCACTGTGTTTATCCTTTGTACTTGTATACCGGGGTGCCCAGCTTGCCCCTTTCCTATTCCTAAACCTGACTGTTATGCTACTACTTGCTGTTCATGATGTCATTTTGACGTGTTACCTACTGGTATTGTTTTGTACTACATTCCTTCTGCCTTAACCACTTACCCCATAGTAACGTACCGATACGTCGGTAAACTTTGCGGGGTTATACCGGGATGATGCCTCTAGCTAGAGGCATCATCCCGGTACCGTGGTTTGAAGCCGACGGTCGGCTTTCCGTTGGTAACGACCGATGCGGCTCGGGAGCCGCTCGATCGTTACCTGGGGGGGCGGGAGGGGACGCCCCCCCCTCCCGCCGCCGTCCGCCGGCTGGATGGAGTCCCGATGAATGCCGGAAATGGCATCGATCGGGTCTCCGATGACGTAACCCAGAGGCGGCGTCCATGACGTCACTTCCGGGTTACTGTGCTGCAAAAGGCGGCAGTTTTGAAAAACGGCTGTATGCAAAAATGCCGTTTTCGGCATTTTGCATACAGGGAAGTGTAGTGGAGGGGTGTAGGGTCTTTTAGACCCTCGATCCCTCCATAAAGTGTACCTGTCACTACATATTGGTGTCACAAGGGATGTTTACATTGCTTGTGACAGCAATAAAAGTGATCAGATTTTTTTTTTTTTAAAAAAACTGTAATAAAGTTTAAAAAAAATAAAAAATAAATAGGAAAAAAAAAAAATTAGCCGCCCCCGTCACCGTTAGCTCGCGCACAAAAAAAACATATACGCAAGTCGAGCCGTTCAAACCCCACATGTGAGGTATCACCGCGATCACCAGAGCGTCTGCAATAATTTAAAAAAAAGAGCTACACTCTACCTCTAAACTGGTAACCGTTAAATAAATTTAAAGCGTTGCAGATTGAGCTCTCTCTTGACCGTAGTTTGTCGCCATCCCACGGGGGGGGGGGCGCAATTTTAAACCGTAACATGTTGGGTATCTGTTTACTCGGCGTGACATCATCTTTCACAATATACAAAAAAAACGGGCTAAATTTACTGTTTAGTATTTTTTAAATGCAGTGAAATGTGATTTTTCAATTTTTTTCCCAAAAAATGGCGTTTTAAAGACCGCTGCGCAAATACCGCGTGACAAAAAATTTTGCAATGACCGACATTTTATTCTCCAGAGTCTTTGCTAAAAATATATATATAATGTTTGGGGGTTCTAAGTAGTTTTCTAGGAAAAAATACTGGTTTTAACTTGTAAACAAAAAGTGTCCGAAATAGGGCTGGGGCTTAAGTGGTTAATAAAAACCGTTTGAACAGAAAAAAAAACCTCTTACATTTTACCTGGCTTCTGTGAAAAGGATGACCCCATGCTTTTGACAAGATACCAGAAAATGCAGAGTAACCCAAATCCCACAAGATGATGCCATAGTATGGCGGAGGAGAATATTCCTGTGAGATTAGGCTTATTTATCATTCCTCAGGAACTCACCAGAAAGAGTGTGATTTCACCATTGTCCAGACACTGCAGGTGGAAGGCTGAGAAAAGGTAAGTACTGTATATTTAATAACTTTTTTTCCCTTTTTTTTAACTTTAAAATGGTCTATATTTATATTTATTAAGCGGACCTTGCTTTTATACTACAAAGTCCACTTTAACTCAAAAATGTCAGTCAGAATGTACATTTCAGAACTTTAATATAATACATGATTTCTGAGAGTGCTACAATTGTGGGGTAGGTGGATATGCTCCCTGAATCCGTGCATTTCCTCTTTTTGTGGTTAAAGTATCAATTATCAAATTCGCATTTCCATGGCAGGGTTGAATCTGATTGGTGACTGTTAAGAACATCTTAGTATAGATACTTTGATACACCAGGTTTTCTGTATGTTCTAAACAGCAAACAGCTATAGCTTGCCATACCCAGTCTGAATTCCATCTGGGAAGTTGGCTGAAACTCAAGCTGTGGGGGCCCTCGGCACAAGGTGGTTAAAAAAAAAGGTCAATATTACATGACCTGGATGGAAGATTATTGTTGAAGTAGTGACTGCATCCAATCAGATGTATTCATTATTCAGGTCTTCCAGATGTGGTTGCTGGTAGTTGAGACTCCACTTTTTACAATGTTTATATTGTTTACTATGTTTTTACAATGTTTATGGATGGTTTCTCTCATTCAGGTTTCTCTCATTCAGCCCAGGAATAATCTATACCTGTATGGCTAGCTTTACAGTAAATGCCTTTAGGAGTAGCTACCCCTTAACTTAAGGTAAGTAAATCCAGTTCACCAAATTACTAATAAAAAAATGGGTAAATTGATACAGTCCAGTTTTTTTAGAAGAAAAACTGAGGTTCTGAGTAGGTAAACTACATTACCTGCATGCCTTTCAAAGCTTAATTTACAGCATTTTTATACCTACAATACATTTGTTGCTAAATTCCCAATGCTAACACACCAGGATAAAGTAAAGCTTTCAACAATATATTCTGGATATCAGGAATATATCTAAGTGTAATGTTTTATGATATGTGCTACATTTTTTCAGTTAGGTGCGAAGGTAAAGGGAGGATACAGGCACCATACTATAAATAGTACCATATAAAAGATAACAACAACAATATTGAGTTTGTATAAAACAGCAATCCTCAAACGATGGCCCTCCAGCTGTTGTGGAACTACACATCCCATGAGGCATTGTAAAACTCTGACATTCACAGGCATGGTGGAAATTGTAGTTCCTGAACAACTGGAGGGCCATAGTTTGAAGACCCCTGGTATAAAACATCAGAATATAGTACAAGAGAATCACAAAAAAAAGCTTTTACTAAAGTTACATTCTAATGTTATAATTTCAGTACTGCTGTGTCTAAATTCAAGTTATTTTGTGTTAGCAGCATGAAGCCCTAATTCCAGTCTTCATGCTGTCTGATCATTCTTCCATTATGTATGCACTTGATCAGTTTTGAAATATGAAGGTAGCACCAGACTTTGCTGTCAACAATCTTTATATCACAGTAAATTTAGACTGTGGGAAATATGCATGTGCTAATAAAGTGTGACACTTATGGCAATGGTAAGCTTTCCGCTTTAAGGAAAAAAACAATAGAACAAAATTATCCTGTCTACAAATTACACAAAGGAATGTGTAATTTGTAAAATATATGCTGAAATTGTAGCATGCAACAGTGCACATTGACACACATTAAGAATAAATATAACATTTGGGTCCTGGTTCACATCCCTGAGATGTGAAATGGCGCTTTTCTACTGCATGGAACCGAACGGTTCGGCTCGCTTTTGTGCTTTTCCACTGCTGGTACCGCATGGTACGGTGTAAGAACGGTTCGGTATGGTACGGTATGGCGGCGCTTTTCCACTGCATGGAACCGAACGGTACGGCTCACTAAAACAGTACCACCTCGATTGTGGTTCCAAGAGGTACCATACCGGTACCATATCCCACAATCCTTTGCATGCAGTCACTACTAGCCACTGATTAGTCAGAGAATCATTGTTATCCCACCCACCTAACTTTAGTACTACTTTAGTGGAAAAGCAAACCATACCAAACCGTACCGAACCGTTCCAACACCGTACCATGCGGTACCAGCAGTGGAAAAGCAAACAGGGCCAAGCAGGGCCAAGCAGGGCCAAGCAGGGCCGAGTAGAGCCGAGCCAGTACTTGCAGTGGAAAAGTGCCATTACATTCCCAAAAAAGGGTCAGGTGTGGTTTTAGGAGGTGGTTTTAAGAGGACTTCCAAACAACAGGTTAAAGCAATCCATGAGCTACTAATCCTATCAAGCACTGAAACTGTTTTGAACTTAGAACATTCATACAGGTTGGGTTAGTTTGAGTTCTTTGTTATCTCCCATTCAGGTTTTCAAAGGTGACGAATCAGTGAGCGTAGCTTTTTAAGACATTGTTGTGTATCTTTATCTCTTTCTCCATTCTTTGCATCACAAATTAGATTTAAACTTTCATGGTCAGTTTAAATGTGATCGATGGTTGTAAGAAATCCCTTGGTATTGCATATTTTTGCATCTGCCCCTTTGCAAAATTTAGCAAGGACCCTGCAGCGGGTTTTCCAGCTTTCATAGTTATGCACATTTTGAGATCTCCAAAAGGGAATAGGATGAACTGGTTTAGAATAGAAATTTGGAATAAGGATTCAAGTAATCAGCTGGTAGGCTTTATTTTCTTTTTTTTTTATGGAAGACCTAAACAATGAATACATCTGATTGGATGCAGTCACTATTCCATCAATAATCTTACATCCAGCTCATGTAATATTGATTTTTTTATAACCACCTTGTGCTGAGGGCCACCACAGCTTGAGTTTCAGCCAGTTTCCCAGATGGAATTCAGACTGGGCATGTCAAGCTACAGCTGTTTGCTGTTTAGTACATACAGAAAACCTGGTGTATCAAATTATCTATACTAAGATGTTCCTAACATTCACCAATCAGATTCAACCCTGCCATGGAAATTTGAATTTTATAATTGATACTTTAATCACAAAAAGATAAATTGCACAGATTCAGGGAGCATATCCACCTACCCCACAACTCCTGGAAATTATGCATTATATTAAAGTTCTGACATTTTTTTTCTGACTGAAATTTTTGAGTTAAAGTGGACTTTGTAGTAAAAATGCAAAGTCCGCCTAATAAAGGGTCACTTAACAGGAAGATATCTGTCTAGTTCATCTTGGTGTACTCCTACTACTATAAGAGTGATGTTGTATTCTTCATACAAAAAAAAAAAACAGAAAGAATGGTGATCCTACACTACAGGCATACCCCGCTTTAAGTACACTCACTTTACATACACTCGCGAGTAAGGACACAGCTTGTTCAGCTTGGCATGACACTACTCCCGGTTTTTAACATTGGCGTCTATAGGAAATCTTGGTCAGCTTGACATGGCACTGCTCCCAAACCATAAGTGACAGGGATACCAAACTTAGGGAGCACCGAGAGGGGACCCAGGACTACAACATATCCTTTTTGTGGCCGGCCAGCTTGCCTAGGTAATCTACCATGTCATAGTCCTGGATCCCCTTAACATGCTCCCCAAGCTTGGTGTCCTTATCACATGGTTTGGGAGCAGAGCAATGCCATGTCAAGCTGACCAAGATTTTCTATAGAGCTTGTGTATTTACATGCATTGAGAAATGAAAAAAGGTATTGCTTCACTTTAAGCACATTTTCGTTTTACATACATGCTCTGGTCCCATTGTGTACTTAAAAGTGGGGTATGCCTGTACACTACTTTCTCAGGCCCAGAAACCCTGACAGACAATACCCTGACATTCTCAGACCCAGAGACCCTGACTGACATCAAAAACACATGATAATGTGATGATGATATTAGGATTTTAAGAACTCTTTGCATCCTAAAATTCCATTACTCATTTCATGTGCTTATAAAGTATTAAGAATGTGTATACCGAGAAGCAGTTTTCAAATGTTGTAGCAGCTGAACAGTATACTGATAGCACTGAACTTCCATTACTATTGTGATTTTGCAAATCCTTCTCTGCTTACCTTTTATACTAAACTGGGAATTTAAATTGTATTTTATTTTTGGGGAGCAACTACTGAATTGATGGAAAACTTCTATCATTATAGGAGTTATTAATCAACAGACTTCTGTTGCAAAAAGGCCAGGTCACTTTGGTGATTTTGATGCCACACTTGGTGATTTGACCTTACAGTCACCCCTTATGCAGGTGGTTGATTGATAATAGGAATGTTAATGGGAGGTTGAATTGTTTAGTAGCATGGTATATAGATCTTCAATGTAGCATAGCCTCTAAACATGCTTATAGCAAAACAATACCACATTGTTTGGTTCTTCAGAATCCTGGATCTATGTGTAAGTGTCTTAGCATTTGCTATATATTGTCAAAAATGTTATAGAATGTATTCATGTTGTCTGAAATATTTTTCTTTGCATAAATATTTTGCCTGCAATATTGACATGCATTATTATATTTTATATTACTCAAATGGGATATGAAGTATATTGGAATTTTGAACTTGTAAAATGACATACATTCATGCTTACATTGGTGAAAACCCAACCTCCTGATAGCCTGTCATTGACTTGTACAGGATTCCGTTCCACAGTTATCTGCAAATACCTGGGCTTCCAACTGCAAGTATCTGCAATATACTTGCTGTACTATAGAAATTTTGGCCACGTAAATGAGGCCTTAGACTCTGTACAGTATGAAATACAGTAAACATGTGCATACAAATGAATAAAATTTATGTCACAAACATTTCCTTTACTACACTAATTTAACACGAGACTAAACCTATTAGTAATAAATATATAATGCAGCGCTAAAAATTAAACTAAACGTATATAGTGTAAATCATGCATCCATACCTGCACTGTAAAGTGCAAATATATATGTGCAAAGTTATGCAAAAATCATATGGGTGAAGTACAAAAAATGTTATACTTTGCAAAGAACTAAAGTGCAAATATATGTGCAAAGTCAAGCAAAATAAAGTACATGTATGTGTATATGTGCAAAAGATATACACTTAAAAAGTGCAAATATACGGTATGTGCAAACTTTAAGAAAATAAAGTCCATACATATAAAGTGCATACGTGTTGTTAAAAACTTAAGCAGGTAAAACAAAAATAGTCCATCATAGGAATAGTTCATAATACATCCACCACAAAAGTGCAAGGTGCAGATAAGTCCTCTTGAGGGATCTTAGGTATGTGACCACCCCCGATGGAACAGGTAGATTAAAGGCTTACCAGATATAGTGAACCCAACAAAGTATATACTCTTTGGGTCATTCGGGCTTACAAAGGAAACAGATATCCCTGTGTGGCAGATGTCACAAATCCTTCAAAAGATGATACTTCAATCCATATCTCATCATCCACAGATTAAGAGGAGGATAACCACAGGTAATTATACCAGGAAATTCTTCCACAAGACACTCAAGGAAATAAAAAACTCACATAGTGCGTACCCTTAAAGCCATTTAATAATAAAGGAAAAACACAGTTACAAGAAATCTGATGATAAAGCGCTTGTACAAAGAAAGATTTTTCAGCATTTGCTGTAGTCCCAACGCGTTTTGTCTAAGTAGACATCATCTGGGGTCAGATGTAGTGCCTGACATATAAGGCACATTTTGAGGAATTAACTAACCTTCCTTTGGTGCAGGAAACTGGAGTGGTGCGCACCACATTAACTAAACAGACAGACCTGATTCAGTTCTATCTGCACCACCTATGCCAGTTTAGTGAAATAGAACTTAGAGCAGATCTGATACAAAATAACATAGGGAAAGTTTTCCATATAGAAAACTGCCGCAAAATTCCCCCATGTGACCTTGATGGGATGTATGGGATGTGAAATGTCAGCAGATAACTCACATTCCTCTCTCTGCTTGTGCAGTAATTACACTGAGCAGAGCCAGCAGGCTTAAAAATCAACCTCCTACATCCCGCTCTGAGCCAAGCGGAGGGTGGGGATGGCAGAGAGGCTGAAGCATGCAGTTCAAGCCCTCATGTTCTGTCACAAATATGGTAGAACAGAGAAATGATCACACCTAATTATCAAAGGGGCTTACGCCCCTTTTGTTAAAGTGGTTCTAAAGTCTAGGTGTTTTTTACTTTAATGCATTTCCTATATTAAGGTAAAAAAAAAAAAAAACACTATTTCTCCCCACCCTTTAAACAAATTGAGTTCTTTATCAATTCAGTGCTGTGACCGGATGCAGCTCTATTATCCACTCTTCCTGCTCTCACAGGCTACACTGAGAACAGCAGGAGCCATTGCATAAAGGACTTCGGGTGCGCTTTTAGAAATCGCAGGACATAATTTAAGTCTATGGCAAAATGCAGCTAACTCGCACAAAAATTATATGCACACTGCACTGCACCTGTGCTGCAGGAGAAGAAAACCGGATCAATGTGAAAGAGGTCTTCATAACATGACAAGTCCTTTGCTGTTTTATTTTTGGAAACATACCAGTAGGGGTCATAAGTGATGCCATTGACCACATATGGTCATTACCAGGATGAGTCAGACGGGATCCGCTATTTGTAATGGGGTAATCGCAGAGCAGCATTGCCTTGTGACGGTTCATCGTAGTATGGTGTTGGGTCAACATCGTCGGCTGGTGCTTATTGTGATTAACATGGATTTAAATTTCTGCACAGCATAACTGACATTTGAGTTACATCATGGGACGGGTTTTTTTTGTTTTTTGAGTTTTTTGCATAAATGACTAACAAGGTGTACTATGTAAATTTGAACCATAAACCACAGCGCAAAAACAGTACCACTTATGGTGTAATTATATCATATACTGTGCAAGACAAAGCAATACCAGTGAAAGTCCATCCATTTAAAAAAGTGCTTTTGTGACAAAACTGTAAAAAATGTACGATTATTAAAAATAATTCATCCCACATTAAAACATTTGAAATTTGAAGAAATAGTATCACTTGAAGTACAAATATAACATATAGACTTATATGTGTGTTTCAAGATACAAAAGCAAGCAAGTGGCCGGTGAAAGTCCATCAAATTAATCAAAATAATCCAAAAAAAGTGCTTCTGTGCCATGACTGTTAGAGTGCCATTGTGTTCTGTAATTCTCATGCAGTGATCTGTGCTCCACACCCTAAAGTGCTTGAACTTACCAGATGATGTGGGCCCCTTAGCAGTACTGAATGTGGGTCTATCAAGCTTAATCTGGTAAGTGGGGAGAGGTCGCTTCCTATGGATCCTTAACCACTTTACCACTAGACTAGAGCATTTTGCTGTCTTACGTCTGGGCCACTTTTTGCGATTCGGCGCTGTGCGACTTTAACTGACAATTGCGCGGTCATGCGACGCTGTACCCAAACGAAATTTACGTCCTTTTTTTCCCACAAACAGAGCTTTCTTTTGGTGGTATTTGATCACCTGTGCGATTTTTACTTTTTGCGCTACAAACAAAAAAGTGCATTTATTTTGAAAAAATAACAATATTTTTAACATATTTTTATATGAAATTCCCCCCAAAAAAGATGTAAAAAACAATTTTTTTTAAAATTTTTGACCAATTTGTTTTCTGCTACCCATGTTTGGTAAAAAAAAGAGCAATAAGCGTATTTTGATTGGTTTGCGCAAAAGTTATTGCGTTTACTAGCTAAGGGAAGGATTTCTGTCATTTTTGGTGTTTTTTTTTTTAACGAGTAATGGCGGCGATCTGCGATTTTTTTTGCGGGACTGCGACATTGCGGCGGACAGATTGGACCCTTGACTGACATTTTTGACACTTTTGGGGGTACCAGTGACATTACTGCAGTAATCAGTGCTATAAATATGCACTGTTACTGTAAAAATGACACTGGCAGGGAAGGGGTTAATTTTATTGGAGAGGGAGGGGTTAATGTATGCCTGGTGCTTACTAACGTGTGTGGGGGGAGGTGAATGAGTGAGCCAGGGACAGATCGGATGTTCAGTCCGATCTGTCACTCCCTGTCACTTAGGAGATCCGCCCGCTCTGTTTACACAGGCGGGCGGATCTCCAAACTGGATTCCCCGACGATCGGGGCAGAGCAGCGGCGATCGCCGCCGCTCCTCCCCTGGCCCAACTCCCGCTGTGAATGAAAACAGCGGGAGCGCGCCTCCGGTGGCGCGCGAGCACTGCCTACAGGGGGAGGAGTCCATCGACGTAGGTCTACGTCGCTGGACGATAACGAGCCACTGTGCCGCAGTAGCAGCACAGTGGCTAGTGTTAAAGTGGTTCACCATTTTTAAAGAGATCACCACTCGCACATAGAGGAGAGAGAATCCAAATAGTGTAATGCGTTCTTGTTTATTTATATACGCATTAAAAAATACACTTACAGTGTTCCAGAAATTAAATTATGTTTAGTCACACACAATCTGTGCAATTCTTAGCAGGTCAATTGTTCCATTCACCTAATCCATCAACTAACGTGGTCTGCACACCTCCACATGCGTTCCACCGCTAACTGCCCGTGACATCACCGATGAACCGGAATCTGCATTGACGGTTTTGCCCCTCCCACAGGATGTTATCAAAGACATCCTTATTAGTTTGTCTTGCACATTATATGTTATAATTGCACCATAAATGGTACTGCTTTTGCGCTGTGGTTTATGGTTCAAAATTTAATTTTTATTGTGTGATGAACAGCAGCAACAGTAATTTATTAATTTAAATGTACAGATACACATAGTGCAGGTTTATTTTATATATGCAATGTGTACTATGAACCCAGTAATTAATTATCTTGTTCTACAGGGGCTTCCAGATTCTAATAAGTCTCCCCCATGCAAACCCCCACATCCCTTTTGGGGGACAGTATGTGTTGATGAGACCCTTGTCCCCTCAGCATTGGGGATAAGGTGTCTTGTGTGGTACCCTGGCAATGTTGAAGATATGTGGCCAGTATGGTTCAGGACGGGGTACACACTTGCAGCCCCCCTTTTCTGGTCATCCAAGCTGCAGAGCTGGATAAGGGTTATTTATACATTTCTAGGATGACTCCATGCTGGGATTTTTTAAATAGTACTAACCCTTCAAGATTAAGAAACAAAGAAAAACAGCAATTGGGTCTACCTAAATATTCATTAAGGAGCCTTTATCCAGGCATGCAACCAGTGTGACTAGTAAAGAGGGCAGTAAAAGTGTACCCCCTCTCAAAACAATACCATATATACACCCACAGTTGAAACAGCATGAGGTAAATAGAACTCCTTGTTACTTCTTAATGAAAAAAAAGTAAAAAAGTCCCCTATGTACTGTCTCCTTATGTAAATCCAACATCAATCATGTCACCCAGCAAAGTAGATCCACGTTATTTACAATGAGCCAATGCCCATCCATGCTGACCTGCTGATTTAACCACCTGCCACACCTGATGATGTTCACCCATTGCTGCTTACATCACAAATGATAGAATCATGGCTGGTTATTATAATTGGATAAATGTTGGGAATCCTGGGTGACATCACTGAACAAATATGGTCTGTTTACAAACAGAAGCCGGTCAGTGAACTGCCATGTAAGGCTAGCACAGTCACTTTGTCTCTCCCCCCAAAAAATGCAAGGTTCCTCACTAAAATTCATAAAAGATCTTTATCCAGGCATGTCGCCTAGATAGTCAAGACAGAGGGAGGCAGTGAGTGTGAACCTCCCATTCTCAACCACACCAGGCTAAATCTCTTTTACATCGGGAGGGTATTTTGCTGGTGGGGATGCTGGGGGATGTAATTAATGAAATATTAAATTTTTATGTCACTTTTAAAAGAGCACATCAAACTGCATCTGCAGCTTTTTTGCAGATATAAGGCAAGTGCCTCAAACCTTGCAGTGCCTAGCTACTTAGACCCCTTTTTAATCACAATACTTGCAAATTAGCCTTGAAAAAAAAACAACAAGATTAAGCCCCCAGCAAACTAAACTTTATCCTGTTTACTCATTACTATTGTTTGTTTGAGGACTATGGGTCCTCAAAAAAAGTACTACGTTTTTATATTTTTCAGCACACCGCAACACAGCACATATACATTCATATGTACAGTATGTATGTGGGGTTTAAAGGATCAGGTGCATTGTTTACTGCATTGAAAAGCATTGGGTCCCAATAAAACTTACTGGAAGCACTCCAAAACACATTCAAAATGTGTGTTAAACATGTCATATTTCTGCATATATGAATTCAAAGTTATTATTTATTTTTTTAAATCTATTTTTTTAATTATTTTTGATTATTTGTAGGCAGTTTCTAAACATGATCTTGGGGAAATCAACTAATTCATAGTTCCCTTTAGAAATGCTTGTGTCTAATTCAAGCAAGCATTTCCACCAATGTCAGTAACATAACCAACATGGGTGAAAAATTTAGGTAGTTCTAACTACAGCTACTTTAAGAACTGTCATTATGGCAGCAACAGATTGTTGAAGAACTACTTCCACTTCTCTGATTATAAAACTGACAGTAAGTAAGACTTGCATACAGAGACACACCAGTGCTCAGAGTGGGACATGTCTGTGCTATAAAGCTGTCATATCCCCGGCTCTATTCAACTGTGGGCTTGGAGATTCCCTGGCTGAAAGCTAAATGTAAACAACGGGGCAGGATTAGTGGAGATGTCATTACCTAGTATGGCAATGCCTGGGTGGGTGGAGCCTGATGGGGGAGCTGAGAGATTAGTTCTCCATCAAGTCTGCATTAAGCAGGCCAAAGATGGTTCAAATCTTGGCCAGTTAAGCAGGGAATGGCCCAGATTCAAACCAACTATGGGCAGGCTAATTGTACCCAAGTTGATCCATCAATCAACTTTGGTACAACCAGAGTTGCTGGATTTTACATGCCAATATTGCCAGTGGCTATAGCTGTCACTGCCAATAATCACTGTGTTCTCTTGGCAGGGAGAGCTCACCGCACTCCCCCACCAGGAGAACATTATAGCACCACGGGAGAGATTCCCCCATCAGCTCTGACTGTGTTGATGGGGTAATCAAATAACTTGAACACTGAGGAAGGAATGTCCAGTATGGACTCTTCAACCTCAGTGTTGGCCTCTGACATAGTCATGTACCTGTCTCTGATAGGTACATGAATAAGGGGATTGCACTAACAATTTTATTGATGCTATTTAATGGAATTCTACAGGGTGTCTATTGCACTGTTTATAGGTTCCCTCTCATGTGTGTTAAATAAAATCCTGTAGAAGGTTAGAATTTAGAAAGACTGTTAAGTACTATAAATGCTTGGATACTTAGTTCTCTCCTGCCAAAAATTCATGCCTTAAAGTGTTACTAAAATCACAACAGTAAAACTAGTCTGTATATGCATTGAATCATGCTTGTTATACTCACTGTGGAACCTAAGGGGTTAATAAAATACATTGTGTAAAAAGACTGTTTGATCCTGTCTTCTCTGATCCTTCCCTTTATCTCCTGAAAAGCCAGAGCCTTTTGAGTCATTTTGCATGTGTTCAGTTTGGTGTGTATTGCTAGAGAGTTTTTTTTTTGGGAGGGAACATGTGCTCAGCACAGGGTCAATCAGCACTGTCTAGACAGATCGTCAGGGGTCCTGCAGCCTCTTAGGACAGTCAGAGTAGAATGAAAACTCCTCCTACAAGCTTTAACCAGACACTCATAGAAGTCACAAAACAGAGGTTCTTTTGCTTAGAAAATCAACAAAACATTTAATTTGACCCAGTTTGCTTAAAGTGGTTCTTAGGACAGAAGTTTTTTTTTTTACCTTAATGCCTATGTATAGATTCCCACTTTATTTTAACTGATGGCCATTGTCATCAAGACTGAAAATGATGTGGAATGAGGGGAGAGTAAATCTTCACCAACTTGTGCATCTTCGGGACAAGAAGTGAAGAGAAATCCTCCAGTGGGACAGGTACTGCAAAAAATAAACTAAATGGAGTTTTATTCTCCCCTGTCTCTATCCAAAAAAAAAAAAAAAATTTTGGATATACATACACTACAAATATTTGGATACGCCAAATATATGTGTCAAAGATGGTTACACTTGTGTGTAAATTCACGTTTGTTTGGCTTATGTATTGTATAGCAGAATTGACATGAAGTTTTGTATTGTTTTTATGTAATTAATCAATGGACATAAACCAAGGTAATACAACTTGTAAACCTGTTTAGCCAAATATTTTCCATAAGGTATATATGAAGTACAGTAAATATGCAGATTCATGTTTTAACTCAGTCACCATGACTAAATAAACTGTAATTCTCCCTAGACTCATATTTTAAAAGTTTATTCCTCTGCTATAGCAAATATTTAACCTGTAGATACATCAACACGGTTTTTATTATCCTAAATTGCAAACAGGTGACTTTGAATGCCTCTACTAAACGATATATGAAAAAATAAAAAAATGGTCTAATGTGAAAGTTGCAGTTCAGAGCTGTGTGCGTTTATATAAGAAAATTGCCATTAGGCATCACATCTGCATTCATAAATAGAAATCAGCTGCAGACTTTTTTTAGGCTTAAAAGAAATATAACATTTACTTAAGGCTATGATAATGACAATCTCTGTAGCCAGATTAGAAGAGAACTACTTTTTAGTTTCAAATTATTTTTGATTTGAAAATAGTAAGGTTCAAAACAGTGTCATATAATTCATCAGACATGGGGCTTAACATATTTGTTGTTCTATCAACATTTTTGTATTTTAAGAATATTAGGCAATAACTAATTATAAAATAATAAAACATAAGAAGCAGGTCACTTGCTGGTATAGTGTGTATGTGATTGGTCTCTTAAAGAGGATGGATTCTTAATTATTAAATGTGTAGCTGATCGAAACACAATGATTAAAAATAAAACTAACATCTGTATAGAAGGTCATATTTACCTGTAGTTATAGAAAGATTCCACTGTGAAGCTATGTTCATTTGGACAGCTATCAAGATAAACCAAATTAAACTAAATTTAGCATTTTAGTAACTAGTGATTTATCTCCTAGAAGAACGATTATTTGGTGTTTTCAAATGTGTTTGGGACAAAACGTTTGGCATTTGTGTTATTTGTTTTCCAAAATCTGGGCAATGCCACACTATGTATGTCGTAGAGTCAATCTGTTTACACATAATTTTTGTTTAAAGTACGGTAATATTTACAGGACTAAGTAGGTGCATCATATTAGAAGGATTATGTATCAAATTGACTTAATAACTGTCTCTACTAACAATAGTGCAACAGTGTTGTCATTCTGACAGTGTGAGTGAAATATCAACCACTTTTACTATTAGGTCTAATTTGGCTCCCATTATAGACTTCAGTTTAGAGCAGCTATTCAATATGATGCCACACTCAATAGAAAATACATATAATTCAGCTCCAAGATGGAAAATTAGATGGCATAATCTCACCTGTGGAGGTTTGAAGGTGATAAAGTCATACACCTAATATTTTCTGAATAATTTTTCTAATATAGCTGAATTATAGTAAATATAGGAAGAGCCCTAAGAAAGTGGTCTAATGGACCCAAAAGGCCATGGGTCCTCCAGGCCTGAAGGAAGCATAGTCACTGAATATAAAGAAAATAAATTAGCACAGAAACAAGACCCTTCAAGGCCTAAAGGAACTAAGGCTAAGGTCTCAAGAAAAAAGTTAGAATAAAGAAATAGGAGAAAAATAAGGGAATGGAGAGGACAACATGGGACTTTAATGGTACCATATGACTACTGTAAAATTAGAAATAATACAGGATATATAAAACCTTCATAATTTTATCCATATATTAAAATTGAAGAACATACATGTGCACTTGAAAAAAGGCATAACTGTGGTACATCGTATTTCAATAATAACATCAATACTGTGTAAGTCTGGAATGCCAGCAGGCAATTCCAGACTTGCGCCCGACATGTGTCGCAGTATTTAGCTGGATTATATCTATATACTGGGGATGAGCTTAAGGTTCAATCTAAAAGAAATTTGGACCAAACCTTAGCTGTTCAGGTGTTTGCAGTCAAACATTTTGTGTAACAGCAGCATTACTTTTGCTATTATACATAACAGTTTCCCGCTGTCTATTGTTCTTAAGGACGCCTGCGCACTACCGAGTCCTTATCAACCAGTGACATCACCAACAACAATGACATACAAGGGCAGGATAGTTTAAAAAATGGCCTTACATTTCTTCCTGAGGTTATATCTGGCATTTTTAGTTCATTCTTAATATATTTACTACTGCTTTTATTTCCATGGAAATATATTATTCACTGTTTTGTATTATGCTAAATCATCTATTCCTTGTGATCACCTACATTTTCTTTCTTTCTCTCCTTCCTTTTCTTATAACCCCCCCCCCCCCTTATATTCTTTATTTCACCTTTCTATACCCCCCTCCTTTTTCCTCTTTTTTTCCCCTTTTCATCTTCCCTATCCCATCCCCCTCCTTGTCTGCTCCCCCCAATCTTTCATAATGATCCATCCGGTTCTCTCCTTGTTAGCCCCCCTCCCATTTGTTTTGTTTTTTTACATTTCTTATGATAAATGTTGTTCCTTCCAACTACGTACAGTGCTCAATTGATCACACCTTTGGTATGAGCTGTTTACTTTGTTTATTGTAATACCATTTGTAACAAATTCTTGTTACCGAAAATGTCCTTGTTATTTCTATTTTGTCAATCAATAAAATTAAAAAAAAAAATAAATACAAATAATGGGAACCCCTATGCAAAAAAGAAAAACAGATTATCTCTTTGGATCTGGTATGGATTCAAAGGGGAACCTCATGTAACAATCAAGAATAAAGTGTGGGGTCCCACTCAAAACTCCATATCAGATCTAAACATGCAACCTGGATAGTCTGGAAAGGGTGGGGTGAGTGGTGGCATCCCTCCGGAACCACTTCAGGCCACATATCCTTAACATGATTGACCTCCCTAGCAAAGTACATTGTCCCCATTTTGAGGAGGGCAAAGGCCTCTTATCCACAACTCTGGCCCAGTGGTTGTGGTGGTCTGAGGGTGGGGGGCTTTTGGGAATCTGGGAGCCCTCTCAAACAATGAAGGGCCCCAAGATACTAGCCCCCCTGTGTGAATGGGCAAGGGGTGCTTAGTTCCCCTTCTCAGTCACAAAAAAATGTAAACAGTAAAAAATAAAAAAAACACACACACAAGTGAAAAGTCCCCTGATACAAAAAAGAATGGCACACAATGGACATCCATCTTCATTCACATCATCCAGTGATGTAGATCCATGTCAATAACAATGTCCAACGCCCAGTGATCATCCATGTAACTTTTTATGCAGGGTATGTAAATTGCTTAAGAATTGAATACCTAGTTGACTAAGTATAGTTAAAAAACAAAAATATTAATGTGCTCACTAATTCGATATGTGAAATATATATATAAATTAATACCATTAATTAGCATCAATCAATTCATTCATCTACATCATAAATAAATTAATTAAGGGACTGCCACACCACCTATCTGGGTAAAGATGTATAACCTACTATAAAAGCCTATATTAATGTGCGCTGTCTGTAGTACATGGATATGTTTCAAAAAACAAATCACTTGAAGCAATACATTGATGTGAATAATCAATAAATATAATCAATAGTGCATAAAAATCCGAATAAAGTGAAAAAATAGTGCCCGGTTTTTGAACCTCCACACTCTTCTCTCCTTATGTGGAAAATGGTAAACCAAATCACAACACCACAGAGTGTCACAAAAACCTCTTCACCACAGAGAGTTAAAAAAGCTCCTTACCAGATTTTCAGATCTCACACATAGATCAAAGAATATACATAAATGGAAAAAAATTCTGCGCTATTACCTATGAAATGGTGAATCAAAAATATGTAAATAGATAAAAAACAAGTGGCTCACACAAACCTATAGAAAAAGTTCATAAAGATAATATATGAATGTGTAGCGCTAAATAGTAATTAGTTTCAAAGAAAATTCTTAAATATATGTGCACATAAATCCAGAAACATTTTTGAAATTGAGAAGTCCATATGAAAAGTCCATCAATATGAGAAAATCCAATGGTAAAAAAATGTTGTGCTGTATAGACAAACCACATGTCCCGGCATGCAGGTGGAGATGGCACTACTCTCATGGCAGAGAAAAACAAATAGAATCCCCCAGTGAAGCAAAGCTTCTTACCAGATGATGTTGGTTTCCAAACTAATGGAAAAGCCAAATGCGCATAAAGGGGTTAAACCCATCAGGTGCAGATCATCAGAGAAGACCTTCAAAATTTACTCTCAGGAAGACACATGGGAACCACATAAATGTAAAAAGGGAACACAGGGCACATAGCGTGATACCATTTAAAAAAAAAAAGTAATTTATTAAAAGTTATTACTCTCACGTGTTCATAGAGACAAGCAGGCATAGCTTAAATACACGGTGGAGAAAAACACAGGCTGCAGCATTCAATTGTATAAAAGCCGGCTTGGGGGCATGGTCACGACATGTCTGGTACCGCCCAACACGGCGTTTCGTCATAGGATTGACGTTGTCAGGAGAGCTCTGGTAAGAAGCCATTTTTCTCTTTGCTTCACTGGGAGCTTCTTTTTGTTTTTCTCTGCTGTGAGAGGAGTGCCGTCTCCACCTGCATGCTGGGACTTGTGGTTCTTCTTACAGCACAAAGTTTTTTTACCGTTGGATTTTCTCATATTCATGGACTTTTCATATGGACTTCTCACTTTCAAAAATGTTTCTGGATTTATGTGCACATATATTTAAGAATTTTCTTTGATACTCATTACTATTTGGCGCTACACATTTTTTATATAGATCACAGAATGCCTTGCTGCTCAGTAGCTAAATGAACCTCGATCCAAGGAAAGAGATTCTAAAGGTTACTGAGGAAATGTGCTCCAAAAAGGGATTTAAATGCAAAAGGAGCCCACAGAGTGTTGAATTTTAACAGACCAATTTATTAAAATAATAAAAATGCACTTACAGAATGCAAAGTATCAAACAGCATGTCACTCCAACAGCAAGCACATCCAAGCTTTGGAGTGATAACACCAAATTTAACACACCTTCTCCCCATTCACACCTGAGACCTTGTAACACTAACAAGTCACATGACACCGGGGAGGGAAAATGGCTAATTGGGTCCAATTTGGACATTTTCTCTTAGGGGTTTACTCACTTTTATTGCCAGCGATTTAGACATTAATGGCTGTGTGTTGAGTTATTTTGAGGGGACAGCACATTTACACTGTTATACAAGCTGTACACTCATTACTTTACATTGTAGCAAAGTGTCATTTCTTCAGTGTTATCACATGAAAAGATATAATAAAATATTTCCAAAAATGTGAGGGGTGTACTCACTTTTGTAAAAAAAAACTGTATATAATCACTTCACAACCATTAGGGCAGGACTACAATATATGATCCTCCCAAATAAATGCTCAAAAAATCCCTTCTATGGAAGCCTTCATTTTCCACACAGTTCAATATGTATTTAAATTAAAAGATCAGTAATTTTATCTGCTGAAGACTCTGGTACTGAGCTCTTTGTTTAAGTTCTCGGGTCTACATACCTGTTGCGGCTCTACTGCTCAATATTTCATTACTTTTACATAATGTGGAATGCAATAGGGAGCATATGAATACCCAATAAAGGGCTTGAACATCAAACTACTTAAGCCCTGTACACACGCGTCGAAAATTGGCAGGGAATTTTCGGCCAACGTCCGATCTGCCGATTTTCGGCTTGTTAATATGATGCTTTCGACAACCAGCTCCGACTTTTCGGCCGAAAAAAATCTGGTGTGCAGACTATAAAATTTTTGTTGGCCGTCAAAACACAGCCGATTTTCGTGCAGTCAGTACAGATTTCGACAGGGAAAAATCTGATGAGCAAGTCTGGGCATGCTCAGTAAAGAAAAAACACAAAGAAAACAAACCAACACATGACATCACTTCTGAAGTAGAATTTTGTTGGCCGAGAAAATTCGTGTGCAGTCTAGGCACATTCCAACCAACAAAACACAACTTGGACAAAATTCGGATGATCGGTCGGCCGATAATCGTTGCGCGTGTACGAGGCTTTAGTGTCCTTCTGGTGTAAAAACAGAAAGCATTGTCAGGCTTGCTGGATCATCATCACAGATACATAGTTTCTTGAATTCCAGGTTTACAAAAAAGCTGGTGTGTCAGAGTAGATGTTTGTGCTAATGTGAGCCATGTGTCCAGCCCAAAGAGCTGTGTTCAAAATGAACAGGAATTTTTACTGAATCCCATACATGTCTTTAACTAAAGCTTAGTTTCCTAGCATAAGAAAACACAATCACTGAAATCTCATATAAGCTTTAACAAAGGTAATGTAATTTCAAAAGTTATTTTAAATATATTTAAATCTGCAGCTTCCATTAGAATAAAACATATTTATCCTGCCATATAGTTTATTGTTGAGGCACTTCTTGTTAAAGGTTGACATTCTGTTCTCATCTCTTAACTGTGTGAGTTCTTACCCATCACCAGTGGCTTCCATTAGATCAGGGGTAGGCAACCTTTCAGAGGTTGAGATCTACCTGGACAACATGGAGGAAATCAAACATCACCAGAGGAAGGGGGTTGTGCATCATCACCGCCCTTTAAAAAATTTGAAAAAATAAGCCTCTAATAAAAACACATAGTGTGCCACAGAAGCTTCTTCTGCCCTGCTTAAAATTATTGCCCTACACTACAAACCTTTGCCACCCCTCCCCCCCGCAGTGTTGTCCTCTACCCCCCAACACACACACATCAGAGCGTCCTCTGACCTCACCTCCCTGCAAAAAGTAGTGTCCTCTGACCCCCCCTAACAGTAGTGTCCTGTGCCCCCATAAAGCAGTGTCCTCTGCCCTCCTTTCCCCATTGTACTGCCTTCTGCCCCCCCCCACCATAGCAGTGTTCTATGCTACCCCCCCCCCCCACAGTAGTGTCCTCTGCCTCCCCCTGTGTAGTATCCTCTATCCCCATAGCACTATCCTCTGCATTCCCCCCACACAGTACTGTTCTCTGCCACCCTAAAGCAGTATTCTCTGCCACACACCCCCACAGTAGTGCCCCCCTCTGTAGTGCCCTCCCCCCATAACAATGTCCTCTGCAACCTCCTTCCTCTCACAGTAGTGTCCTCTGCCCCCCTTTGTAGTGCCCTCCCCCATAGCAGTGTCTTCTGCAACCCCCCCCCCTCCACAGTAGTGTCCCCTTCTCTGCCCCCCTGAATAGCACTATCCTCTGCCCCCCAACCCCCCCCCCCGTAGTGCCCTCTACCCCACTATAGCTGTTTCCCCTGTCACCCCCAATGAAGTGTTGACAAGACACTCTCTCCTACCCCTTACAGAGGCTGTACATCACAGAGGAGTGAGAGGCAGCACAGTGCTGGGTGGAGGGCAGGACCGAGAGCTGATTTAGGTAACTTTTAATTTTAACAAGCTAATGATTGGTTGTTAGGCAAACAATCCCCTGGTTAACTTGCAAAGTTAACTAAAGCAGCAGCCATGCTCCCACCCTCCATCCAGCACTGTTTTGCCTCTCACTCTGCTCTGCTAGTGAAAGGACAGTGGCTCTGTTGGAGTCTGTGGGAAGCATCAGCACAGTCCTGATCGTGATCTACCTGTCGACTTCCTGCGATCAGCCTTAAAGACAACAAGTAGTCATTTCTGCACACATTATACAAGCATGGTCCACTGTTGCTACCATCAGAAAACCTGCCATGAGAAAATGAATGCAGCTATCACTGTAGTGCATAAATGAAGACAAAGTGAAATGAAAAATGTCAACAGAACTCCTTTGTATATAAATGAGTAACACATATTTATTTGTACACGATGACATAGGTCAGATACAGCCAACGTTTCAGGGCTGCAAAGGGTCCTTTTTTCAATTCACTGCGTTGCCTTTAATAAGGGACCCTCTGCAACCCCAAATCATTGTATCATTAATCAAATAAATATGTGCTAATCATTTATCTACAATAGGGTGCTGATAACCTTTTTCCTTTCACTATGATTTTGCACCGTACTTTGCACCGTACTATTGCCTGCGGTCACAAGACACCATTGGTTGCAATATTGCAATAAGTGCATCCCAGAACTGTATTACTGCATTACTGCAAAGAGGGCACAAGATATTAGCAGTGCTGAGATGCCACAAAGGGTGGCTTTCCACAAAGGTTGGAAAAAGTGTTCATCATACATAGTGCTGTAGCAATATAAAAATCACTCAGCTAAAGTTAACTGTAAGATTATCAGTTATTATATTTGGGTAATTATATACAGCATAGACACAAATGTTGTATTGTTTAGAAAACAAAGGTATAACCAAAAAAAAGGCAGCATGGGCAGCTGCCTAAAAAGCACAGAAGATGGGAGCTGTAATACCACTCTTGGCACACACATAGCATGCTGGTAATTCAGTTCTTACAATAATTTACAAAAATAGCTAAAATAGAGTATGTCATGAGGTTTTGAAGGGTCTCATATTATTTAAAGGTTATTGTCTGGGAATTGACAGTCTTTCATTTCTCCTCAGGTATATATTACCTTAGCTTTGTATAACTGTTATGCCTTGTAGAACACACTGCTAAAAGGAAGAACTATGTAAACAGGTACACAAATAGCAGTGAAAGCTTGTGGAATAATCTAACCAGTACTTCCATATAGATTCATACGATTATAATCTTCATATTATCTAATTCATCTTCTTTCTGAACTCATGGGATTCATTTAGCAAAGCCCAAAATGTTCATTTGGGCCACTGTTAGAAAGAAACTCACATCAACCTCAGTGGAAATGTTCGACCAATATCATCCCAGATGGCCACTTCAGATTTTATTGAATTTTCTCCTTTGAGTGTACTTTTCACAGTTTCATTTTCTGTAACTCTATGAAATACACCACATACACCCATAAATTTTCCTGGTTTGTCACCATTTCAAAAAATTATGTAAACCTTGCACAAGATAAGACTGTTACACAGCTGTTCAAAAGTATAATAAATCTTAAAAATAGCTTTAGGCTGTATCAGATTCCGCATGATAGCACAATATTTTTAAAGAGACTCATACAATGAAAATAATTTCATAATAGGCAGTCTATGGGGGTATATTTTACTTTTTATAACAGATCTAAAAGATATAGTTAGGAGTTTAGAAATACATATTCAGTGTTTAGAATAAAACAAACCACTATAGCTTGTGCATATTTTAAATGCTTACATTTATGCTAAACTATAAAAAAAGCAAATTGAAGTTGTGTTGCACAGGTAAGTTATTTTAACATAAAAAAATAAATAAATACTTTGTAGGGCAGGGTTTCTTGGGGTTAAATAATACCTGTCGTGAGAGAATTATGTAGACTATCTTTGCTGACGGGCCTTTTGAAAATGTTGCTTTGCTGGCTTTTGCTGGTTTTCTTAGTCAATGACCCAGAGCAAGAATAGACTGAACATCACAGAACAAGACTGAACATAGCTGACACACAAGTAATACTGAGGATGGGGGGGGGGGGGGGGCAGATAGGTAGAAATAGACAGTCTGCAGACTCTGCATCAGTATACCTTTAACTGACTACTAGAATAGTAAGAAAACAATCATATGATTCTGATATGCTATAAAAAAAACACTCCTCCCTGTTAAAGGGACTACTAAAGACACACTATCTAGACTGGAGTACATGAAACCATGTTAAAATAACATTTTTTATTAGTAAATCTACTGATAACGAAACAAATGTACACATTCCATATTGCATACTATTCAATCACAGGTGAGGCCTTCATACCATATTTTACATTTTATATATCTCTCCCTTTATATATCTCTCTATCCCTCCACTAGATAGAGCAAAGCATTCTACTCTAGATTGCCATTACGTCTCTCTTTAAGACTCAATATTTACATTTCTCAAAGCCATCATATGCTAATCAATGCTTCTGGTGAGTATTAGGCTCACTTAGACATCTACAGTGTGACTTACATTCACAGTAAGTACTGTAGTGTACCTTCACTTGTGATGACCCCTGCCCACCTTCAAGGAACAAAATCAATTTAACCACTTCTGGACCGGAAGATTTTCCCCCTTAATGGCCAGGCCATATTTTGCAATTCGCCACTCCGTAACTTTAACGGACAATTGTGCGAGTTGTGCAATGCTGTACCCAAATAATATTGATGTCCTTTTCTCCCACAAATAGAGCTTTCTTTTGGTGGTATTTGATCACCTGTGCGATTTTTCTTTTTTGTGCTATAAAAGAGCGACAATTCTGAAAAAAAAATAAATAAATATTTTTCACTTTCTGCTCTATAACATTCTCAAAAAAGAAAATTAAAAATCAAAATTTTTTAACATTTTAGGCCAATTTGTTTTCTGCTGATTGGTTTACACAAAAGTTATCGCATCTACTAACTACGGGAAAGATTTATGTAGTTTTTATTGTTTTTTTTTTACTAGTAATGGCGGTGATCTGTGATTTTTAGCAGGACTGAGACATTGCGGTGGACAGATTGGACCCCTAACTGACATTTTTGACACTTTTGTGGGGACCAGTGACATTACTATAGTAGTCAATGCTAAAAATCTGCTCTGTTACTGTACACTGGCAGGGAAGGGGTTGACACTGGCAGGGAAGGGGTTAAATGTGAGCCTAGGGGAGTGATTCTAACTGTGGGGGGGCATGGCTTGGGAAATGATCACAAAGACCTGTGTTCCTGTATAGAAGTATCACAGGCACTGTGATCATTTCAGGGAGAAGCACGCTCAGCTGTGTTTAAAACAGCTGACCGTTCTTCTCTCTCAGCGGGGAACGATTGTGGGTGTCAGGCAGCAATCGGAGCCATTTCCTCAGTTGTGAGTTTACATCAGAGAACTTGCCAAATGTGGTAGCATTGTAAATCTAGACATATGGGCCCAGAGTGAGTGAGCTGTAAGTACATAGTACACTATTCCACAAACAGAAATGCACATGATGTATGGGTGGCTGCATGCTGCCTCTGGCTTGGCCATGATCTGTGTTGGCTGTGCAGAAGAGGTAGGGACAAGCCCATGATTTGGTCTGAACCCAAATTTGGGCTTTTGGAGTTTATTAATTAAACAGTTTATTAATCTAGCTGGTCCCCTACTCAAGATTCGAAAAGTCTTCAGTCACCTTACAGTTCTTTCTTCAGCCACCGGCCGCCCAACAAGCTAGAAGTGACAAGGACACATACAGAAAGAAAAAGCCCCAGTAAGAAAGCTCAGTTTCTTTTCTAAAGACGGATACCATAGTAACTGATGGATTTTAAGTGAAGGTTCTTAAAGGCTTCTACTATATTTTATGACACAAAAGTGCAGTCAAATAGAAGAGCTTTGGGTCATACATTGGAAATACAGCAGTTGACCACTTGGTCCTATGAGGTTGAGGGACGCAGCCGTCTACACTGCTCATTTTGCTGTTTGGCTCCCTGTTTACAAGGGTGATTCTTGTGAGTTACCTGGGGGCATGACGTGACACCTGATCCTCCGTTTCCATCATTGTGTGATTGGCCCACTGTCTGACCGTTCACAGCTAAAGCAGTGGCTGCATTAGAATGTACATCCCTTAGTCCATTTCCTTGGGTGATTTGGTTTTCCAGATTCTCTTGGGTTCAAGGTGCAACTGTTGTTTACCCTGGATGACATACCTTTATGTGACAACTCTATGCTCTTCTTCTCCCTGATGAAGAAATCGTTCAGGATTTTGAAACATGTTGGGACAATTGGTTTCAGTAGGCTCCTATACAATTGAGTACTGTTTAGTTGGTTTAAAAACCAATTGCACAGATATGTACATCTTTGTTGTCATCGAGATGCTGTTATGTTTTTTATGTGATCTGAGTGATTTGTTTGTTCACTCACCCTTTTATTACATATTTAATAAAAAATGTACCCTTTTATACATTATATATCATATTGTCTTTTACTCCCTATATATGTGTATGCCTTGTTCAAACCCCATTGGGACCAATTTTTCGATTTTTGTACATTGGAAATACGACCACTGTTCTAAGAGAATATGGAGGATGCTAACCTCTCCTTTTAAAGTTAAAACATTAGTCGAAACAGCTTATAAAGTGTTAACTGAAGTTTGTCTCTTACTAAAAGTCCATTTTAAACTATGTTGTTCATGAGCTTCTAAGACTAGGATGACAATTCGGATGCACAATTTCACTGCAGAACAAACAGCACTGTCATCCTATTACAGTAAGTGAAAAAATTATGGGTCTACTGGTAAGATCAACAGGTAACAAACCCATGCTACGGGGGACTGAGAAAAACAAAATATGCTTTCTTAATGTTATTGAGAGACTGCAACGTATATGTATTTTTTTTTTATATAGCCTAGGGTTCCTCTTTAAAGTTTACTTTCTAATTTGAATGCTTGTTTGGGGTCAATAACTGGTGCTAAAAGTTTCATAGTCAGAGTTATTCAGGGAAGCAGTATTTTAGAGGGAGTTGTAAGCGTATAGCCTAGCACTGCTAGTGCTCTCAAATTGAAAAGGATACAATCACCTTTGGAACATGTTGCATGTTCCACCTGTTTTTAGGATGGAACATGTAACATGTTCCAGCATTTGCACCTTCTCCCCCCCAATCCACCCTCCCTGTGACAGTGGGCGGGGAATCTGATCCCCACACTCAATGTCACAATTTGGAAATAGCGTAGCCATTCGGTTGCTGTTCAACTAAAGCCTTATTGGACACTGCTACCTCCATGCCTCATTGGGGTCATCAGTATTTCCAGTTAGATGTGAAGACATCACAGACTAATCCTATGTTTTGCAAAAAAAAAAAACAATTTAGCAAGAAGTGGTTAATACCATCTGTTGAGTGCTTATCCCTTAGAGTGGTGAGCAATTCATAAAGTGGTGGAAGACATAGAGGGCTAATTGAAAATCAAACACGTATTGCACTGGGCAAATTATTTCCAAGGACATTGTTTTCGAAAATGAGAAGCTTTTTGAGAGTGGACTCTTTTTTATGATATGCACAATTTTATTTGCACTTATAACTGGTTATAGTAGATTATGATTGTTGCAATTCCCGTAAATCACTTGTGATAATTGTTGTTTAATGGTTTAGACACCTTATATACATAGTTAGTAATTATTATGTTTGAGAGCACCAGGCGCACTGGGCTATACACTTACAGCTTTTATTCTTTATCATCACTGATAACAAGAACAGCAGCTTAGTTTAAAGTGATTCTAAGGGGAAACTTTTTATTTTTAATAATAACAAACATGTTATGCTTACCTGAGCTGTACATTCATTTTGCACAGAACAGCCCCGATCCTCCTCTTCTTGGGTTCCCCATCAGCACTCCTTCCCCCTCCCCCCCTGTCAAGTGCCCCCATAGCAAGCTGCTTGCTATAGAGGCACTCATGCATCCTAGCCAGGACGGGACAAGTTTGTCTAGCGCCCAGGGCAAGGGTGCAAAACTGCACCCCTCCCCCTATGTTAATGCATGTTGTAGAATGAGTTTACTTTCTTGAGTCCATTCTCTGTCCCCTTGCTCCAGTGTGCCCAGAGCAGTTTTCCCACCTGTCCACCCCTTGTTCTGGCCCTGCTAGCTCGCAAGCAATGTTCTGTGTCCATTGAGTGTGCATCAGCCCTATCCCCCACTCCATCCTCACTGACTGTGATTGACATGTCTATGAGCCAATGAGGTAAGAGGAAGCCCAGAGAGTGCTATAGTGCACATCACTTGATTGAGACCGGGCTCAGGTAAATATAAGGATAAGCTGTTGGAGCTGCATGCATTCTATGCATTACGTTAAAAAAAACCTTCTGCCTTGAGAACCACTTTGTTAAACACTTTTAGGCTAGGAAAGATACAGAGCCTGGAGATAAATATCATTTTGACAACATTTGTAGAGGGCATATCCAAAAACCCAAGAGCAGACCTTCAAAAGCAAAAGTACTGCTATTAATCCTCCTCAACCCCACCTCTGACACTTTCATTTTTTTTATTTTTGTATGTGGTGTGGGTACCTTTTATAACAGATACCCGCTCCCACTTCCTCAATTCTTTCTCAGGCAAGAATGATGTGTGCTTAGGCATACCCCCCACCCATGCCTCCCCACCAATAGCCTGCTAGAACATGTCACACATCCCTAGAGACTACAGGACCAGTTCCACAGTGCCATGTGATCTCATTGGCAGTGGGGAAATGGCTATGACTTCACAACCATCTCCCTTATTCAAGATTGTGAAGCTGGGCAACCACAGTTTTGAGAAGAACCAGCTGCAGGAGAGCAGTGCTGGACTCCAGGCACTAGTAAAATACCTGATTTAGAAGCTACAGTATTTGTATTTGCTAAGTCTATATATAATACTATTTCTTAAAAGACTGATGTTCCTCTTTATGTGGTTTCCTGTAAAGCTGAAGTTTATTTACATTTATTTTTCTACAGCTTTACATTACCTACCTATCTTCGGACATTTAAAACAATTTTTTTTTTATTTTGATTTTTCACAAGTACTGTTGTGGAGGGATCTGGGGGTCTAAAAGACCCCAAACCCCTCCTCTGCACTTAAAAGCATTCAAAATGGCAAGTTTGGCTGTTTTGAATGCTCACATTTTTTTTTAATTTGCCGCCGAGTACCCGGTAGTGATGTCTTGACATCACTTCTGGGTTTTTTACATGAAGACCCGATCAGAGCCGAATGCGGAACTCCGCTTTAAGCTGCGTGTACATTGACTTTAGGAAAACAGTCCTGCATAAACAAATTTATGGTACAGTAAGACCTTTCTTTACTTATACCGTGAGCATATGCTGTAATATACACAGAATTGGTACAGAGGCACATTGTTGTGCAGTGCAAACTTTATTGTGCTCTAATAATAATTTTTGAAAGGTTAAGTTCACCTTTTAGTTTGGAACAAGTAACATGTTCTAGCTCCTGTTGCCATTTTAATTTTTAATAACATTTAGTTACAATATGATTTGTGTCGCAACTATATACTCAACAAAAGTGGAGTTACCCTTTAAAAACAATGGTATTTACTAACAATAAAATGCCAATATTATATCCATATGTAAAGAAGTATTCCTATTTGCATGCATATTAAAATGCTAAATAATAAACAAGCTTGACACCATGATGTTAAATCAAAATATACAATATCACAGAATGCAGTATTAGTTGTGTGTGTGTGTGTGTATATATATATATATATATATGTATATATATATATATATATATATATATTGTATGGATACGTTAACTGACAAGATATCATATTACATCTGCTAAAAGCATGACATGCATTCCTGAATCCTCCAGCTCTCTCTAAGTGGTAATGCAGTCTTGTTCATACAGCACAGTGAGGAGTGCTCTCAGCATAATAGTTTCTATGTAATTGTAGGATGTATGCAGTGTTTCAGTTTAAACTGCAGAGGGAGCCAAAACCATTCTTTCAAGCTCACAAATAGATTTGTTTTCTCTAGTATGCGAAGATCTGTCAGATATGTTTACTTCAGTTTCAGTGACACAGAATAATGGCATTACAATGACAAGCAAAGGAAAATAAACCTATTAGCAAGCAGAAAAACTAACTCTGAATTGGTAAGCGTCCAGAACTGTGTGTCCTCAAAAGTCACTACTCCTCTGCAGCAATCAATGATTTACAAAGTATTCGTTTGGGGGATGTAATGTATGATGTCTTACATCATACATTTTGATGCTTATGTGTATTGGAAAGCACAAAAACATTAAACCTCTTAGATTATACAAGAATAATTCAGATGCAGCACAGGCAAATCTGTTTCTCCTGAATAGCTCCTTTGGACCCAAATGCCTTTATTCTGCTTTCTTCTGAAAATAAACATATTATTAAACTTTGACACCTGTGATAATTACTGTTGACTTTACTATCAATAATTTTTGTGGAGCAAAGCTGATTGTAGGAGTGCAAGCAGCTGGGGAGAAATGCTGTGTGTGTGGGGGGGGGGGGCAGGTGAAAGGGGGGTGGTGAGGGAAGGAGGGGGGTGGCTGTTAAAGTGTTACTGAACTCAGGACCCTCCATTCACTATATCTGGTCTCTCACAGTACACAGAACATGGAAATGCAGTTATTTTAGTAAACACAAACTGTTAAGTATATTTTCTCAGCGGCAGTATATAGCAGTCTTATGACTTCTATCAGTTCCTGTTTAAAGCTTGTAGGAGGAGTTTTCATTCTCCTCTTACCATCCTATTAAGATGCAGGACCCCTGACCCTCTGTCTGGACAGTGCTGATTGGCCCTGTGCTGATCACAAACTCTCTAACAATACACACCAAACTGAGCATGTGCAGCCTGACTCCAGTAACTCTGTCTTTATCTGGACCTGTTCTGGAGTCAGTGGAAGAAGGGGAGGATCAGAAAAGACAAAATCAAACAGTCTTTTTACACAATGCAGAGAATTAACCCACTGGGTTCCACAGTGAGTATAACAAGCATGCTTTACTGCATATACAGGCTGATTTTACTGTTGTGGGTTTTGTAACACTTTAAGGGATACAGTGTGAACTGTGGATTAAAACAACTGAAGAAGGATGTGGAGTGGCCTAAAGGGTTAGGAGGAGGCTGTGATGGTGAAGGGTAGGGGGTGTAAGCAATTGGTGAGATGGATGATACTCCTTGTAACAACAAGGGGAAATTAGGTTTGGTGGGTGGCAGGGGGGTGCTGTGACCTGGGGGATAAGGTGGCTGGCAGAGAGGTGCTGTGACCATATTGGTGGGGAAGTGGCTGTCAAGGAGGTTCTCTTTCTGGATGGGGTGGTTTGCATAGAGCCCTTAGACTAGGGAAGGGCATAAGGTGGTTGGAAGGTGGCCCCTTTTACCTTGGAGGTGGAACGGCTGGCTGGAAGACACTGTAAATGGCCCTGCAGGTATAAGATAAATTGGTGGCAGAGGGTAGACCCTATGACTGGGGGGTATGAGGTGGCTAACAGGGAGGCACTGTGACTGGTGTGTGGGGGGGATGAGGTTGGTGGAAAACACTATGACCTCAGGGAGATGTTCCAGGTAGAAAGATGTTGTAACTGAGGAAGTTGTGAGAACCTCCCCTAAATGTTTTGGATATGGGGTGGTGGGTGGTAGGGGATGAGGACTTATTCAGCAAGAGGCAACTCAAGCAAGGTGGTAAATACTGCTTGGTGCAGCAGTTCATTGACAGTTTCTGGCAAGATTAACATATTTTTCTGTACTTGCAACTTTCTTAAAGGGACAACACATATGGAAATATGTTTTTTTTTTTTATTTTGCTAATTTATATGCTTTAAAAAAAATAGAAAACTACTAGAGTTATCGTCATGCATTCTTCTACTTTCACAGGTATCCTTCACCCTGCTATATCCAGGCCATGATGAGCAGGAAATGCTCCAGCTCTTCCTGGTATGTACAGTGCCTGCTCCCTCCCACTCTATATTTATTCTTCTATTCTAGCATGGTCTGACATTTCCAGGAAATGTCAAATCTTTCATTATATTATATTATAGATAGCTGAGTCTCTTTTGAGGGTCACATTTTAAGGTTAAATACATTGGGATTCAAGCCTTATGCTCAGTACACACAGAAAGCTTTTTTTTGTTCAACCCATCATGCTGAATAAAAAAAAAATAAAAAATGTACAGTTCACTGTACTAACACATCCAATGTTAGTGTGGCGATCCTCCCCTTCTTTTACTGTCCCCAATTCATTTATTGAAAAGACAGAGCCTTTGGAGTCGCTCTGCACTTGCTCAGTCTAGTGTGTATTGCTAGAGAGTTTTTTTTTTCTTGCATGTGCACGTGATCAGCACAGGGCCAATCAGCATTGTTCAGACAGAGGGTCAGGGGTCCTACGGTCTCATAGGATAATCAGGGGAGAATAAAAACTCTTCCTACAAGCTTTAACCAGACACTGATTGAAGTCACAAGACTGCTATATTCTGCTGATGAGAAAATGTATTTAACAGTTTATATTTACTAAAATAATTTCATTTCCATGTCCTGTGTACTGTAGGAGACCAGATATAGTGAATGCAGAGTCCTGGGTTTAGTAACCCTTGAAGGAAGGTTCCTTTCCCCTCCTCCTACCTATTACGCCTACCATATGTAAAAAAAGATAAAGTGTAAATGTACCATTTTTTAATCCTTTCTGGTCCAGTCATGTCACTTTGGGATGACAAGCACTTTGGTGACTATTTAGGACTTTGGAGACCTTTAGCACTAATTTTCAGTGTGGGGCAGAAGTACAACTGGTTCAACACTTTTTAAAGCAGTGGCAAAGGCATAATAGGAGAGCTAAAGCTTGTGAAGTTATGCTGCTCATAGTTGGCCTTTAAGTGTTCATTTGTTAATGTTAAAGCTGCTGTCCAGTCTGGGCAAAAGATTCAGAAGCTTCAAATACTGTAGCGGCTGACTTTTATTAAAAAGGACACTTACCTGTCCAGGGATCCAACACCGTCTTTACCTGGGCTAGTTTTTCACTAGCTTTTGGGTTCCTGACACCAGCCACCTAACTATGGGGAGCTAGCTATGCTGCTTTCAACTTCACAGCCGACTGCCCACTGCACAGGATGCATTGTGCTTTGTGAATGGTCCTTCAGTCTTCTTGGACCTGTTGTGTGTTCCAGAAGACTGTAGGGGTGGGGTGGGGGAGGAGAACTTCTGCTCAGATTACCTAGGTAATCTGAGAGAAAGTGGGAGCGGGTATTTGTCAAAATCAGGTACTCGCATCCCCCCCCCAAAAAAAAATGTGCCAAATGTTAAAGAGGAGTGGGGGAGGAGCCCTTAAAGTGGAACTTCCCTTTTTGGGTGGAGTTCTGCTTTAAGTTGGTGTTAAAGGGTATCTCCACTTTCGTGGGAAAAAATCAGCAAATAAAGAGAAGCAATAGCGTATACAATTGCGACACAAATCATATTGTAATTAAATGTTATTAAAAATGACCTTTCCTTTTCAATCTGCAGCTGTTATAATTTTCTGAAAATGCAATGCAATATGGATACCTGGAGCTGTTCTGTACACAGAATGTTTACTGACCACACCCAGAAACATCATCTCCTGCTTGTGTGATTGGCTCACCAATTTTCCGAGAAGTCTGCCGAAGATGCAAGTCAGATTTCAGGCATCCCCTGCAACAAAAGTGTCATTTTTGGTGAGATATTCCCAATAGGAACACGTCCAAAGGGATGCAGGCCCAGCAGATTTCCTCATTAGAGCCCTGCAGCTGCCACAGCTGATAGATAATTATCAAACCACTTCCATTTGACCCACGAAGCACAGAGAAACAGAGGCACAAACAATGGTTTCTTCTGAATAACAAAAGGTAGGAATCTGCAACAAAGTTTGTTAAAATCCTTGTAATGTACAGAGACCACCCAGAGGGGAATGTTTTTTTCTCAACAAAAGATGAGCTACGCTTTAAGTGGAAATTGCTAGGAAACTAAAAGCCATGTACTACAAGAAACCCACTGTGTGTCAGTAAATGGACTGTTTGAGTGCTCTTGATTTCTAGTCTATTTATATTTGCCTAAGTAATGTCAATTTTATGTACATGAATAAACTAAAAGTAAATGTATTTATATTGTAGTGAGATTTTTATTTATTTTTGTTATTCATGATGGCATTGATTTACTAAATGGAAATAGGCTGTTCATTTTGCAAGGGAATTTCCCCCTTTCTAAGTGAATGTGGGAAAAATTGATGATGATGATTAATGGGGAGTACTCGGATTGGGCGGGTGTGGAAAGTGGGGTCCCCCAGGGTTCTGTCCTGGGACCAATCCTGTTTAATTTATTCATAAATGATCTAGAGGAGGGGATATCTAGTACAATCTCAGTATTTGCAGATGATACTAAACTAGGCTTGCCAATATCTTCCATGTAGGATGTGGAAACCTTGCAAGCGGACCTGAACAAAATAACAGGGGGGGGGGACTACATGGCAGATGAGGTTTAATGTTAAAAAATATAAAGTAATGCACTTGGGGACCAGAAAGCAAGCTACTCACTAGGGGGGAACCTCTGGGTGAGTCTAGGATGGAAAAGGACTTGGGGGTACTGGTAGACAACAGGCTTGGCAGTGGCATGCAATGCCAAGCCGCTGCAAGCAAAGCCAACCAAATACTGGCATGTATAAAAAAGGATTCACTCCAGAAATAAAGAGATTATTCTTTCACTCTACAAGACTCTGGTCCAGCCACATCTGGAGTATGCTGTCCAGTTCTGGGCACCGGTCCTCAGGAAAGATGTGCTGGAACTGGAAAGAGTCCAGAGAAGGGCAACAAAAATAATTAGGGGAATGGAGGATATCAGCTATGAGGAAAGACTACAAGCACTGAATCTATTCTCTCTGGAGAAGAGACGATTGAGGGGGGATATTATATCAATGTACAAATACTGTACTGGTGACCCTAGCATAAGGAACAAATTATTCAGAAAAAGGAGATACAATAAGACACGTGGCCACTCACTAAAACTAGAGGTAAGGCGGTTTAACCTTAAAGTGCGTAAGGGGTTCTTCACTATAAGAGCGGTAAGGATGTGGAATTCTCTTCCACAAGCAGTCGTATCAGCAGGGAGCATTGATAGTTTCAAAAAACTATTAGATGGGCACCTTAGAGACCACAACATACAGGGGTATACAATGTACGGTTAAAAGCAAACACACACACACATCATAGGTTGAACTGGATGGACTGATGTCTTTTTTCAACCTCACTAACTATGTAACTATGTAAAAAATTCTCTTTGCAAAGAATACCCAATGACATGCCAGGAAAAAAAAAACATTTTTTTGCGCTTGTGCATGATTGGATCATGGAAGTCAGATCATTCACTAAGCTAAGAGAAAATTCTCTTGCAAAATCAACCCCGCTGTATCTGTGTAGTGAACGGGTCTGCTTTAGGGGATTAATGTGTTGTGACAAAAATGTGCAAAGGGGTGTTTTCCAAAGCATGTGGACTATTTGGCAAGAGTACAGCCTACCTATATTTTGTGTGATTGTAAATATCCGTTTTTACAAATCAGCAATTGCCTTGGAGTACTTACCACTCCTAAACTGACCACCACTTACTAAGCAATACATCTAAAACCATGGCCCATAATTCCCTCTTAGAACCACCCAGAGCTGATATTAACTGTACTTAAAAAAAAAAAATGAGTCATCATTAAAATCTTTAGCAATAAACAACCTCCACAGCACGCCCGACAATGTAAATGTGTTTCAGACACAATAATCAATTATAGCTGTGATTACTATAGCAGAGAGTCACTGGAGGAAAATGCTTTTTACACAGCAATACATGAAACACTAACACTGCCAGATGGTTTAGCACTAAGCAGAAATAATTTCACAGGAGAAATGTTTTTCAGATGTTAAAATTTGACACGCTTTATCTGAAAGTATTAACATCCCTGCTGAAGCTAGGATAACGTCACCCTCTTGACCCTCATTTCATCAAAGAAACCTAAACCTGATAGGGCCAGCGGTTAATTAGAACATTAAAGTGAACCTGTCAGCTATTTTAAACTCATTAAAAATCATTGTACTGCCAAAAAGTCAGCATTAAATGATGCCTGTTATTACATACACTACAAGAAAATGTGTGCACCTCTGATTTAGATTCACTTTGTTACTTGGGGCTAGACTTCTTTGTCTTCTGGGCTATGCTATGCTTTTTATTTTGTTAGGTTCTCCTTCTGGCCTCCTCTAGCCAGTTATGACTAAATTCAACAAGAGAGGTGTAAGTGGACGAGGGTGCAGGGGGTGTCAGTAGGGAGTTGAAAGACCCAGTGGAATTTAGGAAACCTTAACCCACGTTTTCCTCTTTTTAGTAGTCAGTAGTAAGTTAAAAGACCCAGTGGAATTTAAAAAAACCTTAACCCATGTTTTCCTCTTTTTAGTAGTCTGCAAAAGTTGTGCATAAAAAAATAAAGTTGCATAAAGTTGTGCATAAAAACATAGCTTGTTTCCTCCAATTATTCTTTGTTGGAATATGGCCCTGGTTTTATATTTCTGCTTGTATTTGACTTACATTTCATCTTACCCTTGCACTGTTGCTTACCTTCCTCACTATTCTGTAATGAAAAGATGTGTGCCAAATTACTTTATTTACAGTATTTTCAAAGCCAAAATGAGTTTATTTTTTATTTTGGATGGAGTAGGAACAGGTTAAAACCACTGTCAGTTTTTTTTTTTTCTCATCTGTGTCTGATAAGGGAGATTTTCATTCACTTCCTGTCCTGCAGACTCAACTTCCTGTCCTGCAGACTCAATAGTCATTTTTTTTTTTTAAAAAATATACTTTATTAAGGTTTTCAACAAGTTAACAAGTATAATAACCACTGTAACAATGCATAGGGTATATCAAGAAATATGCTACAAAACAACATTTCAACTAATTAGACACGGTGAGCTACAAAGCAAGCCTCATCATATAGTAAGGCGATCAACCCGGCCAAACCTGAGGCCAGGCAGTAGGCCATGTAGCAATGCATAGCTGACAACAGCATTTTAGGGGGGGGGAAAGGGAAACAACCTAGCAGAAGTTGTAGATCCACTGAGTAGATAACATGGACTGAAAGCAAAGTAGACGTATTAGTGACTCAAGAGGTTAGGTGGGCCTTTTGAGATAAAAAAAATAGCTTGGCCTAAGGTCCCTGAGTCCATAAATGAGATAAGAAGAACATACACTAGTAGAGCATCAATATCTCGGGTTATCAGCTTAGTGGAAGGGCAAGTAACAGACACATGCCAAGCACCGAGGTGAAGATATAATGTGGCAGAGGTCCATACTATCAAGGTTGATAAGGTAGTTAATGATGCTGTGGCTCAACGGCTAGTTAATCTGTGGCATACAGATTAGGTCACATAGTCATCCACTAAAGGCTCACTGTCTGAAGCGAGTGTAGGAAAGTGTCTCATTTGCGGTTGAATTTGGAGGGATTGGATGAGTGCGCAGTCCTGAGTGGGAGAATAGTCTTAAGAAAAACCGTCAATATGGCCGATGGATCACTTCCTGTCTGCAATTTTTCTAAGAAGACACAGAGATTTGAGCAGTTTGAGAGGCTATATAAACGAATTTGACTGACACTAGAGGATCCCTTGATAATGTTCTATTGGATGAAACGTGTTGCGGAGGAGACACTAGTGCTAACGTCAGGCCATTGTCCAATACAGGGTCAGTAGTGGCACCACTATCCAATAAATCCACAATCCAATAAATACTACACTATGGAGACTTCACCTGGCTCCTGGTGAGCTTTATTTACCACAGCTACATCTGGATGATGCGAGTTCCTGAACAGCCTTCCCCGCAACTAATGGTGGATCTACACTGAGTGCGTGTTTGCTGCTGTAAAGGCAGCCAGCTTTTCTGGTGAGTGTCGATTTCACAGGGGTATGGTGGATGATTCTGGATCACTGTACTGGATCACAGCTTTACTTTTCAAGTCATCACCAATTTTTGTGCACAACTTTGCACTGAACTTTGTGCTTTCACCAATTCATTTGTATTACTGATCCTATTATGGGACTGTGCATTTAAATCAAACTTTTTCACTTCATTGATGTTTTATTGTTGATTTAATTCAAGATTGTATATATATATATATATATATACACATTTTTTTTTCACTTTAGCACTTTTTTGGACTTTATTTCAATGTGTTGTCCATTTATAACACAGTATTTACATTTCATTGTTGTTCATTTACTTTTGGTGATGCATACTTTTTCTTAAGATTATTTAAAAGTTAGGTATATTACTTATCTGTGTAAGCTGCCACTCTACCACAGCGCAGAGATACACCCTTTTTATTTCAATGGGTGAATAGCTTTCCAACATAAGGGAAATCTTGGACAAGTGTCATTGGAACAGGTGTCATCATTGGAGGATTTCTCTTCTGTTCCTTTTCTGGTAAAAGTTTTCTTAAAACTCTTTCACACTGGTGGTTTTTTCTTTACTTTTTTAAACTGCTAAATAGCAATTTTACATTGCAGGACTGTATCAAGGCTGCAAGGTAAGCATGTGGTGTCCTGTTTTAGTAGTGACCTGACCATGGCTCTAGGCTCCACACGCAGACAGGAGGTCTTTGAGGGCTCTACCTACTAGATAAGTGGGAGCCAGAGCAGCAAGGGGCTGCTAGAAATTTGGACAGTGCTGGTGAGAAAACAGTCTGTAGGAGATAGATGAGGGTCTGAAGTGGAAGGCCAGAGCAGCATTGTTGTATGTAAAAGCCAAATTGGGCATGAAAAGCCCTTAAAAAGAATAAAGTGAGTGGCAGTTTCCTTTAAAGCTCAACCATTTAATGCTAATTCTCACAATGGTTATACGAGAGGAGCACAGGGTGATAGCCTAACATGGTTATAGCTTGAATATGATTATAAGAGAGTAGCACAGGGTAGTAACCTAATTAGTGTTGCTTCACCTTCATTGTCCCATCACAAACAGAGGCAGTTTGACCAAGCCATATTGTTTAAACCCTTCCCGTCAGGTCTATTGTAAAATGACGGCTGGGTGGGACTGCTGGCCACACTCTGGTGGTCCTCCGCTGTGTCCAGGCGGCCAATGACAGATCACTGTACCGGCCCGCTGCTGGTACCATGTGATCGCTTTGGCCAATCACAGACGATCACATGATCATGTGATTGGTTACAGTCATCACACAGTACAGACAGGGCCAATCACAGCCTATTTATACCATGTGATTAGCTCTGGCCAATCATAGCTAATCAAAGTAGTAAACACTGAACAAGTAGTTTTCATTCAGAAAAATGGTTACTAAACCAACTTCCTAAACTAAAATGCATAGTTATAAGCAAGCATGGTGTGTAAAAAAAAACATTCTAATCACCTCCCCAAAGTAGTAAAGTGTTACTGTGGCAACATTGTACGTAAAAATAAAAAATAAAAATGTAAAAAAAAAATAAGAAAACAATGTAATAAAAAACAAATTTAATACATTGAAAAAAAGATATGTTTTTTTACATACTGTCACCAGTCAGTGTCCCTGATCATTGCCATGCCAGTTATATAATGATGCTGTACTGCACTGGTGGCAGTATCTAAAAATGTTTTAAAATTGTGAAAAAAAAACATATTTTTTAGTTTCTTAATATTACAAAAAATTGTGACAAACAATTACAACTTCAAAAAACGTGCCTTGCCTCTTACTAAATACCTAGGACTGTCTACTTTCCAAAAAGGGGTCATTTGGGGGATATTTGTACTCTCCGGGCATTTTCGGGCCTCAAGAAATGAGACTATCAGTACATCATGACTATTCAATTTTTCAGATATGTACCATAGTTTGTGGATTCTATAACTTTCCTTCAGACTAAACAATAATATACACTGATGTGGGTTATTTTCGCCAAAGAAATGTAGCAGAATACATTCGGGCCTACGTTTTTGAAGAAAGATTATTTATTTGCAAAATGTTGATGTAATGGTGATTTATTATCACCAAAAAAAGCTTTATTTGTGTGAAACAAATGATAAAAATGTTTTTGGGTACAGTGTTGCATGACTGCGCAATTGTTATTCAAAGTTTGACAGCGCTAAAAGCTGAAAATTGGCCTGGGTAGGAAGGGGGTAAAAGTCTCTGGTACTGAAGTGGTTGATTACAGTGGGGTGGTGTTTCTGAAAGATTGTATAAATGGACTGCCTCTACAACATGTCAAATCTTTTTGTCTGTAAAAAAGCTACCGTGGAAGAATTTTCGCTGTGCATTTAGCTAGTTGCCTGGATCTCAGCTTTAACCTGTTGCCGCCCGCGCTATAGCCGAAGTACGGCTACAGCGCGGACTCAAATTTCCGGGAGGCTGTCTTTAAATGGCCTCCCAGAAACAGGCTCCCCGCGCGCTCCTTCGAGCGCGCATCGGGGAAAATCTGTGTCGGCCGTGGACACAGCCAATCACAGATCGTGGTAAATGGCCAATCACAGCGGCCATTTACCACATGATCGGACCATGCAATGAGAGATGATCTCATATGTAAACATATGAGATCATCTCTCATCGCCAGCTTTCCTTCCTCACACAGAGACTGCATGTGAGGAGGAGCAGAGCCGATCAGCGGTAAGCTGACACAGAAAAATGTAATCAGGGCACTGATCACTAGTGCCCTGATTACAAAAGTGGTAAATAAATGCCATAAGTGCCCACTATCAGTGCCCCCCATCAGTGCCCACAATCAGTGCCCATAGTGCTGCCAGTCAGTTCCCATCAGTGCCTGCTCATCTAGGCACTGATGGGCACTGACTAGCAGCACTATGGGCACTGAGTGTGGGCACTGATGGTGCTGCCCATCAGTGCTCATCAGTGCCGCCCATCAGTGCTCATCAGTGCCACCCGTCAGTGTCCAGCAGTGCCGCCTCTCAGTGCCCATCAGTGCCGCCTCTCAGTGCCCATCAGTGCCGCCCATCAGTGCTGCCTTTCAGTGCCCAGCAGTGCCACCTCTCAGTGCCCAGCAGTGCCACTTCTCAGTGCTCATCAGTGCCGCCTATCAGTGCTCATCAGTGCCGCCTATCAGTACCACCTATCAGTGCTCATCAGTGCAGCATATTAGTACCTCCTCATCAGTGCCACCTCATCAGTGCCCATAAGTGCCACCTCATCAGTGCCCATAAGTGCCACATCATCAGTGCCCATCAGTGCCGCCTCATCAGCGCACATCAGTGAAGGAGAAAAACATTTTTATTTCCAAAATTTACTCGCAGAAGAAATAAAAAACCCAAAGGTGATTAAATACCACCAAAAGAAAGCTCTATTTGTGTGAAAAAAATGATAAAAATTTCATATGGGTACAGTGTAGCATGTCCGCGCAATTGTCATTCAAAGCGTGAGAGCGCTAAAAGCTGAAAATTGGCCTGGGCAGGAAGGGGGTATAAGTGCCCAGTAGGCAAGTGGTTAAAGTAAACAGAAGAAAAGTTGAACAGACAGGGCCCATGATGACAGCTTTTCAATGAATGAAAAAGAAAAAGAGAAGGATATAGTTTCCAATTTAGTTTACACAAAAATATTACATGAGTTGTAAAGTTGTTAGAAAAGTTCAATTATCATTTCGAGAGGTTTTCCACTTTGAGGCTATGCAGTGGAAAACTGTTCACAGTGCAAGCAATTATGACCAGCAGCAGGTGATGTGCCATCGTTAACCTTGCTAAACTGCGGCTGTGTGGCCCCTAGGAATATGTCCATTTTTTCTGGGTCCTGCACTAATGAGAACATCAGAGAAAGTGTAGCCCCTTAGGAGCACACAGTACTGCAGAATCTTCCTTGCCAGAGTTTCTGCACTGTATTGCTGTACCTCCATTGTCATCATTAGAAAATAGGCAAGTAAAGGAAAATAATGCATTAGACTAGCTTCAGATAGATATATTATTTGGTTTAGTTTAATCCGTCCACGCCTTCTCACTTTTTCAGTACTGATCATACCCTTTTCTCTTTTCCTTTTATTTATTATGGATATAGTTGTAGGTAATATGAAAAGTAGTTCATCTTTAAGGCTCTAGGAACTAAAAATGTCAAAGCATAGAACATTAAAGGGATTGTAAAGGTTGTAATCTTTGTCAATCTCATGTAAATAACCCCAGTCATGCACTGTCTACAGGTGCATGCCAACAGTCTTTAAATACATTTGAGGGATGTCTGCAGTCTCCAATTATCTATCAAAGCAATTCTACAGTCTCTGATAATATAACATATGCTGTATTAATTTGGGTTGATATACTAAAGGCAAATGGGATGTTCAAATTGCAAGGGAATTTTCCTGAGAGCATAGTAAATGTGCTGATGTTTCAGTTTGCGAAGAATACCCAGTCAAGTGCAGCGGAAATAAAAAATAAAAAAAAAACACTCTTTTGCCTGTATGTGATTGGATCAAAGTAAGCAAAGCTTCAACTCATTGACAAAGCTCTCAGGAAAGTTATCTTGCAAAGTACAACTTCACTTGCAAAGTGAACAGTATTTTTGCCATTATTTATTCAACCTCTTTGTGTGGTCCTTTGGTAATCTGAGAAACTACATTTCAGGTCCTGATAACTAGTATATTGACTGACTCGGACAATTTTACAATACTCAGAGGACTCAGAACTGCTCATTTTTTCTGACTCTCATGAAAGTAATTTCTACCAATCATGTTCCAGGGTTGGATCCAGTTGTACTTGACAGAGAAGTTTAGAGTGTTGTCTTAAAGGCACGTGCATTGGGATTTCAAAATGTTGACCACCAGGAAAATAAATCTATGTACTAAATTTTAGTGACTTGATTAAACAGGAGTAACAGTGTTATAATAATTGCTGGTTCCTGATTATCACTCCCTCCTTGTTTACAGGAAGTGAGCTAAAATGTGTGCCCCGATATGTATATTTTCCTTCCCACCTAGAGGACATGTAGTGTATACCATGTATACAACCTCTTCTCACCAACACAAGAGGAACTTGAATTGTGTAAAAAAATAAAAAATAACAGGAGCCATTTTTGTCCGAAATTTCAAAACGTATCAGTACCACACTATCAATGCTGATGTCTCAGTTGCTAAGTGATGTCAAAACAGTCTCTGACACTGAGTGATGTCTTTCCATAAGCTGACCATATGATATGTGAATTTTAGCCAGGTCTTGATGAACAGAAATTTGCTTTTTACAGTGGCCCTGTCAAACTTCTCCCACTGGACAGACTTCAATTGAAAAAAAATCAAAGCAGCCAGAAATAATTGTTGGCCAGACAATGGCTGCATCCAATCAGATATGGCTGCTGTTTGGGTTTTCTGACAGCCACTGTCAAACACAATAGTCCAGCCGGAGGATTTGTCCAGGGTGTAAAGCCAAAAAAAAAAAAAAAAACAATAAGTGTACAGACAGCCTAAGCCATCTTTACTTCTCCTTTATTAATTGTTTTTTGCCCCCCCCCCTTCCTAAATTCTGGTCAAGGACAGAATGACAGCTCTGATGAAGGGGGAACACCCCGAAACCCGTAAGCGGTTTTTTGGAGGTCTACATCCTTCCATGGCCTGCAGCAGCTGAGGATGCCCAGTGGAGACCCCTGGTGATCCCTCATTGCTTATTGCCCATCTTTCATAATCATTTTGTAAGTATAATGTGTATACATGTCTATTACAATAAATTGTTTTAAAGATAATGTGCTAGGCTGGTGCACCCTCTGTCCATTTCTCTTTTCTACTATCTGCTTTGGGTTACCAAGACCTGTTGAGAGTGTCAGCACAGCCTGAATTTACTACAATTTGACCTGAATCGCATTTTCCGGATACCAGCCGCAAGGCCACCCCTTAAGCACAGGAGTCATTTGCTCTTTGTACCAGAATGACATGTACCTGATTCTGAAGCCTCCTGAGATATTTACACCACATCTTCCAAGAGGATGCATTAATGGTCACACAGGGGTGGGCCTGAATGTGAGCCTGGTATGTCACTGGTAGCTTGCCATCTGCACTTGGAAAAGACAGCCAGAAGAGAATGAAGATGGCAGCACAGAAATCGGTGTATGCCACAGATTGCAGCTGGACAAGGCTGGATTTGCTGTGCAATTAAGTATATGTTTTAAAGTTGTAGCACTACAGGTAAGAGGGGGGGGAAATTTCATAGTGGTTGGTGAATACTAATTTTACTTTTCAATGTTTCAAGAAGATTAGAAAATTAGCAAGAAATTATGTAAAAATGACATCCACTTAACCAGTCCTGGACCGGAAGGTTTCACCCCCTTAATGACCAGGCCATTTTTTGCAATTCCGCACTGCATTATTTTAGGGACAATTGCGCGTTCATATAATTCTGTACCTAAATAAAATGTATGTCCTTTTTTTCCCCACAAATAGAGCTTTCTTTAGGTGGTATTTGATCACCTCTATGATTTTTATTTTTTGCGCTTTAAACAAAAAAAAGCGACAATTCTGAAAAATAAAACATTATTTTTCACATTCTGCTATACAACATTCCCCCCAAAAAAATGTAAAAATCTAATTTTTTTTAACATTTTAGGCCTAATTGTTTTCTGCTACATATTTTTGGTAAAAAAAATCGCAATAGGCGTATTTTGATTGGTTTGCACAAAAGATATTGCGTCTACAAACTAGGGGAAAGATTTATGTCTTTTTTTTTTTACTAGTAATGGCAGCGATCTGCAATTTTTAGCAGGACCGTGACATTGTGGTGGACAGATCAGACCCCTAACTGACATTTTTGACCCTTTTGGGGGGACCAGTGACATTACTACATTAATCAGTGCTGAAAATATGTACTGTTACTGTAATAATGACAAGGCAATGTAAGCCTAGGGGAGTGTTTCTAACTGCATGGGGGTTGGGCTTTTAAAATGATCACAGAGACCTGTGATCCTATATAGAAGGATCACAGGCGCTTTGTGATCATTGCAGAGAGAAGAGCGGTCAGTGTTTATAACAGCTGACCGTCCTTCACACTCAGTGGGGAGCGATTGCGGGTGCCCGTGGCAATCTGAGCTGCCAGTCTCGTGCATCAGAGTCCCCGCAGCTGAGTGGGGGCAGGAGAGCACCAGTGGCGGCGCGCGCTTGCCCCCTAGCTGCAGGTGTGTGACCGACATAGAGCTACGTCGGTTCATGCAGGAGGGCCAGCCTCCCTCAGTAAATCTGCATCTGGGCGGTCCTTAAGTGGTTAAGCAATAGATGGGCCTTGCAAACAGTATCTCGGTAAAAGCGTTTCAATTGAAAAGATGGATAGGTTCAATCTGACAATCAGAAGTGTTTTCATGGGAACCCTGAAGTGGTTTACATACATAATAGGGCACAAATATAGCCAATTGCTGGGTTATAATCTGTTGATTTGTACCACCTACATTGAACACAGGAAATCACAGTCAGTCTTTTTTTTTCCACATAAACTTTTGCTTGGAATATAAAGTGCCCTAAAACTTCAGTTAGATTAATGACACTGTCTAACCATTTCATATAATTACACAAAAACACATTCCATTAATAAAGAGCCACAGATTAGAACTAGAAAACTGTGTAGTTAGCTAAACAATGTTATGTTTTTTTTTTATAAAGCTGTAAAATAAAACTAAAGTGAGAAAATGTCTCTGTCTATATGAAATGTTAGAACATCTCTTTCTATTTATGATATTACCATGACTGAGGTGATGATGCAACCACTTACAGTACCTACTTGTTTAAATGGTAGTTATTAGGTAGCCTGAATAATCTGCAATTTTAGCACTTTTTGAAGAAAACATTCCCTGTTGATTAAAATACTTGTTCAAATCAAAAAGCTTGCTTAATGCAAGGTAATTTCATAGCATTTTAGTTTCCACAAAGCAAACATACATATTAAGAGTTGTGGTAATTTTCAGAAGTTAAGCAATTCTGGTATTTGCTCTGCTGGAAAGCAAATAAAAACATAATTGCTTTGTCTCAAAATGAGAACATTGGCTTTAAAGGAAAACAATAGTGCATTTTCAGTGTACACATATTTGTGAAATTAAGAAATTTAGGGGTTACTTCCACATATTTGCCAAATTACTGTATAATTTCTCTATAAGTTTGTTTAAAATTAAAAAAAAAAAAAAAAAACTGGCAAAGTGCAAAAGTAGTAAACCTTGTCTGCTTATTACTTCAATGGCTCATCTAGCTATTGCTGTAGTCTAGTGATCATAGAACACAGCCTGTTGTAGTGATGAAACACCATCTTTGCTGCCTCTCATACACAAAAAGCTTGAGGTTATAAACATTTCAGTACTAAGAAGTTAATTAGCCACCAAATTGATTCAGACCTATCTTACATATTTGAATGTGAATGGTAATTCAGGAAAGGGACAGAAAATGAGAGAGAGAACAAAAAAGGAAGAAGAGGTTTCAGGAACTCCTTCTGCCCTCCTACTGACCTAGTGAGGCGGTCTTCATGTGTTGTGGGTGCAATCGATTACAAAGACTTCAGAGGTCAATTTCAACACAAGTGCATTGTGCTGAAATGCATTGGAAGCTCACTGATTGGTTTGACTGAAAGAGCTCCCCAAGCTAGCTTCACACTAACTTGCACGGTAAAACACAGGCGAGTGCAGTGCATTGTGACGCTGTGCAATAATATGTGGTGGCATCTAGCACAGAGCAGAAATATGCAGGAATACTGTATTTTTTAAACTAAAAATACTGTGCTACACAATACAAATTAGTGTAAAGATTAGTGAAATACCATAAACGCTATTTAACTTTAAAAAAAAAAAATGCAATCCTCCACCAGTGTTATAAACCATCACCAAAAATGAATGTATGGAGGCCTACCAGAGCTCCATGACCTCCTAAATTGATAGAAAGGTCATAAATTGTGTATATGTAAGCTCCATGGCACATTAGAGAACACACAGCTTGATAGTAGGTCAAATGTAAAGCCATCCAAAGATGTCAGATTTTTCTCACATTAGGGGTAATAAGGACCCCCAGGGCTGTTTGGCAGGACTTCCTCTGATGCCAAACTCCCTTGCACTTGCCACTCAAAAAAATAATAAAAGGAGACACATGCTCCAGATAGTGTGAACCAGATACCATAAATGTATTAAAAACTAGAAACTGCACTTACATCACATTAACATGAAGGATACAACCAGATCTCTATGATGTCACGTGCAAAGCCCTGCTCTGACTGGTTTTATCAAATATATGACAGTCTCAAAAACCTTTTGAGAAAGGTCATAAAAGGTGTATTTATATTTATATGAAAAATTAACTTTGTGAATGTTTCAACATTTATGGGAGCTTAAAAAATAATACCGATAATGTAACATTCCATAATATTTGGTCCTTAGAGGAAAGTGAGTATACAAATATTTGAACATGAGTTCCACATTCATCAATAGAGAAAAAAACCTAGCATTATAGGCTAAGAACATTTGATCAGCAGGGCAAATAATATGAGGGAAACTTCTGCACTGTGTACTGTCTTTGGGATATCTTCTGTGAATGGCCAAACTAATTCAGCTGAATTAACCTCTAGCTGCAGTGTGAAGCAAAACATTCAGTTGTGGTATTATCATCACTGCTAAATTGGACAGCTTACTCCTGTTTGTTAAGGAGCCGACACCCACCTGCGTACTAACAACCAGTGACGTATTCCAGCCTTACCCAATCCGTTGTCAGTTGGGGAGTCTGGTATAGAGAGGTATCTCTTGCAGAAAAAAAACGTGAGGTCCCCACCCAAAATCCATACCAGACCTTTATTCAAGCATGCTGCCTGGATGGCCAGGAAAGTGGGGATGACCTTGCGACCCTCTCCCTAAACCACACCAGGCCACATGCCCTCAACATGGGGCTTACCTTGCCAGAGAGGACCCCCTGGAAAGCACCTTGTCCCTGTGCCTATTCCTCTGGTTGTGGGGAAGAGGCCCTTGTCTTGGCATGAGAATCCCGGTGACGTCATTGACCAAATGTGATCTTGTAGAAGAGCGCATGTGTCTACATGTCAATGCAGAAGCAAGTGAGCACTACTTTGTCAATATGGAAGATTGAACATTGGCCAAGTCCTGTTGGCTATAAAATCTAAACTTTAATAAACCAAGCCCCAGGGCTTCACCTCTTCTGTTATTTCATGGGGACATAGTTGTTCCAGTCTCCAAGCCAATGAATAATCATAGTCCAATCAGCAACAGTCTGAGGTGCTGCTTTTAATTTGAGATGTTCAGCCTTACACAAGTGAATCTTTTGTCAAATATGACAAAAAGATGTTTAGAACAGGACGCTCTCATTATGAGTGCTTAGGCTTCAGATTCAAGTCATAGCAAATAATTCTCTTCTCAAGTGCCATTTTGTTGAACAGAGCTTTTCAAGCACCCTGGGAAATATGTGTGACAGACATTACTAATTTGTATCACTTCAGAGTGCTTGTTCCCACATGTTCCTTCACACATCTGCTATTTGATCATCGTAAGTGACCCTTAAATCTGACAAATAACGCATACGAAGAAAAGGTAAGGCATTATAGCAATGCCATTGGCAGGTGAAAAAGTAAAGCTGTGGCAAATATAAATAAAGATAAACATTAACACAGAAGTATAGTAAATAATGCTGTAACACTGACTTGCAATGTTTATTATATACTGTACATTAAAATGTTTATCTCAGGGATTTATATAGTTTTAACAATTTACACAGCACTTTAAATATACATTCAGTCCCTGCAAGCATAAGGAAAACATTCAAACCCCAGGTAGGTAGTGTTCTAGCTGGGAATAAAAACAAAGACCCAAGGGCTGCAAAGCTTAGGTGCTAACTAATAAGACACTGTTCTGTCCATTTATGAAACCTACATTTAGTCAACACATCATTGAGCTATTTAAATGTTCGCTGTGACCTTCGGTAATAGGTATCTTTAAAGTGCATGGTCAATGCTCAAAATGGTCAATGGTCAACATGTAAAATCATTCTCTAATTTCAAAATTGTCTTTTCATGTATTTCAAGCCTACTGCTATTAATCTGGATGCTCTTGAAGTTTGTAAACTTACTTTGTATAGATCCTCAAACATTTACTTCCTTGAATTCTGTGACATGTGTTCACTATGCCTTGTGAGTAGTTACTGCTGCGTCACACATTTCACACTGCCTGCCTTGTGAACTACAGAGGTGCTGAGAGAAAGTGTTTCAGCAGGTATAGTCAGTACAGAAACCACTGTTGCATGCAGCAAGGTACCATGGGATATATAGTCCTTAGCAATTGAAAGTAAACTGCAAAGCATGCAGGGAATCCAGGAAGATGTGGAAAGAGATGGAGAGCAGACAGACAGAACTCACAACATGAAATGAGATTTTTCATGTAAGCTTATTTTGGGTTGTCAAAAATAATAATACTTTTATTATGCACCATGTTTGTGTTCCACACAATAAAATAGTAAAAACAAAAAAGGCAATTTACCTGTTATTAGTCCTGTTTTATATTTCACTGAAAGATTTTGCCTACTTCAAAAAGATATTATTTACTGTATGCTAGGAACATAAACCCAACAAAAAAGGCATTATTTTGTCTTAACATAGTAAGTTGCAGATTCTATTTTATAGTGTGAAGCAGATGTTTTCATCTTAGCTGGGATATTATACAGGGTTTAAGCAGATTTATTTTGCTCACAGAAGATCTGCAGAAGATTAGAACATTATGCCACTTGTAGAAAATAAACAGGTTTTTTTTTAAACAAGATAAGCGTTGTATTATGCGATGGCAAATTAACTTTCAATTACCTGAACCTTCCGCAAGACTGTCCTTAACATAATCAGCCATGCATTATTCCTAATACTCAGAGTGTAAGTCTGCAGTGTCATGCCTTATTATGTGTTTTACAGTCATCGCAGTTGTCGGTTCTGGAGAAAAACAATATGTACAGCTTTGTAATCAATTAGCTATTCATTCTTTTTATGTTAAGCCACCGACTGACAGTAACACAGTTACAGTAACTCATTTGATGCTGGCTCAGGCTGCCGAGTGTGTACAGCTGTCAGGCTGCTTCTCAAGGCTCTATCTATAGCTATTCTTCTGAACAGAGCCCACCCACAATTTCTATTTCAATTAGCAGCTCCTGAAAAACAGTAATGAAAGCAGCTGTTAAAAAGCACTCCAGCATCAATGAAATACTGTGAGCCCAAACTGTAAATAGCACATTATAAATCCCTTGTCACTGCTCCTGTCAGATCTTTCTAGGACCTCACAGCTAAAGACAATCAGTCCCATCTGTCAACTTGCCTTTGAATGTTGACCTTAGCTCATTCCATCTTGTCTCCATGGTTGATATATAGATAGCTAGATAGATGAATCCTCTTCAATAAACAGAAGTCCCACAATATTAGCCTGCATTCACACCTGAGCAAAGTGTATTTCTAATAATTTTGAAGGGTTTTTTTAGGTGTTTTACAAGCTTTGTTCAATTGTTGTTTTTTTTTTTTTTTTTTTTGCAGGTATATCAAGCTTTAGGTATTTGATCCTGTGTTGGACAAGGGAAGATATCAGTTCTATAGAAGGAGAGAAGGGGTTTTTTTTGTTTTGTTTTTTTTTTGTCCCATGTTTACAGGTGTATCCATTTAAGTGTTTTGGGGGCAAAAAATGCCTGAATATGCTACCAAAAAAAAAAAAAAAAAAACAATAAATAACAAGATTCTGCAGGTTTGTAGACAAACACGCTTATAAATGATCAAGTGTTAGGCTCCGTTCACATGTAGGCGTTTTGGGGCGTTTTTGGGGAGTTTTTCTGCTCTAGGATCAGCTCTCAAAATGCCCAACAAGACAAATCCCATTCATTTCAATGGCCCCTGTTCACATCTGAGTGTTTTGGCGCTGTGAGCAAAACGCCCAAAGCTCAAAAAAGTACATGAGCTTCTTTTTGGGCAGATTACAGGCGTTTTCCATTGGTCTCTATTCAATCTAAAAATGCCTGAACAAAAAACGCCTGTAAAAATGCCTGTAAATCGCGGCAAAAATCGCAGTAAAAATCGCGGTAAAAACACGCGAAAACGCTACGCTCAGGTGTAAATGTAGCCTTAATGATGGCTGAGAATACAACTTTACTTTTCCAGAAGATTAGATATTGTAAGGTAAGAAAATTGTTGACTATGAACTCCAAATTTTATTAGAAATCCCCCAGGTGGTAAAACAGTATAGCTGGCTTCTGTGTTCTTCACCTATAGAAGCCCTCTTTCCTATAAGGCAAGTAGGCCTACTGGTACTCGGTTGCCCCCAGGAATTCTACACAATGCTATTGTGCCTAGCTACCACGCTGGGGCAGGTCCAAACTGAGCACAGCAAACAGGTAACTGCAGTTGGCAGACAGGAAGAGTGGTTAAAAAACAGACCAGATACAAGACAGACATGGTTCAGAATAGTCATGGTCAAATCCATTGTCAAAAAGCAGGCAGAGTACAGAGAATAGTCCGAGGTTGTCAACGAGGGAATCCAATAAACAGAGCAGGGCAGACAAACAAAGAGATTGGAGCATGTGTTACACATGCAATATCACAAGCATGAGACTGCAGACTTGGGCTGGCTTAAATCAGGTTTGGTCTCCACCCAGAGACTGGCTACATCAATCTCTTTGCAGGTATGATGCAGCAAGAGCGCACACAGTGGCTGTGTCTGTGGAATGCTTTCCGAATTATGTACACAGACATAGCTATATTCCATGTATAGAGTAATTTATAGCTCTGGATAAAAAAAATCCAGATTTGATAACAGGTACTGTAATCACAATTAAAAAAAAAAGCCTTGAGTGGAATTATCTCTTAGCTAATAGTGCCAACAAAATTGTGGGAAGACAACATATCCCTAGGGACTTTACAACTCAAGCATGAAATCCACATCAGTAAACTGAGCTATGTCAATTTCTAATTTTGATTCTGAAAGCATTGCAGTAGCCAATCAGAGACTTCAGTGAAATCAAATGTTTGTTTTCTCCTTTCACAATAAGTAGGAAAAGGGAAACTGCTTTGTGGAAGGAACAATAAGCTCCTAACCACATTTCGAACTGAAAACATGGTAAAAGGATATGAAACTGTCCATCATACATATGTATTGCAATACAAATATTATATACACAGTAAGTACATGCCAAAAATGACACAATAAACAGTAGTGCTATGGTGAAATCAGCAAGTATCTGAAAACAGAACTGAGAATAACCTATAATTAACACAAATGCACTCCATACAAGAAAAAGTGTTGCATTACCAAACAACCACTACAAAAGAAGTGTTGCTAGAATTCAGGAAGCACTAGAATTTAAGTAGAAGAATAAATACATGTCTGATTGAGACAAAGCTAAAAAAAACAATTACTGAAGTTTTCGTGTTTAAAGTTTAAGTAAACCCTAACAATGAGATTCTCTTATTTGCTCCCTTTCCCTTTTGATCTGTAAAATACGCAATTGGAAGTGTTTTTATATCTGTTCAAAAGGTGGAAATATTCACCTTTTTATTATGTGAGAATTTCAGAGCTGTCCTATATAGTATATTATGCATTTGCATTAGTCTCTGCCCTCAAGGAGCTTAAAATCAAAGTTACCTAATTCACATTTATACGTACACATATCAGGGACAAATTGGACAGGAGCCAATTAACCTTTCAGCATGTTTTTGGAGTGTAGAAGGAAACCAGAGTACTCAGAGGAATCCAACACAGACACAGGGAGAACATTCAAACTTCAGGCAGGTAGTGTTGTGGTTGGTATTTAAACCAATGTCCCTAGTGCTGCTAGGCACAAGTGCTAACCACTTTCCTTAAATACCTCAATCATAAAATTACTGCATTATGGCAACTAGATGTAGCTGACAATAATAGGTGTCAAGTGGTGCATACAGTGTCATTACACAAGGAAAACTTTGTAGTTCCAAATTTAAGTCCCTAAACTGTGAAGAACAGTGAGAAAATAAATATTAATAACAGGGACTCAAGCAGCAATAACATTCTGACAGATGTTAAAACCCCTCACTGCTCTATGAAAAAAAAAGTTGTGGGATTAGATACACTTTAAATATTTCTAACCCTTGAGCAGGCTGGATCACATAAATATAAAACAAATAGCTGCACATCTTCCAGCTTAAATCAGTCAAAGATGTAAAAGGGATGAAAACTAGATTGTGATCTTATAAATACAAGTAATATCAAATAAGCAATAGACAATTGTGCAAAAAGTCCATAATATATAGTCCAAATAAAGTGCTCAGTGCAAATGAATGCACCCAAATGTGATAAAAAAAAGTGACATCAAGGAAAGTAGTGCTCTTCCTCTTTTCTCAGTAGAAGCACAGCACACTCACCAGAAATATATGACCTCTTTTCTCAAAGAAGGTCAGAACTCACTTAAAGTAAGCAATGGCTGCTCCGATATTCAGCTGTACGGTTTACAGTCAGCTGATAGTATCCTGTACACAAGGACAACTGGATCTCACCATATACTTGACAGTACTCCTGCAACTTTAAGAGACTCTGTAAAGACCTCACTTGGAAAGGGAAAAGGTAGAGAACCCTCTTACAAATGTAGTAAAATCCAGTTTAAAAAAAAAAAAAATATATATATATATATAGATATATATCTATATATATATAAAAATCAATGTAAAAATAATCAGACATGTATCAACATAGAAATGGAAACTGATATCGCCTGTTTGTGCTCCACCTGTGCTCCAACGACTGGAAGTGACATGTCCTGGAAGTCCTGCCCAATGTGTTTTGTCAGCAACGTCTGACATCATCAGGGGTCACCAACCAACCATCAGCCGACTGAAAACCTAACAGCTGCGTATGGGAGCACCTATTGGTTATACTTTAAGTGAGTTTTGACCTTCTTTGAGAAAAGAGGTCATATATTTCTGGTGAGTGCAGTGTGCTTTTACTGGGAAAAGAGGAAGAGCACTACTTTCCTGGGTGTCAGCTTTTTTTTTTTTACGTTTAAATGCATTATTTGCGCTGAACACTTTATTTGGACTGTATATTATTTACTTTTTGTTTATTTGATATCACTTGTATTTATAAGAGCGTGGTCTAGTTTATATCCCCTTTACTAAACAGACAGTGCTACAGGGAGGAGAAAGCTACAGAAAACAGCGGCTGTTCCACAAAGCAAATACTGTCATATAATGGCTACTATGCTGTTTATGTGTACACAAGTTTAGAGAAAAAGCTTGCATAACAAAAATAAAAATAAATGAAAAATAATCAGTAATGATAAAGCAATTTATGTATTTCACTAACCTGACCAAAAGGCTCTTTATCTTATTAGTCAAAAATCTATTCAACATTAAAACATCAGCTATTCAAGACCATAATTATTGTTAAACAATGAAGCAATTTTTTTTAACATAACTTTTCTGCAAAAGTTAATTCCACTAATTGCATTTTATTGGAGAATCAAGCCATATAGCTCATTTACTTTAAAACGCTCCTTTTAATAACTTCCAAATGCTAGTATACATTGTAGCTCTTAATTGCTGGCTTTTCTACAGTTTTCAGACATTTAATAAATATATTTGTTAACAGCTGAAATGAAAATGAAGGGTTGGGACATGTTCATATTGCTACAAAAGTATAAGCTTTAATTAGCACACTCATGAGAGCTTGCAGATCTAAGAGGTGTCAGAGCTTTAGGTTAAGCTGATGAATACATTACGCTACCTGTTCAAATGCCAAGAAGATTTGAATAAAAACTACCAAGGAATATATTTTATCTAAAAAGTATCTAATTTACTTTTTATATATTGAATTATGCAATTATTGTAAAGCTTCAGGGAATAATTTTTCTGCTTTTTACTAAATTGTAAAACAAACCAGATTAACTTTGAAAAGGGTACTGGTAAAAAAAAAAACTAGAATCAAAAATCCTCAAAGTATCATCTCTATCTTTAAAAGTAGGTGCGGTTATCAGAGGCTTCTCTAATACACACAGATAATTAGAATTTTAAATATGGTACGGTATGGCAACATGTGAGGTTTTCAGTTGCCCTACTGTAAGTTAAAGAGGTTGATTTACTAAAGAAGTAGAAACTGATCACTTTTGAAAGTGAATTTTTACTTATTAACCACTTTACTACTAGAGCATTTTGCTGTCTTACGTCTGGGCCACTTTTTACGATTCGGCGTTGTGCAACTTTAACTAACAATTGCGCGGTCATGCGACGCTGTACCCAAACTAAATTTATGTCCTTTTTTTCCCACAAACAGAGCTTTCTTTTGGTGGTATTTGATCACCTATGCAATTTTTACTTTTTGTGCTATAAACAAAAAAAGAGCGTTTATTTTGAAAAAATAACAATATTTTTAACATTTTTTTATATGAAATTCCCCCCAAAAAAGATGTAAAAACCAATTTTTTTTTTTACATTTTTGGCCAATTTGTTTTCTGCAACCCATGTTTGGTAAAAAAATTCACAATAAGCGTATTTTGATTGGTTTGCGCAAAAGTTATTGCGTTTACTAACTAAGGGAAAGATTTATGTCATTTTTGGTGTTTTTTTTTTAACGCGTAATGGCGGCGATCTGCGATTTTTTTTGCGGGACTGCGACTTTGCGGCGGACATATCGGACCCTTGACTGACATTTCTGACACTTTTGGGGGTACCAGTGACATTACTGCAATAATCAGTGCTATATATATGCACTGTTACTGTAAAAATGACACTGGCAGGGAAGGGGTTCATTTTATTGGAGAGGGAGGGGTTAATGTATGCCTGGTGCTTACTAACGTGTGGGGGGGGGGAGGTGACTGTGTGACACAGGGACAGATCCAGGGTTCAGCTATGCTGAACCCTGAAATCTGACCCTGCCTGTCACTTAGGAGATCCGCCCGCTCTGTTTACACAGGCGGGCGGATCTCCAAACTAGATTCCCCGATGATCGGGGAAGAGCGGCGGCGATCGCCACCGCTCCTCCCCTGGCCTGACTCCCGCTGTAACTGAAAACAGTGGGAGCGAGCCTCCAGCGGCGCGCGCGAGCCGCCGAGAGAGCGGAAAGTCTGGTGACGTAGACCTACGTCGCCAGACGATAACGACCCACTGTGCTGCAGTAGCAGCACAGTGACCAGTGGTAAAGCGGTTAAGAAAGGTCGATCTGTGGTCATTTTGAACACCTAATCAGCCAGTTAGGCACTGCGGCTGTGCACATGTGCAGAAAGAGAGGGTCTTATATTCATGCTCCTGAAGAATTAATGTACATATTTGACCAGGAGATGTTTTTAAAACCATATTGCACGGAATGACCCTTGAACTTTAGCTAGCAGGCTTTGAAGAGCTAATATAGGGGCTTTTGGTTAACTCTTGTAGGAGAATCCTAGATTGTTTTACAATATTGTGTTATTTGCAGTATCTTAAGTATTGTAGTAAATCAACTGACTGTACTCTTTTTCTGATGATAAATTCCTGCTGCTGGCCGATTTTACCATGTTTTGTAATCTAGAGACATAAGACAAACTGTCTTGGGTTCAGTTTAAGCAGGGTTTGACAGAATGGAGGTGGGGGGAACATGCACAAATGCACAAATATATTTTTAAATTCCTTTTGACCAGGAGCCAGCAGCCATATTTTGGCAATTATGTCACTGCTAGCCCTACCCCTTTGCTTAGCTAGCGTAGATTCCTGGTCACGTCAGTGGTTTCCAGTGACATAATGGGTGCAAGCACCTGCAATTTCCATGGAAACCAATGACACTGTGAAGCTGTCATATATAGAAGCAGTAGAAATACCCCATCTATGACTTTTGGTTCCAGCCAAACAGGGGGCTGAATGGGCAACAGGTGATTATCTGAATGCTCTAACAGCCAAAGTTCAGTCTGAACCTAGGTTTGAACTAAACCCAAAGCTCATCCCTAATAATCTGCAGTATCTTAAGACACCTGCCTAAACTCCTTTTCTTTAGCACATTTTGGCCAAATCTCTCTAAAGAAGAATGCCCTAAGATCAGCTGTGGTCTCTTAATTTTTAATAAGCACTTGATAGAAATTGGCCAGAAGTTTTGCATTAGTGAGAATAGAGACAGCCTTAGCAAACATCTTGCCAATTTGTATCTGCCGGTCAAAGCAGGTCTATTATCGTTTGATGAAAAAACGTGTGTCGCTGCTAATGCTGTCTGAAAAAAAGACTTTTTTCCATATGAAATTAATCAGATTGAGGTGTTGCTGCTGTATGTAAGCCAAGCTAATTTAAAAAAAATGCCAATTTCACTACAAATGTGAGCTGTCAGTGTACGTAGTCTGTTAAAATTGTACACCACTTACAGCTTTATAGCATCCCCAAAGCATATTATTTAAAGGATTGTCAATGTTTAACATTGCCCCCAAAGCTATGTAAAAAAATAATCTTCCTGATGTACAGTATTCTTTGCACTGTTATTTGTGCATTATGGCATTGTCCAGCTTCCCAAGTTTTATTTTCCCTTTTTTTTTCCCATAATTTAATAAAAAGATTTAACCGCCCCCCCCTCCGTACCCCCATAGACTTTAATGGGCTTTACCTTTAGGTATGGGTATGGCAAATTTTGAACAAGATTCACTGAATCCTTATTTACTCAAAACCAGTCAGATCAATTGACTCATTACTAATGCTAAAATTCCATGATTGGAAACTGAAATCCAAAGAATAAAAAGGTTTAGGCTCGAAACAATAAGACTATTGAGGAAAGAACTAGATGATGCTGAATGTTCTCTGACAAGGAAATGATGCAGGCTCTCTCTGACTTATTGCAACTTCTAATGCACACTGTGAAAAGAGCATGTGAGAAAAGCTTGTGCAACCATGCTAAGGTGAACATAAAGCTAGAGTTCAGCTTAAGCATGTAATAAAATAAACACTCACAGAGTAAATCATTGTAAACTGCCAGTGAGAAGTTCCACGTCTACAAGTAAGCCAGCTAACAACTTTATTTTCAAAGTTCTATCAACTTCTGTTTCCTTGTAAAGTGAATCCTCACAATCTCCAGCTGTGGCAATGACAGCAGCTCTGCACAAGTTTGGTCCCAAGGTAAATCTAACCAACTAACAGACCTAAATGTCAATGATATTTAAATAAGTTGTATGCATATTGAAAGCCTTTTGTATACTGGTGTCATATTTTGACTTGAAATGCAAGGTATATTAGTTGACTTGACATTAGAAAACATTTAGAATTTTCCAACAAAGCAAATAGCATACCAAGTATAAAGCACATACTGCATTCTTTACTAATTCTCAGTTAATTGGTCAACCCACCAAAAACAAATATTCTACTGACAGGTGAACTGTTGTGATATGAATACCCAAGCTTTTTTAATCATTCAGGGTCTCAAATAAAATTTCATTACCAAAGTAAATAACTACCTTGAAAAGTATGCATGGTAAATGAGCAGGAAAGGTTGGGGCATCGGCCTGTGGGTGGGATAAAAAGGATGGTCCATTGGTCCATGGGCTACAAAAGTAACATCTTTACAATACTGTTAACGGAAATACTGTACTAGCCAGTAGACATTCACAAAGGCAAAAGAAAGCATACCTCATCCAAATACCTGCAATCTTTGTCTCTGAAAAATATTAGCACTTTGCACAAAGCTAATGTTTGGAAATATTTGATGAGACTATACTTCTAATTGCGAGTTTATTAAGGCATAATCTATACATATTTATATTGATTGTAAATATGACTGATTATGCTTTATGTTCACTGTGGCTAGCATTTAAGTCCAGGTTCACAATGAGGTCTTTTTGAAATCATACGAGTTGAACTGAACTCGCACGATTTCAAGACAGAATTTCAGTGCAACTTTGGGGGCAATTTGAGAGACATCTGTGTGGGTTCCTGCACAGATATCTTTGGAAATCAGCCCCCCAAATCACCAAAACTAGTAAAGAAACTACTTTTGGGAATTGGTGCTGCGCCGCAAAGTCAGCGTTGCACCAATTCGGACGCTGCTATTGCCAGCATATGGCTCCGATTTGACATGCAACTTCAAATCGCATGTCAAATCGCACCAATGTGAACATGGGCTTAAAGTTATTTATATAACAGACTAATGGAAAATGTTATAAACCAAAAAGATTAAATGAGTAAAAGAGATTCATAAATAGTCTTAAAGAATTTCCTCTGCCCATCATTAATCCAATGATAACTATGGTAAACAAACAAGCATATGGAGCTTTGCTTAACCATAAAATTAATACAGTGCTATTTGAAATCCAATAATGTGTCAAAGTTAAACAATATTATCACTCTATATATGTCCAACCAAAAATGTTTAGTTTTGTATAGAGTATAGAATAATTAGAACCCCTATCTGGTTTATGCAGCTATCTGGGACTGTTAGAGAGATTTACACTCGCTTCCAGTGACCATGGTTCAACCAGAATGGATGATGGGGAAAATCCTAACTGCAGTGCAGCCAATAAAAATATTGCTTTTTTAATAGAGTAGGAAAGCCTAAACCCAAATCACCTTTTTTTTTTTTACTGGTGTCTGATGCACTGATAGTTTCTTGTAAAACATACTCCCTACTTTCTGTCTGCTGATACCATCATCACCATAAAAAAAAAGTAAAAAAGAGAGGTTTTATTTTAAAAATTTGACACCTAATTGGAGTACCAATAGTGCTGTATAAATTTTCTAATTAAACAAAGTTATATGTAATAATAATAGTAACATCATGGTCATGTAGTAGGTTTATACTGAGGTATAATATAAACATATAGATGTTGTTTCAATAAGCCTATTTTCACCTCTGATTAAGTTCATTTTAAACAATGATTATAATCTATATCTACAGCTCCCAGTAAAACACAGAACACTTAATATCACATTATCATAAAATGTATCATATAAAAATAACAGTGGAATAATTATGTGAGAAGAAGAATATTTTTACACTCCAGTAGCCCTTGGGCAGTTTAGTCAATGAAATGATTTAGGAAATGAGCCCCTGATGGGTTGAGTCTGACATAAGTGTCTAAAAGTTAATAGTATCATTCATGAGGGGAACAAGTGACCTCTCCAGCAAGCCTCTAATACCTACTGAATTGATAGACTTTATAGAGCTGATTTTCAGAGGCCAACTGCATAACGTCACTGCATGTTATATAGACAGCTGTGTCTCAGTCCGAGGCTAATAAACCAGCACTAAGCTAATCATGAAAACCCTTTCTTTGCCACAGGTGAATAAACCAGGTCATAGGTTGGTGTTATTGTGACATGCTGTTCAGCGGTAAACAGCTCAAATAGAAAAAAGAAATGCATCTTACCTGATTGAGCCTCTTCTGAAACCTTTTCTTTCCTAGCTTTTGGCAGAGGTTACGGTCATTTTCCCTGTCTGAGCCATAGTGGTGGTCATACTTGTTGTTCTTTTGCAGTTTAAAAGACAGTCCATTGCTTAAAATCTCCCTTTTCTTTTTGTTGAGAGGAGTCTGCTGCTGCTTGGGTTCTCGCTCATCTGGCATCAAGGCACCATCTTTCTACAAAGAGACCATACAAAATGTGGCATGAGACGCTGTTATAGATTTTGAAAAAAGTTCTGCTTTTAAGTCAATTAATGATTTCATGGCATTGATGAAACAAGATGCGATTTTCAAGGAAAAGCCCATAAGCTCAAACATTGAAAGGAAAATATGTTTTAAATGCACTAACCATTGATAGTTATAAATGAGAGAGAAACCTTATGGTTTGTAAATTCAGAACACTGTAATTTAAAAAGCTGCACCCAAAAGAATATGAAAATTAAAAAAGGAAATATAATGTGCCAAGATGTCTTGGATGGGTTACTGTATATACCCCTGGTGCCCAACACAAGCCCTGTAGACTGCATCCTTGGCTGTGCCAGAAACCTAAAGCAACACATTTACAGATGTGTGTTATAGGTATGCTGCAACACAGGTGCATTAGTTTGCACCGCAGCACAAATCATCCACTACCGTGCCTTGCTTTAATGCACATTACCAGAGTGCATATGTGTAAAGCTGTCCTTAAAACACTTTTCATTTTAGGGCCTTTTTAGTCCAATGAGTTGTGGTAACATACACATTTTACCATACATTGATGCAATGCACAGAACTATATGCAGTGATTTGGAGCGCCATTCATTTTAAATTGTACCACAATGCACATGCACAGCACACTACAACACCACCCTTTCTCAAGTTAACATGCATTCGTAGATTGTAATTACAATGAATAAATGCTAAAGTCAAAGGAAGCATGTATAGTCACGTGGCCAGCCATTATCCGTCCGTGTATAACCATTTACCTCAAAAGTCCATGTAAGTGGAAAAAGCACAAATGTATATTTTGCAGAGGTACCTATGGATGGAATGCGTTGGTGACAGTGCAGATGGGCAGATTATGGGTTGTCATAATGACGAAAAGCTTTTATTAACATTAATAACGTATTTTGTGAAAACAAGTCTTTTCACGGTCTAACACAAGTTATCTTTCCAGTTGGGTGCAGAGCTGTCAGTGGCAAAAGCTTGCCTGTATATGGCTGGGATGAAAGCCTGTTTTACATTGTGTATCTAATAAAGATACTTGTCAAAAAATGCATTACTGAATAATCTACATTTCGACAACCCTCATCCGATAACTGTTCGCGAACGCATTCCATTCACAGGCACCTCTTCAAAATAGGCTACACCTAGGTGACTATACTTCACCATCCTAATGTCCTCCAAGTGGACCTAGTACTGGACCCTCTGATCAAAAAAGCGACCATCTTCCATTGTTATATTCTCTACAAGCATATAACTGAGGCTGTGTAGACCATTAGCCTATAGTTATCACAAACTCAACAGATCTACTGTAAGTAATACCATCCTTCCACTTCATATATCTTGCTGTTATGTAACCCCTACAAACTACTGCTCTCCTCCTTTTTTTTTTTTTTTTTCTTGTAGTTGTTCCAGTGCCTTTTCTTTTTCTTTTTTCTTTTTTTTACTCAGAGAACCACATGACTAAGACAATTAACTCCGAAAAAAAATCAATTCATATGAAGTGAAAACAAAAAAAATGTAAACTCAAATAATTCAGTAGCCGAGATCCTGTGAAAATAACCCAAATCGCACATCATATCCCTACTGATAGTATGGAAACCATATTTACAAGCAATACTGAGGCTTATATATATATTGTACTAACCAACTACCAAAGAGTTTGCATTCCTTTTAACTGCCAATGGATTTGTATTTCTGTACATCATGTCTTATAATTTACAGGGTCCTCCCAGATCATGCAGCCAGATTTCACTTGATTTTTTTTCTTCCACAGTTAAACAACACAGGTGGGTCATCTTTTTTGTCAGCAACCTATGATTGAAGCATCAGCAAAGTGGTAGATTACTTTGCTTTTCTGTGACTAAGCAGCCACTGTCAGGAATTCAGGAGGTGATCCTGCCAGCTCTTTAATGTCTGGTGTTTTTATTTTGTTTTTATTTTTGCTTAATGGCAATTTACAAAGGAGCTAATGCAGTGCAAATATGAGTTATTCCCATGCAGCCCCGTTGACTTGATTGGCTGAGTCTGACATGAGGTAGTACCTGTCAACTCAAAATGCCACATTAAATTTGCGGCAACCACTATGGTAAACATTAGGACCGTGACATGTGAACAGCCTCCACTAGTTGTATTTTAGACTTTAAATGGATGGTCAGGGAGTTGTAAAACTGCTCAACGTTTCATTTATATGATTAGAATTCAGTTTTAGAGACCTGAGTGCAAAACCAGGTTTTTCATTGGGATGTGAAATCAGCAGCCAAAGTCAAACCCAGGTAAAAATGTGTAGAAGAGATTACAAGTATGGTTTAATCAGGAAGGAGAGAAAGTAGACATAACCAATGGGAAAGTCAAGTAGATGAATATATAGCACCCGCCTAGACAGGTTGCTAGGATTTTAGGTAAATCTAGTTATTTTTGGCTACTCTATAATCTTTGGAGCAGCTATTAGTTGCTTTTTGGCTGTTCTGGATCTCACATACTGCAGGTTTGATTGTTTCCTCTTCCATTCTAAATATATGCAGAACACAGTGGAATTGAAAGTCAAATCAGCAGCCTAAATATTTTTTGTTCTTCAGCCAATCCCGGGGGTAGTGTGTCCAGCAGGTGGCTATAGATGCATATAAATAGTCTGAGCTTAAGAACAGCAGGTTCTCCTTGTTGGAGGGGGTCCACCTGTCTGGGTGGGGGGATACACCCCCCCCAGCAGTTCTACTTATTCAAGCTGATGTTCATCAAGGTCCTACCTGTAGCATAGATGGGGGGGGGATGCTGAAGGATACATACAGTAGCTGTTCTTATGTTAAGACAGAGTACCAGTGCTCAGGCCAACCAGCCCACTGTAGATAAATCCAACAAAAAGCCGGCAACTTGGTGCTTCTTCTTAAAAGAGCCTCAAAGCATGCTATGAGGAAGGCTGAGGCCAAAACGCCATTGGACATTGTATTTGCTATTGTGCTTTATTAAAGGCTCTTTTAAGAAGAAGCACTGAGTTGCCAGCTTTTTGTTGGATTTATCTATTGTGAGCATTAACCTCTCCCTCGGTGAAAAATATTCGATGTATACTGGAAGGAGGCATCCAGTTATCCTTTGACATTGTGAGTACAGACCTAAGCCTCAGGACCTAGTGACTGAGTGCTGATATTCTGTGGGTGAGAGTGCCAGAGGTGATTCTGACTGAGGCAACTCCTGCAGGGATCCAGCCTGGCTACCTTATTTTGTTACCGGTTGTTACCGGTATAAAGACTGTACAGAGAAGCATAGCTTAGTGAAGTGTGTCCTTTTGTTCTTCTGTAGTATTTACAGAGTATCCCATAGTACCCTACACCCTCTCCAAGTTTATTTAGCAATAAATAAAAAAAAAAGACATACTAGGCTGTTTATTGAGCAAGATGGTATGGACGGTTCCTGTGTGCCTGGCTACATCTACATTAATCTTGGGAAACAACAAATTAATTAAAACAGCTCTTTTGGGGGTAGCGCTACAGGCAAAAAAAGAGAAGACAAAAGACTGAGCAAAAGAAAGCAGACTAGAGAAGGAATAGTAGGGTAGGCACTGCACGCAAAGATCACAATGTATAAACATCAACAAAGAGATGTGGGACAGTCAAACAGTAAATAAACCAAATAAGTATGGGGCAAGGCTTTAGAATGTCTGAAATAATACCATGTAAAGCACATGAGAGTAAAGGTCATTGGTTGTTTCTTTGTCACTGAAAAGCATCTGTTCTAGTTGGTTATGCAGTCTATCCCAAGCTCCCTCTCTGGAAGCAAAGGAGACGAAACCAAATGTTATATTTACTCTAGGTAATTGTATAAATACATTAGCTTAGAGAAACCTCAAGGAGAAACAGTGTAAATGACACAGCGAAAGTGTGAGTGGCCTTACTAGCTGTTGCACCAGCTCCCAACTGAATTGGATGCAAGGCATTTACACATTTGATCTCTGGCGAGTGCATTGAAACGGTGGAGGGGAGCACATTGCAAGCATTGCTTTCTTCATTTGAGAAGTACTGTTAGCCACTTCACCCGAGGTGTACTGATAGTTATTGTGCCTTCTTTTTTCTGTATCTGGTGAGTGTTTTAGCACACTCTATATACCACAGAAGAATTATTCCATTGTTTTGGATCAAGAACACTATGGACTATTGATTTTATTTTAGTCATCACTTTGGTTGTTGTTCACAGCACAATTGCAAGATTTGTTTTGATATATTGCATATTTGTCTAGAATAGCATTGTGTTATTTTTATTACACATCACATATTAACGCTGCACATTTGTTTACATATAAATACATTTACTTTTTTTAATGAAAACATAATTGTAATTGGTGTTTTTTATATTTGCCCCAGGTCCAGCTTAAACTACATATTTATTGTAGTCATAGCCTTAACATTGTATCATAAAAACAACCCACAAAAATAGAAAATAGCAGTTCTGAACAGCCACACCGATTTGCATTGTTGCAACCAAGAATGCAGGCTAATGAAAAAAAAAAGCTATTTTATCACTTCAGTGTCTAATCTTGTACTTATGTACAAAAAAATTACAAATATACCAACATTCTTAAATGCTTAAAGAAAAACAATGACACATACACAAAAATGCTTAAATGTTTAAATGAGAACAATTGCTAGAATGTAAGTCCACAATTCACAATCTCTGGGGTTCTTTTAGTGTCAAAATTCTTTACACAGATATTCTTGATGGTAGTGTACACTAAGCAATATTATGCTGATAGCCTGAGTTGGCTGGACCTTGAAAATTAGTCAGCAGTGATGCTTGGAGCATACATGGCTGAATTCATTAGACATTATAGTTCTGGGCAGAAGGCAGATTTGGGAACATGATTTGAAAGAGGCTGTCAGGTCAGATCAACAGGGTTGGCAACAACAAGCAAAGTAGTCCTTCATCTGATCTGGGGATAAGGGAAATGTCTCCATCATTATTATTTTTATATGAATGTTTAAAAACAGGTTCCTGTTTATAAATTTATAACACTCTCTGGACCCATAAAATGTTAGAATACATCTTTCGTAGTTGTGTTATCACAGTGTAATTTTCATCTATATGATTTTATAATGCCCTCCTGTCATACAAAAATTTGAAAGACTTTGCATTTTGAATGCTACTTAAAGAAAGGATTTTATGGGGACCTTATGTCCTATTTATGTACTGTATGTCTTTACATTACAGAACTATATTACTTTCCAAAGAAAGTATAACCTTTGATCCTTGAATGGCTATTTGATTGTTCTCATTTTGTGCAGCCTGAAAGCACAGGAATTTTAGAGATTTTCTATGTAAATGAAATCATGTTAATTAAAAAAAGGATATACTGCATATTGTCACCTTTTCTGTATCTAGGTTTCATGGACTGAAATTCTAAAATATTTACAAGATGTTCTTCATTAACATTGGAGTAAAGTTACAATCAAAATACCTTGGGGTTGACTTACTAAAGGGAAATAAACTGTGCACTGCAAGTGCAGTTGCTCCATAGCTTAGTACATGAGGTAAAGCTTTGCTTTGCAAATAATACATAATTGCATTAAAGAAAATGAAAAAACAGCATTTTTGTTTGCACATGATTGGATGGTAGAAATCAGCAGAGCTTCCTTTCATTTACAAAGTTATAGAGCAACTGCACAGTTTATTTGCCTTTAGTAAATCTAACCCTTGTGTTTTATAGCTACAGATCTTATGACCAGAACTTTCATTATAGAGCATGAATAATAACTACCATCTGTGAAATGAATTATTGCATGGCCATGTCCCATTGTTGCATCAGTGTCAGACAAGTTTCTAAAAATAAAAGTAAATGTATGGGACACATATTTTATGAGTATATATACTGTATGCATGTGAAGCAGGGAGACACTGGTGACCATTAGTGCTACTGGAACCACTGGCCACAAAAATTAATCAGAAAATTGTGAGAAAAAAAACCCTCCCATTCTGGTAGCCCTAAGTTGCAATCTGCAGTGCCTACTATTGTATTCAGTTGCAGTTCCCTATGTGACCACATTTCAATGGCCATATTGACTACTTTATACATTATTTAAAAAAAAAAACTAATCTGGCCTTGATATATGGAGATATTCCAAATATACATTGTACGAGGGCCAAGGAAATGTTCTTTTTTAATGTAATAACCACCTATGTTATTAACAAGTAACTGCCTGACTTTCTTCTTCTAAAATATTAATTCTGTTGACACCCAAATGTCATCACTGCACTTTTCTTCCAAAGCTCTTATATATATGATTTCTAAGGTCATTCTATGTTTTCACATATGTCATTTGTCATATAACTCAACTGCACCCACCCACTTTTAAATAACTGTATTAAAGTGGTCCTAGTATATATTTTTTATTTTAGGTGTATGCATGGTAAATAGTGTGTAAGTTGTGTAATTATTACCTCTTAGCCATCGCAGTACTCCTCATCACAATGCCTTTAGCTGCTTATTTCATCAGTAGGATAGCCACATCTTGTTCAGGCACTAATCAGGCTCATTATATACTTCCTGGACTGGTATAGCTCATAGATGACACAGTCATGTAAATTTTTTTTTCTGATGCCAGTGAACCCGCTATTTATGTGCTGTTCTGTGGTTGGAGTTAGCTGGAAATAGCAGATTGGTGCTACAATAATACAATTATTTAACAATTAATACTACTTGACTGTCAAAGTAGCGGTACTGTAAAGGTCAGGGGTTAGGCTCAGAACTCAGTAACTATAGCAGTATAGAGGATCCCACCAACCAGCTGGATAAGTACAGCAGCAGGTCACCCTGGTGAATGACACGGCTACTGATGGTGGAGAAGGGTTTTTCTGTATGTTAGTATCAGGTTGCAGTCCCCAGGATCACCCCACCTGTAGGTGAGCAAGCCAGGAACCAGTAGCAGATATACTGTAGCATATAGCAGATAAAGGAATCAAGCAGAAGAATAGTCAATAAACAAGCCAAAGGTTAGTAACAAACGGTTGCAGGTTGGGATTAGGCAGATGCATGGTTGAGGAAAAAGACCAGGTAAAGAATTGGCTGGAGAGGGCACAATAATCTGGCAAACAGGACTTGCAGAGATGTAATTTAAATCAGGAAGTTCATGAGAGAAGCAAAGAGAAGGTTCAGAAGAAACAAGGCACAAGGTAAGATTGTCTAATGGATCAGACATGGTAATGCCCATGTGCAGCATCTCAGGTTGCTCAGCAAGAGGAGACATTGTCAGACACAGCAGAGGTTGTAGGTTCAGACCTAGATACCGACTGTTACATGCATTGAACTGCATTATTTAGGTGCTGATGGACTGTTATCTGGTGGTTGCAAGATGCTAAGAGTTGCGTATATAGGGGATGGTTTTAAAATATGTCATGAACTTTGTCAAAGAGGATACACCCCTTTAAATGCATTAGTCACAGGCACACTCTGCTGAGGTCTTTCCAACTATGTTCGAAATGCTAGGTTTTTAAATCACACAACTTAAAGTGGAACTAAACTCTCCTATCCTTTTCAGCCATGGAAGCTTACATCTTAGATTCTGTTTGATCTGCAGCTGCCATGGTGCTGCATATGTGATCAGTTATGGCACCAGCTATTAGATGGTTTGACCGTTTGAGCATTCAGGGAATATAACTGTTTTTGAAACCATTAAATTCATGAGTTTAATTCTGCTTTAAGGGAAAGAAGTGTAATAGATTTATGCTTGATCTTGCAGTCATTTAGCAATAAGAGCTTTCTGCGACCAAAAATGTTATACATTTATAAGAAGATTTTAAATATTGTTATTAGATAGTGGATGGGTTTTTTGATTATGAATGATAATATGATTTGAACATTGGATGAATTATGTCAGAAATGGGGGGTAGTAACATTAGATGAATAGAGGTTACTATCAATTATGCCATGTTGTAAATGCACTACCAAAAGCTCTGTATTAAGAATGACATTTACTGTATTACCACTGGAGGAGTTGTTTGATGTGCCGAAAATAAAACACAGAGTGGCTGATTTACTACAGGCAAACATACTGTGCAATGCAAGTGCATTTTAAGTGCATTTGCTGTAGGTCTGAGGGTAAGCATTGAAATGAGGGGAAACTCTGCTGGTTTCTATCATCCAATCATTTCCAAACCAAAATTGTGTTTTTTTATTTTCCTTGCATATGATTGAGTATTCTTTGCAGAGTGAAGTTTTACCTAATTTACTAAGCTCTGAAGCAAGAGCAGCAAAACCTAGAATACCACCATATCTGTGCAAGTGGGAGTAAGAATTAAGAGCATCACTCAATGTAGATCAGAAAGAAAAAATATTTAAGTTAGTGTTTTTTTCTACTATTGACATGAAATCGGCTGAGACGTGCTTTAGATTGTTAGCAATGTGGTATGTGACTCCGGTTAGAACACACATGATTCATTCAGATATCTCACTAATACACTGGAGAGGATGTTATGCCCCAGGAGCTTTTGCCCATATATAGTGGTATTGCCTGTAAATACATTAAGACGAATTTGTGTATAATGTCCAAAATATAACAGGCTCAGAAAGACCCAAGGATCCATGAAGATACCTGTTCCACAACACAGATTGGTCGTCAATACAATATAAGAACCTTAACTCTACCCTATCTCTTGGACACATCTGAAGGGTTTATCCCAAAATTCTGGCGCGCACAAAAAACACCCACAATAAAGGATTGGATTTTAAAGTTTGATCCGAAATGCCTTACGGAAGTCATACTTCTTTTGTGTGAAGATACATTCGATAAATTTACAGAAACTTGTAAGGAATAGCTGATATTTAAAAGTGGAAGAAATGTGTTAATTTATTAGGATAAAAAGAGGGACCTGAAAGCTAAGCCCAAGAGAAAAGAAAGAACAAAGCTATGGCTATAAAAGAGTGTGGAATGTGTGGGGTATTCAGTTTGATAGCGATAGAGAGCGATAGATCAAGGTTAAAGGTGATTCTGTAATTAACAACAAGAGGTGTTTTGTGAAAACACATTTAGTACAGTAGTAGGGATGGAAGTGACTGTCTTACTCAGTGGGTTAGAAGCCACTGTAATAAACCATATGAGGTCAAACCCCTTTTTATTTGTATGTTTTGTATTATTAGTATTTTTTCATTCCTTTATTTAAACAATAGTTAAGCAAGTTAAGGGTAAATGTTGAATGTTTAAATAGTTTTTTTTTTTTGTATGTTAATATGAAAATAATAAAGTAATAATAATGAAAAAGAATACATACTGTAGATCAGCACTGCAGCCTATTCCCTGCAATGCTGATAGAGCGGAAATATACAAACAGGGAGGTTGAACAGGAGTCAATTGGTAGATAGACCTCTGTTCAACCACAGTGGTCAAACATGGATTGAAATTCATCTGGCTCCTGCTTAACTAACTGAATTTTGATCCATGTACAGTATGCCTGACAAAACATTTTGAGAAGAAATTGTGTAAAATGTCCAAAATAGTACAGGCTCAGATAGACCCATGGATACGTGGAGATACCTGTTCCAAAACACAGATTAGTTGTCAGTAATATATACAATAAGAACTCAACTCTTCCCTATCTCTTGAGCGCAGCAAAAGGGCTTATCCCAAAATGCTGGCATGCACAAAAAACACCCACAATAAAGAATTGGGTTTTGAAGGTTGATCTAACATACATCCATATGAGATCAAACCTCTGTTCAACACAGGGGTCATACATGGATTGATATTCATCTGGCCCCAGCTTAACTCACTGAATTTAGATCCATATATGGCCAGCTTAGGCAGGAGCTTTTGCCCATATATGGTGGTATTGCCTGAAAAAACATTTTGAGAAGAAATTGTGTTTAATGTCCAAAATAGTACAGGCTCAGATAGACTCATGGATCCGTGGAGATACCTGTTCCACAACACAGATTAGTTGTTAGCACGATTTACAGTAAGAACTCAACTCTTTCCTATCTCTTGAATGCAGCTAAAGGGCTTATCCCAAATTTCTGGCATGCATTCCCCCAGGAAAAGACAATGGTTTTTGCTAGTGGCTTCTATAGTGGCAAGAGAATCCATTAGGCTGGTTGTACCCAACTTGATCAATCAACTTGGTACATAAAGCCTGCCCATTAACTGTTCTAATCGCTGCGGTTCCTGAGACTGCTTTTAACCACTTAAGCCCCAGAGGATTTGGCTGCTGAATGACCAGGCCCTATTTTGCAATTCGGCACTGCGTGACTTTAACGGAAAATTGTGCGGTCGTGCGATGCTGTACCCAAATGAAATTGACGTCCTTTTTTTCCCACAAACAGAGCTTTCTTTTGGTGGTATTTGTGCGATTTTTAATTTTTGCACTATAAACAAAAAAAAGAGTGACAATTTTGGAAAAAATAACAATATTTTTCAAATTTTTTTTATATGAAATTCTTAAAAAAAAATTAAAAATCACATTTTTTTTACATTTTAGACCAATTTGTTTTATATATCATAGGTAAAAAGGCGCTGGTAATCTTAATATATCACGTGTTATAAAAATTAATAAGTGATTTAAAGTGTAATATATGTGATTAAAAATTGCTACAAATATATATATGATCTACTATTGCTGCAATTAGCAAAGAAAAGTGCATACCAGTGCAATTTCAATTCAGAAGTGTTTGTGCTTCTCAAAGTAAATTAATCCACAAAGGTGTGGATCAGTGAACCAATAAATAGATATAAAGAATTCCATACAAAAATCACATATAAAAATATAAATATATTAATGTGCTCCAAGTAGTGTTTAAGAGTCCAGGCAATAGCATGCAATCAAAATTGTGCTTGGTGGATTCTTATTAATCCCTTCACAGTGCTCCAGGTGCTGGGATGTGACAACCGTCAATTAAGAAGTGCTTGTGCTTCTCAAACTAAATTAATCCACAAAGGTGTGGATCAGTGAACCAATAAATAAATATATAAAGAATTCCATACAAAAATCACATAAGAATATATAAAAAAATCACATAAGAATATATAAAAAAGTATAAATATATAAATGTGCTCCAAGTAGTGTTTAAAAGTCCAAGCAATAGCATGCAATCAAAATTGTGCTTGGTGAATTCTTATTAATCCATTCACAGTGCTCCAGGTGCTGAGATGTGACAACCGTGGCCTCTTACCAGCTAGCAGCAGGTCACAAGGACCCCCAACGCCTGTGATCCCTTTATTGGGTGGATCAAACCTCTCCTCGATTGCTTGGATCTCTGGCTCCTATATTACTCGAGTTGGACCATGTAGTCCCCCCATACACATAAAGATATAGAAGAACAAATAGCCTCCAATAGTGAAATACTGTTTTATTCTCCAAAAAACATACACTATAAGGTGACAATTAGCCTCTTACTATTTGTTGTGCCCTCCTGGCACTGGGCAATTCGGCAGTACAAAATCGTTTTTTTGGGTCTTAGCCTGCCTGAGGACGCTCGTTAAGCGAAATGCATTGTGGTCAATGCTAACCCGGAAGTAACACACAGAGGCATTCGGAACAGAGGCTGGGATACACATCCACCGCCGCAATACAAAGAAGGGGGAAAGGAGATACAGGGTGCTGCAGATCCCTGGAGAATATCTTCCTAAGACCCAAAAAAACGATTTTGTACTGCCGAATTGCCCAGTGCCAGGAGGGCACAACAAATAGTAAGAGGCTAATTGTCACCTTATAGTGTATGTTTTTTGGAGAATAAAACAGTATTTCACTATTGGAGGCTATTTGTTCTTCTATATCTTTATGTGTATGGGGGGACTACATGGTCCAACTCGAGTAATATAGGAGCCAGAGATCCAAGCAATCGAGGAGAGGTTTGATCCACCCAATAAAGGGATCACAGGCGTTGGGGGTCCTTGTGACCTGCTGCTAGCTGGTAAGAGGCCACGGTTGTCACATCTCAGCACCTGGAGCACTGTGAATGGATTAATAAGAATTCACCATGCACAATTTTGATTGCATGCTATTGCTTGGACTTTTAAACACTACTTGGAGCACATTTATATATTTATACTTTTTTATATATTCTTATGTGATTTTTTTATATATCCTTATGTGTTTTTTGTATGGAATTCTTTATATATTTATTTATTGGTTCACTGATCCACACCTTTGTGGATTAATTTACTTTGAGAATCACAAGCACTTCTTAATTGACGGTTGTCACATCCCAGCACCTGGAGCACTGTGAAGGGATTAATAAGAATCCACCAAGCACAATTTTGATTGCATGCTATTGCCTGGACTCTTAACCACCCCCCATCCGCGCTACAGCCTATATACGGCTGCAGCGTGGACTCGAATTTTCGGGAGGCCGTTTTTAAACGGCCTCCCAGTGACACGCGAGCGCGCTGCGGGGAAAATCTGTGTCGGCCGTGTCCCTTGGACACGGCCGATCACAGATCGTGGTGAATGGCCAATCACAGCGGCCATTCACCACGTGATCTGGCCGTCCAATGAGCGATGATGTCATATGTAAACATATGAGATCATCTCTCATCGCCGGCGCTCCTTCCTCACACGGAGCCTGCAGTGTGAGGAAGGAGGGGGAGCCTCACAGCGCCGGGGACACAGGAGAATGTAATCAGGGCACCGATCACCAGTGCCCTGATTACACAAGGTAAAAACACACACACAGTGCCCCCCCCATCAGTGCCCACAGTGCCCGCCATCAGTGCCCCCCATCAATGCCCACAATCAGTGCCCATAGTGCTGCTAGTCAGTGCCCATCAGTGCCTGCTCATCTAGGCACTGATGAGCACTGACTGGCAGCACTATGGGCACTGAGTGTGGGAACTGATGGTGCTGCCCATCAGTGCCGCTCATCAGTGCCACCCGTCAGTGTCCAGTGCCATCCGCCAGTGCCCATCAGTGCCGCCTATCAGTGCCCATCAGTGCCGCCTCTCAGTGCCGCCTCTCAGTGCCCAGCAGTGCCACCTGTCAGTGCCCAGCAGTGCCACCTCTCAGTGCCCAGCAGTGCCGCCTATCAGTGCCCAGCAGTGCCGCCTATCAGTGCCCAGCAGTGCCGCCTATCAGTGCTCATCAGTGCCGCCTATCAGTGCTCATCAGTGCGGCATATTAGTACCTCCTCATCAGTGCCAATAAGTGCCACCTCATCAGTGCCCATAAGTGCCACCTCATCAGTGCCCATCAGTGCAGCCTATCAGTGCCCATCAGTGCTGCCTCATCAGCGCACATCAGTGAAGGAGAAAAATGTATTTTCAAAATTTACTCGCAGAAAATAAGAAAAACTTTTTTTTTTTTTTCAAAATTTTTTGTCTTTATTCTTTTTTTTTGTAAAAAATAAAAAACCCAGAGATGATTAAATACCACCAAAAGAAAGCTCTATTTGTGTGAAAAAAATGATAAAAATTTCATATGGGTACAGTGTAGCATGACCGCGCAATTGTCATTCAAAGTGTGACAGCGCTGAAAGCTGAAAATTGGCCTGGATGGGAAGGGTGTTTAAGTGCACAGAAGGCAAGTGGTTAAACACTACTTGGAGCACATTTATATATTTATATTTTTATATGTGATTTTTGTATGGAATTCTTTATATATCTATTTATTGGTTCACTGATCCACACCTTTGTGGATTAATTTACTTTGAGAAGCACAAACACTTCTGAATTGAAATTGCACTGGTATGCACTTTTCTTTGCTAATTGCACCAATAGTAGATCATATATATATTTGTAGCAATTTTTAATCACATATATAACACTTTAAATCACTTATTAATTTTTATAACACGTGATATATTAAGATTACCAGCGCCTTTTTACCTATGATATATACCTATTTATTGTTTTATTACAATTAAAAGGGCAGCAGGTTCAACAATCTTTTATTTAAAGGGCCAGGCGCCTTCTCTTTTCTTTTTATTCCAATTTGTTTTATGCTACATATTTTTGGTAAAAAAAATTGCAATAAGAGTATTTTGATTGGTTTGCGCAAAAGTTATTGCGTTTACTAACTACAGGAAAGATTTATGTCATTTTTATTGTTTTTCAGGATCGTATAGCCTCTGTGCCTACTTCAGGGAGAATGACAGACGGCTGTGTTTACATCAGCCGTCTGTCTTTATCCCTTTCCGGCGGGAGATCGCGAGTGGCCAGTGGCCATCGGAGCTGCCGGTTACACACTTTGGCTCAGCAGGGAATGAGCGGGGGTGGGAGCGCGCCGGCGGCGGCTCGCGCTCGCACTCTACAGGCTCGTTTGCCAGCGACGTAGGTCTATGTCGCTTTGCCTGTAGGGGGCTGACTGGCGCAGTAAATAGCCGTGCGGCGGTCGGCAAGTGGTTAATGATAAAAAGTATGATACTGTTACTGTATATTGTCACATATCAGGAATTTATTTAGACTTTTGTAAAGTACTGAGGTCCACTTTAAAGAGGTTGTAAACCCACTTCACAAACCTTTACCTATAGGTAAGCCTATATTAAGGCTTACCTATAGGTGCTATAAATATCTCCTAAACATGCACCGTTTAGGAGATATTTAGAGTGCATACTGCCGATGATGTCATCGGTGCCTGCGATCTGAAGGAACGGCCACCCGTGCCATTCCTTCAGAGCTCAGTGCCATGAACGGCGGCTCCCACGCGCACGCGCTGGAGTAATGTAATCGCGCCTTCGGCTAATCAGATGGCCGGAGGACACGAACCAGGAAGCAGCACGGCCGGACATTTCGGCCGTCCTGTCGCTGAGGGGGCGGCACGGCGGGGGCTTCGTTTTAAGGTAAGTACTTCATAATAAGCTAGTATGCGATGCATACTAGCTCATTATGCCTTTCTCTTCACAGGGCTTTTTTTTCTCATTTTTTTTAAATGACTTTACTTCCTCTTTAATAAGTGATGCTGCTGTCACACAGATTAATCCCCCTTCAAATCATGCTAACCATATGAGTTTGACAGCAGTGTTTAATATTTCATTTTTGTTTAAGACCACTTAATAGGCCTGAATATTCTCTTTCTCTTCTAATTTGTGAATTGTTGTTTCCAAACAGTAAAGTGTCTCCTGCACACTAGCATGCTTAATGTGTTGTTCTCTTGAAGTGAAGCCTCTGTCTGTTTTGTTGCCTACGGTTAATGGTTACATTTATTTAACAGCATGTACTCATTCCAAAAGTAAAATCAATAAGGACATGATAAGAGAACAATAAGAGGATTGCAGACAAGATTTATCACAAAATTACACAGAGTTAAATCTACCCTAATACTATCTGAAACGCTGTCAATATCTTTTGCGTTTGCTTTGTACACTTAAAATCCACAAGAAAATCACACACGCTGCAGAACAGATAAACATTAGAAAGGCAATGGAACTGTCAAACAGGAGGAAAGAAAAAATGTATATATATATATATATATATATATATATATATATATATATATATATATATATACACCTAAGCTAGCTTATTTGTAATGGTACAGAGGAAGTATGGGGAAGGATCTAAAAATACATTATTTTTTATTGCAGGGCCATTCTCTATGGGGATTAAAGTAAGGCTCCATTCACTCTAGAGCGACTTGTCAGACGACTTGTCAGCCTGACAAGTCGCGGTCCCTCGCGGTCCATTGACTGCTACAGGACCCGTTCTAATAGGAGCGACACAAGTCGCTCCGACTTAGAAAAATGGTCCTGTACTACTTCGGGACGACCTCGGGGCGACTTGCATAGACATTCATCATATGGAGTCCGTGCAAGTCGCGCCGAAGTTGCGGTGCACGGGACTTCACAAGTCGCCCCCTGAAGTAGTACAGAGTCGTGCCACTGCAGTGTGAATGGGCTCTAAAACTTCACTCTCTGAATCAACATTGACTATTTTTAATCCTTATGCTGCTAGCATTAGTACATAGATAGGATAATATATTATATTTATTTGTGTTAAACTTTTTTTTTTACATTTTTTACATTTTTTTTAGTTACATACTGGTTTCCAGGCAAAGGCAAATGATGTCATACATCCCAGGAGTCTATAGGAAAGGAGGAGAGGAGGAGGGGTTTTCTCAGCTAAGCACACCATCCTGCATGCATACATTCCTGACCTAAGGGCAGATGGATTCCAAGAAGGAAATTCTACATAAATCATCTACCCTTACTTAAGATGGCGATGGCCATAAATGCTAGGGGATGTTTTTCAAAGTGATTTCTCAGAAAAATAAAGCATGGAGACATGGATGGATGGATAGATGGATGGATAATAAATAGGGTTTTTGGTTTGTGGTGATCAAACACAGTGTAGTTCCACTTTAAATCAGTAAAAAAATAAATTTATAAAAAGCATTAACACATATACCATTTGTTACAAAGGCACAGAAGATAACTCTAAGAGGGTACCTTAGTCTAAGTAATTCTTTTTTTTTGTGGGTGAATTGCATTAGTATGAAGCACCTGTAGATTTCAAACATTTTATCTATCTCTTAGATGATCTTAAAATAATGTATATGTGCAATAGGCAAGAGCAGACTAATTCTGTTCTGTAAGAAAGAAAAAGCAATTTTTCAATACACAGGACAATGTGGAGTTCAAATTATAGCTCTGTATGGAAGTCTATTCAATTTATATATTACCATCAGACTTACAAAATGCATCTACATCAGACAAATAGAATCAGTGTCTCTCTGCAAACTGATATGCACTGCATTGTGTTGTCTGATATAAATCCATATTGGCAGTTATTCTGCCAAGAGAGCATATGCCAGGTTAAAAATGCTCCAGCCAGCTAGGAAAGGTTTACCACAGGTCATGTTGTAACACATTTAAAGTTTTTAGCAGTCTCGATGGGTCAGAGTTAAATGAAATGTCATACCTGTTATACAAATAGAACTTAGTTTGATGTGAACAAGTAAAATGCAGAAGAAACATTCCATAAAGGAAACTTGGGGATTAATAACACTGTATAGTATTGATACTAGGCATAGATATGGGTAAATTAAAATAATGTTTGAATACATCTGTTTCTACACTAATAGTCCTATTCATGAAAACAAATAACCTATGTTTTTATGTATATGTTTGATCTTTTGCAGTTCTATGGTCCATCATGTTTGATACGCTTGAGGGCCTTTTTTCCATAGAATTTTATTGGAGAATTTTACAAGGTAGGTCACCAGGTTTTTCCTTAAAGTATCTGTGAACAAATACCTTGTAAAACAAAGGTAAAACAAAGTATAAATGCAAGGCAAAATGTTTTGTATATACAGTATCTCACAAAAGTGAGTACACCCCTCACATTTATGTAAATATTTAATTATATCTTTTCATGTGACAACACTGAAGAAATTACACTTTGTTATACATGCTGTACACCCACTACTTTACATTGTAGCAGTGTAAATTTGCTGTCCCCTCAAAATAACTCAACACACAGCCATTAATGTCTAAACCGCTGGCAAAAAAAGTGAGTACACCCCTAAGTTAAAATGTTCAAATTGGACCAAAAGTGTAAATATTTTGTGTGGCCACCATTATTTTCCAGCACTGCCTTAACCCTCTTGGGAGTGGAGTTCACCAGAGCTTCATAAGTTGCCACTGGAGTCTTCTTCCAATCCTCAATGACTACATCACGGAGCTGGTGGATGTTAGAGCCCTTGCGCTCCTCCACCTTCCGTTTGAGGATGCCCCACAGATGCTCAATATGGTTTAGGTCTGGAGACATGCTTGGCCAAACCATCACCTTTACCCTCAGCTTCTTTAGCAAGGCAATGGTCATCTTGGAGGTGTGTTTGGGGTCGTTATCATGTTGGAATACTTTCCTGCGGCCCAGTCTCCAAATGGAGAGGATCATGCTCTGCTTCAGTATGTCAAAGTAAATGTTGGCATTCATGGTTCCCTCAAAAAACTGTAGCTCCCCAGTGCCGGCAGCACTCATGCAGCACCAGACCATGACACTCCCACTACCATGTTTGACTGTAGACAAGACACACTTGTCTTTGTACTCCTCACCTGGGTGCCGCCACACATGCTTGACACCATCTGAACCATATAAGTTTATCTTGGTCTCATCAGACCACAGGACATGGTTCCAGCAATCCATGTCCTTAGTCTGCTAGTCTTTAGCAAATGCCAAATGTTATGGAGAAGAGGAGAGGGGGTGATCTGTAGTCATGTCCAAGGGTTACAGCTCTGCTCCTCCATAGATACAGTACGTATGTTTTCAGCCTTGAAGTGGAAGTGTGTTACTGACAGGATAACCAAGTAGGGTTGCCACCTCGTTGATATTTTACCCACCTGGCAGTTAAAAAAGGAAAATAGGACAATATGAAACCCCATCATTGAGTAAAAATAAACAGAAAAAGACTCAAAAGAGCAGACTAAAGCATCCACCACATCAAAGGACTAGTAAGCTGCAATATACAGCATAAATATATATATATATATATATATATATACTATACTCGCAAAAGTACCGAAAACACCTGGCTTTACACGCACATGAACTTTAATGGTATCCCAATCTTAGTCTGTAGAGTTCAATATTGAGTTGGCCCACCCTTTGCAGCTATAATAGCTTCAACTCTTCTGGGAAGGCTGTCCACAAGGTTTAGGAGTGTATCTATCGTAATGTTTGGCTATTCTTCTAGAAGTGCATTTGCGAGGTCAGACAATGATATTGGAGAGAAGGCATGGCTCGCATTTTGCACTCTAATTCATCCCAAAGGTGTTCTATCAGGTTGAGGTCAGGACCCTGAGCAGGCCAGTCAAGTTTCTCCATCCCAAACTACCTCACCCATGTTTTTATGGACTTTGTTTTGGGCACTTGTCCAAATCATTTGATGGAGAGGGGGGTAAAGTATGAGGTTGTTTTTCAGGGGTTGGGCTTGGCCCCTTAGGTCCAGTGAAGGGAACTCTTAAGGCGTCAGCATATCAAGACATTTTAGACAATTTCATGCTCCTAATTTTGTGGGAACAGTTTGAGGATGGCCCCTTCCTGTTCCAACATGACTGCGCACCAGTGCACAAAACAAGGTCCATAAAGGTATGGATGAATAGGTAATAGTAAACTCCGCGCTTATGGGTTATACGGATATAGATATGTTTTAGACTGCAGCCTCCCTTAATTATAGTCAGAAGACTATAAGAAAAGTAGAAAGGGGGTAGAGGGAATGGCGCTGTCCGATATCATAAATTAAATGAGGGCCAATGGTGGATATGGATTTTTAGAAATGATGTATGACCATATTTAACCTCCCTGGCGGTATGATTCTGTCAGGAATTACATACCAAAAGCGGTACAATTCTTTTCATGGAAATTTGGCTTATGTATTATAGGCCTACAATTCTTAGTAATTACTGACTTAAACCTGACCAAAACAAGACTCTAGTAGACATCCCAGATGTGATAAATTTGAAACACAAACGCATGAATTATAATCGAATCAATAATATAATTTTATTATATAATATATAACATATATAATAAGATTATATTATTGATTAGATTATAATTAATGCGTTATATATTATATATATGTGTGTTTATATATATATATGTGTATATATATATATATAATATATATAACGCATGAATTATGATCGAATCAATAATATAATTTTATATATATATATATATATATATATATATGTATATAGGTATTTATATATGTATATATATATATATATGTGTGTGTGTGTGTGCACATATAAATATATACATATATACACATATATACATATATACATATATGCATATATATATATATATATGCATATAATATATATAATATAAAATGTGTTTGTGTTTTGTGCAACGTTTTTTTTTTTTTTTTTTTTTTAATTTCCCTGCAGGGAACGGAACTAGGAAGTGATCACACCGACGGAGAGCGGCGGGGATCTCGGCTGGCGGTCACAGAAATGAGAGATCATCGCTGGATCACCAGGAGAAGGTAAGAGAACACCGCTGCGCTCTCTGCACATCCACCCCGAGCGTGACTCGGGGTTACCGATCCTGGTATGAAAAATCAACCCCGAGTCACGCTCGGGGTTACCGCCAGGGAGGTTAAAAGAGAAATACATTTCTATTTCTCTTTTAAATATGGTCATACATCATTTCTAAAAATCCATATCCACCATTGGCCCTCATTTAATTTATGATATCAGACAGCGCCATTCCCTCTACCCCCTTTCAAAGATATGGATGAGCCTTCCCAGACGAGTTGAAGCTGTTATAGCTGCAAAGGGTGTCAACTAGGGATGATCGAACGGTTCGGGTCGACCATCGGTTCGGCCCGAACATTGGGTGTTCGAGGTTCGGCCGAATTTAGAACTTTTTTGCCCAAAAAGTTCGGAATTCAGCAACCAGAACCGCCCAAAATGCAATGCTTCAGGAAATGGGCTTTAAAAGCCCGTGATTGGACCAGAACCATTAGCAAAAGCCAATTGAGGGGGCAGGAGAATGCTAGGAATGTGATTGGAGTGACTAGGGGGTCCCTAGACTAATCATTAGTGAATACGCCCCCCAGTATATAAGATCGCCCCCGCCATATTCCTAGCATTGTTATACTGGACATGGAAGAGAGTGGAAGCAGTTCTGTTAATTTTACTTTAAAAGTGTCATTTAGCTATTTATTAGTGTGAGGAAAGGGATATCTAGTGTAGTTAGAGTGCTCCTTTACACTTTAGTTAGCTTCAAAAATTTAGTTTCTGTAGGGAAAGTGTTAAGTGTAAGGGGACCGTAGTGTAGTGTAGGGTTAACTGGCAGTGACTGCTATGGCAGGGTGAAAAAACCCTTCCATAGCAGGGTGACCGCTATAGAGAAATGATCATTTCTCTGAATAGCTTCGGCACAGGCATATGGCTTCTCAGCAGCCAAGCATTTTTTATGCTGCAGGGGCTGCCACTGCCAGTGCCTTTTTGAGGACATGTTTGATGTCAGACATGACATCTGAACATGTGTATAGGGGGTATATATAGACATATATGTCTGTATATATACCCCTAGACATATATAGGTGTGATAGTAGCAGAAATAAATGCTTGCGCTAATGAAATCATTTACAGTAATATATTTCTGCTACTATCACACCTATATATGTCTAGGGGTATATATTCAGACATATATGTCTATATATACCCCCTATACACATGTTCAGATGTTTTGCCTGCCTCAAAAGAACCCAAAAAAATGCCAAAAAAACGCTAGCGTCAAAAAAAAAATGCCCAGGTGTGTTTTTGCTGGCATTTTTTGGGGGGTTTTGGGGGCAGGCAAAACATCTGAACTTGTGTATAGTGGTGTATATACACACATCCATATATTTATATACACACCTAGACATATAGGTGTGATAGTAGCAGAAATATATGCTGGCGCTAATGAAATCATTTACAGTAATATATTTCTGCTACTATCACACCTATATATGTCTAGGTGTGTATATAAATATATCTATGTGTGTATATATACCACTATACACAAGTTCAGATGTTTTGCCTGCCTCAAAAGAACCCCAAAAAATGCCAAAAAAACGCTAGCGTCAAATAAAAAAAAATGCCCAGGTGTGTTTTTGCTGGCATTTTTTGGGGGTTTTTGGAGGCAGGCAAAACATCAGAACTTGTGCACAGTACCACTATACACAAGTTCAGATGTTTTTCCTGACTGCAAAGATCCCAAAAAAATGCCTTCTATTAAACCGGCAAGGTGTTACAGGAGCGGAGCCAACCCCCTGTCAGAAAGTTTTCTAATACAAACGATCTTTTTATTTCTGGTTCTGGACATGCTACAGAGCTGAAACTTCACATGTACACTTTTTTCAATAATTGGGTTTTTTATCAAAAATGACAATTTTTAAGAACTTTTTTTGTGTGATTAATAGTTAATGGGGTATAACCCAGAACCCTAGGCACTTTTTAGGGGCATTTATTGGGTTTTAGGGCTTCAAAATGGTGTTTTTTGATTACCGAAGTTCATTGATTTCAATGGGGTTCTGAAATCCGAACCGAACTTTTGGAAAATTCGGGTGTTCTGGTCGCACCGAACTTTTCAAAAGTTCGATTATCCTTAGTGTCAACTCAATATTGAATCCTACAGACTAAGATTGGAATGCCAATAAAATTCATGGGTGTGTAAAGGCAGGTGTCTCAATACTTTTGGTAATTTAGTGCATATATATATATATATATATATATATATATATATATATATATATATACTGCTCAAAAAAATTAAAGGAACACTTTTTAAACAGAGCATAAAGTCAAATAAACTCCTGGGATATTGATCTGGTCAGTTGAGTAGCAGGGGGATAGCTTTGGTGAGAGTAGATTTGGTGTTAATTAAATTAACAGGTGCACTAGATGGGCAACAATGAGGTGACCTCCGAAGCAGGAATGGTTTTGCAGGTGGAAGTCATCAACAAAGTGTTCCTTTCATTTTTTTGAGCAGTGTATATAAATAAATACATTTATTTTTTTCCTCTATATTCCTCTGGTGATCTAGCCAGTAACACAACCTCCTGTATTAGAGTGCCTATACTCTGGGTGAAGAAGCACATGGTATATAACAGACAGCAGCATTGTCAGTGTAGGGGGAGGGAGGTTTTAGATGTAATAGCAGATTTAAATAGACTAACAAATTGAAGCCAAACTCCAACTTACACTTTTTAATCAGTTACAGCAAACCATTGTTTTCCTTTTGAGATAAACTCCAGCTCACACTTTTTAATCAGTTACAGCAAACCATTAATTTCCCTTTGAGATAAAGGTTTTATGAATAAATAAAAGCTGGTTATTATAAGCATCTTGACAGTGTCACATGGTTTATCTCATTCCTGTAAACTGATACATTAGGAAGAGAGCTTCTTTTGAAAAACAACAGACTTCGACCCGGTCCACACTGCCACGACACAAGTCGCTCCAACTTAGAAAAAGGTTCCTGCACTACTTTGGGGCGACATCGGAGCGGCTTGCATTGACTTCTATTATAGAAGTCGTTTGCAAGCCGCGATGAAGTCGTGCTGCACAGGGCGGCTCAAAGTCGGGGAGACTGAGTCGCCCCAGTGTGAATAGGCTCTTACTGGCCAGATCACCAGATGAAAATCGAAGAAAGGAAGCCTAAAAAATAAAACTATTGCAGACATTGTATGTAAGAATTGGTAAGCTCCAATATAATAAATATTTGCTTTTGGGTTTAACACAGCTTTACTGTGTTACTTTAAAATGTTGTATTTTTTTTTTGTTTTGCATAGTTGAGAGGGCTTAGAACACCTATTAGTTTTGTATTGCTGTGTGTGCTACTGGTAGGGAGATTAACCCTCTTTATTTGTCCTGTTTACCATTATCATTTAAAGTTTAAAAAAAAAAAAATGGGTTGACATCAGAACTTTAATAGAAGGGAAATTGTCCAATGGAGACACTAGTTCTGGTGACCCAGGTGACACACCGGGGGTTCCCTCAATTTGGAGGGATATTCTCTCACTTCCTTGTTTGGTTATAGGAAGGAAGTCAAGAGAAATCTCCCCAATAGGGAACTGATGGCAAAAAAAATTGATGGGGGTTATAACCCAATGGTTAAGCCATTGAAAAGTAGTACTCTCTATCTAACATAGTACTCTTTATATATTTAACCTGGAGGTTTTTTTCTAAGCTGCTGGAAATTTGAAAATTTTGATATATTACATACAACTACTAATATTAAGCAGAGGCAGTGGTCTCACCAGTTTAGTGTAACTTGGGTTTCCTATTTCTGGTATAGTTGGTAATATTTGGCCCTTTACGAGCAGCCAAATCCAGTCCTATTAGTCTGTAGATCACTTTTCCTTTCTTGACAATTTCAACCTTTGTCATTTTTAGAGCAGCCACAGGTGTTTTTTTTTTCTGTAAGCCGTGAATCCTTGCACAGTCAAGTAGTAGCTTCTACCCAGCTATCCCTGACACTTCTCAAGCACAGGAGATCCAGTTAGGGTCTCATACACATGGATGCATTTGCCCATACAGTGTTTAAAAATAGGAGTATTTTAGAGCCTGGGAGTCACAGTTGGTGCATACAACCCATTTCCAGCAGCCTGTCAAAATCAACGAAAGCATGAAATACACACTACACATACCCAAGCATTACTTGAATCAAGGCCATATGCATACAGTGATTTATGCCCTGAACACAGAAAGTCTACGTTTAGAACATACGTCCCTGTACACAAGTACCATTCAGATATGTGTAGCCGCTATTTATTTCACGCTGTCATTAACAGGCTGTTGACAGGCTGCTGCCAGCGGGCTGTGCATGCCATCTGTGACTCCCGGGTGCCTATTTTTTATGCTATAAGAGCAAATGTATCCATATGCATGAGCTCTAAAGATGCTTCTTCCAGGTCGACTTCTTGCACAGACCCTCCAGTAGGGCAAATGTAATCCACAGGGCTTTGACACTCGGGCACCTCTGGAAGGTTGCTCCAATCATTTATCATCTTTCCGCAGGTCACGCCACTGAGTAAAATCCCCAGCTATTGGCTGGAGACGATAAATATTAATAACTCAGTTATAGGTTCTTTACACACTGACTAGAACTTCCTCAACCATTGCAGGCAGAAGCAACCAATATCCTGATATTAGAAAAAACCTTCAGAGCACATGAAAAGCACAAAAAGCTTGGGATGGATACAGCCCGGTCTCAGCTTCTAGAAAAAAAAATGAAAATACCCAATTTAACCAGGAAAGCTCCAGATTAACACAGGTTCCCTATACATAGATTAGCATAATGGATTAGCTGGTAAAAGAGAAACAAAGCCTTTGAAGCCAGATGGTTTAAATATCTTTGAAACTGCAAGTAATAGGAGTGCCTGTTGCTAAAGAACTGATGATTAAGCATCTGTCAGTGTGGGTGATTTTACATAAAGTAGTGAGCTTCCAGAATGCGATTATTTAAGCATTTAGATGATGCCACTGGAATCATTTTGATTTCTGAGTGTAATTTTCCTTCCTGGAAATGTGTGTTTACAAGTAGTAATGGTCTGGGCCTCACTTGCTCTTGCTATACATGATCAGAATTCATCTGAATTATGTAATCCTATTTTTTAAACCACCCTGTCTCTACTCTATATGTAAGTGCTTAATGGCAGGAGCCTGCAAAAGAACAAGACACACTTCAAGAGCTTCTGGCACTGCTGCTATGCAACACTTACATAACACATGTTCCCCACTGTGTCTTATGGTTCTTCCCATGGACCCCTACTTTTCTACAGAACACATTTCCCTCATAGAGGCCAGCAGGAGCTAACACAGCATGGAGCATAGGGAACTCTATCTGATACGCAGTGACACTAGGAGCATTATTTTCTATTCTTTTACAGGATTGTTGCTATTGAGTAATTTTTGGATACCAACAGGGATGCTTTAAAGGGGTTTTTGCATCCAATTCAAATCCTGTAAAGCCTGGCTTTAAATGCCATCAACTTCCTGGTTAAAATGCCATCAACTCTTTTGTCACACTTTATTTTTTAAATTTGCACATCTTAAAATATAAATAAAATACAATTTAAAAATCTTATAGTTTCCTTCTTTTTTTTAACCTCATTTTATTCAACTAGTAAGCATGGCAGTCTTTTATTCAAGAATGACAACTTTCCCTGAGCAGCACCCTAAGTAGGATCTGTGTTGTCTTTCTAGGACGTGCACTCCCTGTGGTGGACTCTAAAGGCTCGTACACACAAAAAACGGGATGTGCAGGCTATAAAATATGTATTGTACATGAACACAACGTCCGATTTTCATTTAATTAGTACAGTTTTAGTCCAAATAAAATCATAAGAGCAAGACTAGGCATGCTTGGAAACTAATGAATACATACAAAACAATTTAACACATGACATCACTTCTGAAGTTGAATTTTCGTATTAAAGTAACCTCTTCACTATCCATAACTATACTAGCATGCAATAAAAAACTAAAGAAAATTCATCCGATAATCTGATTGTGTGTAGGAGGCTTAAGCACGAGGAGAGGAAAATAATGACAGTCTACACAAGTCCTAATGCAGATTCTATTTAAATTGAAGGAATATTCCCTCTTATACACCATAACAAATTTCCACATAAGAAGATTGTCAATTATATACTGTTTCTGTTCCAATTCAAAAAATGTACTGTATAAAAATCAGTCTCTATGATAGAAACATGGATCCCTAGGACAAGTGAGGTTGCATCTCCCCAGTGATGACACAGAGTCTATTGTTATCAGCCCAAAGATCCCGTAGAATAGATTTAAAATGAACTAAAAGGTCAGCATGACAAAAAAGAACAAATGTGCCTTGATCCATACTTATTTACAAACTATACTCACAAACAATGTTTTAATGTATTGGCACATGCTAAGTAATTTTTATACGTATAAACAGATTCTAATAAGAAAAAACCTCTCAGGTCTTACTGAACACTTTTAGTGTTAATAGACTACTGGTGGTTGGAATCATCCACCAGAATAGGTTTAGGACGTAGCTGATGAGAATGTGCTTGACCCATTTTAAGTGCCATGGATCAGTAAGAGGGTATAAATATATAGAGATACTAGAGGGCTGTATTTGGACTTCAATATGTTATCATCAAATAAGAATTTAAAAGGCACAGCAGTTAGCCTGTCATAATGTAGTTTCTTTATTGTTTCTTCAAATGCAGTGCCTTAGTTAAACAAAATTTGCATAAATTGTGTCTGAAGATCTATAAGCCTGGACACCAGAAGATTGACTTATAAATAATTCACATAACTATCCGCCCAGTAAAAGTGCATGTACCTTCCTTCTGTGCAAATGGGAAAAAAAATAAATGTAAATAGACTATATGCCTTACTGCGTGAATGATGGACCTAAGTATTATAGAAAATTCTTATGATACTTAGACCCATCCAGTGGCCAAATGTGGCATATTCTGTTTCAAACCAATGATTTACATTTGAATAATACTGGAAATAGCCTATTTACATTCGTAGGTTGACCACAGAATAAATGTATATGTATTTTCACTGGACAATTGGCTATGCAAATTCATTATAAATCAACCCCTTAGAATTATACCTTACCTTACCTTATACCTTAAGCAGCCCATAAATGACCTAATTTTCAAAATTCAGAAAATTGCTTAATTCCCCCATCAGCCCAATCAGTGTTAATGGAGGAATGCCTCCCACGGTGCTATTGTGTTCTGCCAGCATGGGGAGCCTTCCTGGCTGGCAGAACACAATGATAACTGCTAGCGGCTAAAGCTGCTGGCAGTAATCAAATGTAGAAAAAAAAAAATCAGACAGGCCGGTTGTCCCCAAGGTGATCAATGAATCAAATTGGGTACAATCCGCCTACCCATACATGGATCGAATCTCGGCTGGTCCTTGCTGAATCAACCAAAATTCAATCCATGTATGCCCAGCTTAAGAAACACGTTCACCCCTCATGCATTTGGACCATGGATCCTGTGCAGTCACCAGTTTTTATATTTCCAAATATTGACTCTCTTTCCCATTTACCCCAGGCCACAAATATTGGCTTAATCGTTTATTTCAATGGTACATGCCATGAATATGATTTAAATGAGTAACTGCACAAGTGTGTACATAATTCACAATATCAAGCACAAGAAAAATGCTGCTAGAGACATGTAGTCTGCACAAGTCTGCAATAGAACACACAAGGAATTGTCATTCACATGGTGAACCCCCCCAGAGGCATTACACTGGCAACTGTATATGCCATCTCTCAAAGAAGTTTCTGAGGGCATATATAAGCCGTATTCCCTTTATTCAATAGCTTACATGAGATACAAGAATGTTTGAATTGTAGCCAACTAAGGTTTTGCATGCATAGTGCATGCCTTCTCAAGCCTTACTCACTCACCTGTGAAATGCAGCTATTCAGAGAAGGATGATTACATAGGGTACTGCCCCAGGGATGAGGTAATTACATAGGGCACACATTCAGAGACATGATGGCCAAATGAGTCCCATACTAGGCATGGTATGACCATATTTGGCACCACTTTTGAGAAATGGCATTTATATGGGGCAACCCACCAGGCATATGGCTACTACAATGCAAAGATATTGTTACTACATAAGACAACATGGCAGGTACATTATAATGCCTGGCAAGAACATGCTTGCTTTTTTGGGTACTTTATCATGTGCTTCTTACAGGTCATCCTTCTTGATGATTGTGTAAATCATTAGCGCTATATGAATGCCTGCCATAAATACAGTAAAAAAATAAACTCATGAATGCTAATGTCTTCTTTCCTGTGAGATACTAATGGGTAACATATTCTGACACAGTGTCTATAAAGCAAAACTTTTATCATCCACATTTCTACTGTTTCAAGATTTAGAAAACTACTACTGTGGAGTGTCAACTAAAAACTGGACAAAGGGGCATTTTGATAAAAGAAACCAGGCCAAAAAAGTATAAAGTTCATACAGACCAATAGTTTTAAGAAAAAACTCAGCAGCATTTAGTAATGATCAGGGCTGGCTCAAGACATTGTGCTGCCTGGGTCCAAGAATAAAATGCTGCCCCCCCCAAAAAAAATCACACCCTCCAAGAGCCCCCACATTCTTTAGGACTATGAAAGCAGTCAGATGGGTGTGAGTGTGTACGGAGTGACAGCAGGAGCAGGACAGAGCAGTAGACACTGGGCAAATGAGCGCACCAAGCTTTCTACTGTCTATAGTGCCACAGTGCCCTGCAGTGCTGCAGGCATGGTACAGGAGAATGCAGGGCTGTAGGCAGGGTACAGGAGAATGCAGTGCCGCAGGCATAATACAGAAGAATGCAGAGCTGTAGGCATGGTACAGGAGAATGCGGGGCTGTGGGCATGGTACAGGAGAATGCAGGGCTGCGGGCATGGTAAAGGAGAATGCAGGGCTGTAGGCATGATACAGGAGAATGCAGGGCTGTGGGCATGGTACAGGAGAATGCAGGGCTGCAGGCATGGTACAGGAGAATGGGGGGGCTGCGGGCATGGAACAGGAGAATGTGGGGCTGTGGGCATGGTACAGGAGAATGCGGGGCGGTGGGCATGGTGCATGAGAATGCGGGGCTGCGGGCACGGTACAGGAGAATGTGGGGCTGTGGGCATGGTGCATGAGAATGCAGGGCTGCGGGCATGGTGCATGAGAATGCGGGGCTGAGGGCATGGTGCAGGAGAATGCGGGGCTGTGGGCATGGTGCAGGAGAATGCGGGGTGCGGGCATGGTACAAGAGAATGCGGGGCTGCGGGCATACTACAGGAGATGCAGTGCATCTTCTGTAGTATGCCTGCAGCCCCGCATAATGGCAGGTAGTGTGGCTGTGGAGCAGTGTCACTTACCTGTTCCTAAAGGCGCCTTAGGATTTAAAAATGGCGCTTCCCGGCGCCAACACATCACTGCGCATGCCCCGCCGCGGCCGCTCGGGAAAGCCCGTACATGTTCGGCTATTCCCGGAAATAGCCAAGCATTTACGGGCTTTCCCGAGCGGCGACGGCGGCGCATGTGCAGTGTGCATGTCAGGCCGGCCGCCGCGGACCTTTTTTTTTGGAAGATATGAATAGTGGTATAAAACTGTCTATAGAGGACCTGATATTGTCATAAACTCAGGACAGCCCATGGCCACCCCGTTTTATTGATCAGGGGGAACTGTCAACACTCCTTTGATCCCAGAGAAAAAGAGAGATCCCTAACCAGTTCTCGGTTCTCATGGTACCATCTAAGCAGGAACATCTATCAAGTTTGAGAACCGATAACACCTGGCTCATCGACTGAACTCTGATAACACCCAGGACATTGACTGGAAGTATTCTTCCTCTACAATTCTACCTTATTTTGCTATTGCTGAATTATGTATCTATTTCTTTGAAACACCTTTTTTCTGTAAATATTTTATTTTCACCAACTTTGACCTTTTCATTATTAAAACCTTATTTTGAAAAGTGTTAACCTTGTCCCTAAGCTCTTAATGCAAGCTAACAAAGAACCTGTCTCTTGAAGAGTGCTACTGTATAGAATAAATCCTCTAAACATACCTGTCTGTGGTGACAGTGTGTTACAGACGATCATTCTAAAATCCTAATTGATATTTCTAAAATTAAGAGCTTCCTACTGCTCGGACCAAAATAGGTGTGGTGGCATTTAAAGGGTTAAATGCTTAATTAGCCCAGTGACAATCGCTCTCAGGCTACTGACACCTAGATTGTGGTCCCGCGAGCTGGAAAATATTTGTGCAGGGTGCAACTGAGAGTGACATTGTTACGTAAGTGACAGTGCGGTCTTAAATTGGCTGGTCCTTTGTCACGAGTTAGTGAGAAGGGCAGGGATCTGATATTAGCGTCCATAACACTTATTGTGTCAGCTCTCAGATTACTGGACAGAGGGGCTGATATTAATTCAATGTATGTGGGGATGCGAAGTTGGAAGTTGCATGGCTGAACCAGGAAGATGAATTGCTTATTCAAGAAGTAGGTGTCAGCTGTCTAATATTGCAGAGAAGAAAATGTGTGCAAATCACAAGAATGGCTGAATGCAATCACAGATCCTTTGACAGGTAAATCACGGTTATATAGGTACTTTAATTTATTTTTTAGCCATTTGCCTAGAAAGTGCTTAACTTTAAATAAATATTATTATGCAGGTGCTTTGAGGGAGTCAACATCAACACATACATTCCACCAAACGGCCTTCTCTTCATGTAATTGGCCCATTTGCAAATTCATAGTCTGAGTCCAAGCCTTATTACTACTGTTAAACAACTTGACTAGGGTGTACATAATAGAATTGACATCCTTTAGTGAAGCAATCATATCTTTAAAATTAGAGTAATTTATTTTATTTTGAAATAAGAACTGCATTTAAAAATGCATTGCATTGGATGGATAGTATGTACATTTGTAGCAGATATATGGTGGCCAGATAAAGGATTACTGTCAAGTTAGAAAAGTCAGAAATGTTTTCATTTGATACCAAATGATTAGGATTTTTACAGAAATTCAGCTTTTAACAATAGTATCAATATTTCTTTCTGCTCATCCTTTTCATGGTATTTACTTTTATTTTCTGAATCCTGAAGAAATAATTACAGAAGACTGATACAGCTGTACAGTCTGTCTTCTAAGCGCATTTGATGTAAGTTTCCAATATACGCTGCACATAATGCAGAGCTCATTCATCACACTGATTTTATCATGCAGTCAGAAAAATAAAATGTCACTAAAAGATAAAAGCACTGACTGGTATGTTAAATTGCCTAAAAAAATTCCAAAATCAATAATAATTTTCTTTTGTAGATCATCATAAAATATGAGACAAGCTCATAAAATACATACAGATTATGTCTTTTTTTTTTCTGGAATGCTGTCTTACATGAGTGCAAGATATCGTTTTACACCCATTTTCTTGGGAGCAGAGATGAAAGCAGGAGGGCAACTACATTTATCTAAAAGCTTGTTTCATTATGTCTACTTTTCTAAAAAATGCTCTCAAATACCATGCATAGATTGTGGGACTCTAACAAAACTAGACAAGCCCAAAAAAATTAGAAGAAACTGTGTGTATTTTAATGCATATTATTTATTGTAAAACAAATAGAATAACCGCGCTAATGAAACAAAGAAAAAAGCTGCAGCTTCAAGTGTGACAACACCCCAAAATAATATATAAACCAATAAGTCATGCTAAACAAGTGAAAATAGGATAAAAAAAAAAATCCCTCAAATTGAAAAAGAAAAAAATGGACGCCATAGCAGATCTGCTTAGAAGGCAGTTATCACTTATGAATGCCCTATATCTGAAAGATTGGTCTGATCGTTCCATCTCCTTGAATCTTCAACATTTATTGTCCCATTTGAAGCGTTTTCCTTACTATGGTCTGGTAAGGATTCATTTTTACCGGGTGCAGTTATTACTAGTTTACTCCTCTCCCTCTCCTATTTCATCCATCGGAAGAGGATTCCTACTGTGTGCCCCCCCCCCTTCTGCATCAAACTGAGGTCCATATTATGCACTTCTCTTCTTGCTTCTGGTAATAAGTACCTACTCCTACCCCTCCTATATCACACTGAGGTGTTTCATATCTTTTTTAATTCACTTTGGAGTTGCTGGGTCACTTCTTTAGTGTATTATTTATCAATTTTTTTTGTGTGGTGTTATGCTATGGCGTCCCTTTTTTCTTTTTCAATTTCAGGGATTTTTGACGTCAAAATACTTCATTCACATCTAAACTGGATTCTACATTTCTTAAAAAAAATAGGAGGATTGCGTTACATGTCATTTATATACTCATCTCTGGTAAGCAGTTTCCCTATCAGATGTGGATTTCCTTGTGTCACGGTGTTAACCACTTTTGCACCTAAGAATTTATTAACTATTTTTTGTGGACTATATCAATATTTTTTGATCCTATTTTCACTTGTTTGGCCCGACTTGTTGGTTTATATATTATTTATTGTGCATATATACTGTATTTACTCTATATGGAATTTGCTGTTTTTAAGGCAAAATTTTAGAAATGTACATGTTCTTTAACTGAAAACAATTTTATTTTTCATTTTCCCATTGGAGTTTTTTATGATCCCTGTACATTTTCCAGTTCTCTCCACGCGTAAAATAGCATGCTTCTTTGAAATACACCTGAGCTTTTACCTGAAGGCACAGAAAATGTGAAATTTAAACTAGTATCCAAGAAGTAAAAAAAAAAATGTTTGGGAAGCACAGCATTTTTATATACAGTATCTCACAAAAGTGAGTTCATCCCTCAAATTTTTGTAAATATTTGATATCTTTTCATGTGACAACACTGAAGAAATGACACTTTGCTACAATGTATAGTAGTGAGTGTACAGCTTGTGTGTAAATTTGCTGTTCCCTCAAAATAACTCAACACACAGCCATTAATGTCTAAACCACTGGCAACAAAAGTGAGTACACCCCTAAGTGAAAATGTCCAAATTGGGCCCAATTAGCCATTTTCCCTCACCGTAGTCATGTGACTCGTTAGTGTTACAAGGCTATAAGAAGATTGCCAAGACACTGAAACTGAGCTACAGCACGGTGACCAAGACCATACAGCGGTTTAACAGGGCAGGTTTTACTCAGAACAGGCCTTGCCAAGGTTGACCAAAGGAGATGAGTGCACTTGCTCAGTGTCATATCCAGAGGTTGTCTTTGGGAAATACACGTATGAGTGCTGTCAGCATTGCTGCAGAGGTGGTCATCCTGTCAGTGCTCAGACCAAACGCCACACACTGCATCAAATTGGTCTGCATGGCTGTCCTCCCATAAAGAAGCCTCTTCTAAAGATGATGCACAAGAAAACCCGCAAACAGTTTGCTGAAGACAAGCAGACTAAGGACATGGATTACTGAAACCATGTCCTTTGGACTGATGCCAATTTTAGCTGTCAATTTGTTGAAGTAATCTGAAGGAATTTCACCCCAAGCTTCCTGAAGCACCTCCCACAAGTTGGATTGGCTTGATGGACATTGCAAAATGGAGTGATAGCCTTCCTTATTCAAAATCCCTTTTACCTTGTACAAATCTCCCACTTTACCAGCACCAAAGCAGCCCAAGATCATCACAATACCTCCACCATGCTTGACAGATGGTGTCAAGCACTCCTCCAGCATCTGTTCACTTGTGTCTCACAAATGTTCTTCTGTGTGATCCAGACACCTCAAACTTAGATTATTCTGTCCATAATACTTTTTTTCCAATCTTCCTCTGTCCCATGTCTCAGATATGGCTTTTTCTTTGCCACTCTGCCTAGAAGGCCAGCATCCCGGAGTCGCCTCTTCACTGTGGACGTTGAGACTGGCATTTGGTGGGTACCATTTAAAAAAAGCTGCCAGTTGAGGACCTGTGAGGCGTCTATTTCTCAAACTAGAGACTCTAATGTACTTCTCTTCTTGCTTTGTTGTGCACCAGGGCCTCCCACTTCTCTTTCTATTCAGCCCATTTCTGCTGTTCTCTGAAGAGAGTAGTGCACACCGTTGTAGGAAATCTTCAGTGTCTTGGCAATTTCTCGCATTGGACTAGCCTTCATTTCTCAGAAAAAGAAAAGACTGTCGAGTTTCAGAAGAAAGTTCTCTTTTTCTGGCCATTTTAAAAGAGTATAATCGAACCCACAAATGCTGATGCTCCAGATACTCAACTAGCTCAAAGGAAGGCCAGTTTTATAGCTTCTCTAATCAGCACAAAAGTTTTCAGCTGTGCTAACATAATTGCACTTAGCTAACACAATGTACCATTAGAACACAGGAGTGATGGTTGCTGGAAATGAGCATCTGTACACCTATGTAGATATTCCATTAAAATCATCAGTTTCCAGCTAGAATAGTCATTTACCACATCAACAACGTCTAGACTGTATTTCTGATTAATTCTTCAATGAAAAAAACAGTGCTTTTCTTGCAAAAATAAGGATATTTCTAAGTGACCCCAACCTTTTGAACGGTAGTGTATATGTACTATATATATATATATATATATATAGTATAGTATAGTATAGTATAGTGTGTGTATATATATATATATATATATATATATATATATATATATATATATATATATATATATATATATATATATATATATATATATACACACACACACACTATATTGTCAAAAGTATTGGGATGCCTGCCTTTACACACACTGAACTTTAATGGCATCCCAGTCATGGTCCGTTCAATATTTAGATGGTCGCCCTTTGCAGCTTCATAACCACTTAATCTCTTCTGAAAAGGCTATACACAAGATTTAGGATTGTGTCTATGGGGATGTTTGAACATTCTTCCAGAAGCACATTTGTGAGGTCAGGCACTGATGTTGGACAAGAAGGCCTGGCTCGCAGTCTTTGCTCTTTTGCATCCCAAAAGTGCTCTATCGGGTTTGGGTCAGGACAGTCAAGTTCCTCCACCCCAATCTCGTTTATCTATGTCTTTATGAACCTTGCTTTGTGCACTGGTCCAAATCATTTGGTGGAGGGGGGGGGGATTATGGTGTGGGATTGTTTTTCAGGGGTTGGGCTTTGTTCGAGTGAAGGGAACTCTTAAGACGTCAGCATCCAAAGACATTTTGGACAATTTCATGCTCCAAGCTTTGTTGGAACAGTCAGGGGATGGCCCCTTCCTGTTCCAAAATGACTGCGCACCAGTGCACAAAGCAAGGTCCATAATGAAAGGGATGAGCTAGTTTGGGGAAAAGGAACTTGACTGGCCTGCACAGATGCCTCCTTTCCAATCCAAAATCATTGCATTACAAATTATAAAAGGGAAAAAAAAACCTGTGGGTGAAAAAAGTCAGTTAACCACTTAAGCCCCGGAGGATTTGGCTGCTAAAGGACCAGGGGTTTTTTTGCGATTTTTTACTGCGTGACTTTAACGGACAATTGCGCGGTCGTGCGACGCTGTACCTAAACGAATTTGACGTCCTTTTTTTCCCACAAACAGAGCTTTCTTTTGGTGGTATTTGATCACCTGTGCGATTTTTTGATCACGCGCTATAAACAAAAAAAGAGCGTAAATTTTGCAAAAATAGCAATATTTTTCACATTTTTTTATATGAAATTCCCCAAAAAAAAAAGTAAAAATCAAAATTTTTTAACATTTTTCGGCCAATTTGTTTTATGCTACCTATGTTTGGTAAAAAAAATCGCAAAAAGCGTATTTTGATTGGTTTGCGCAAAAGTTATCGCGTTTACTAACAAAGAGAAAGATTTTTGTCATTTTTGGTGTTTTTTTTTTTAACGCGTAATGGCGGCGATCTGCGATTTTTTTTTCGGTACTGCGACATTGCGGCGGACAGATCGGACCCTTGACTGACATTTTTGACACTTTTGGGGTTACCAGTGACATTACTGCAGTAATCAGTGCTATACATATGCACTGTTACTGCAAAAATGACACTGGCAGGGAAGGGGTTAACTTTATTGGACAGGGAGGGGTTAAGTGTGTCCTAGGGGCGTGCTTTCTACTGTGTAGGGACATTCCTATTGGTGTAAAAGCAAAGATCAACCATTCTACATAGTAGAACGGTCAGATCTTTACTTTTACACAGGGAGAACTGACAGGCAGCTTGTTTACACAAGCTGCTCTGTCTTTCTCCCTTCACAGGAGCGATCGCAGTGTGACTGGCGGACATCGAGTCCGCCGGTCACACGCACTGACTTGCCTGTGAACGAGCCGCGGCGGGCGCGCGCCTCGGCGGGCGCGCGCCCGCCCGCGATAGGCTCGCAAGTCAGTGACAGGCGAGTGACGTACCGATACGTCACTCTGCCTGGCCGGGGCTGACCGCCGCAGTATTTAGTCGTGCGGCGGTCGGCAACCGGTTAATGCACTTACCTTACCCCCTGCTTCCATACTGCAGGGTTTGACATCGCCATCTTTCTTTTGAAACTAAATTGTCAAGTTGGCCAAAAACATGAGGCTTCACCATAGACCAGTAGTGCCTTCCCATAATATTGTGGACTCCTCAGCTTTTTTTATGATCCTGCCGTAAGGATTGTGATGTCACCCTTGCTTAAGTGGAAGCCAGGGGTAAGGTAAGTACTAACTTGCTTTTTCTACCCACATTTTTTTTTATATTTTAGTGCAGTGTGTTGGCACGAAAGAGAGAGTCCAAAGTAAATAAGCAGCATTTTTATTGCAAAGGTTGCTTTAATACCATGACTTAAATATTGACCTGTCTAAATGGTACAAGCCTGAAAAAAGGCATCAAACCTGTTTTGATTCAGCACATCACACAACTAATGTACCCCTGCATTTGAAATCTATACCTCTTACTAACATTTCTTTAGAAAACTGAAAAAAGAAATGTTCTAAAAAAAATCATAATGTGTAATAATATTAATAATGTAATATAGGTACTATGTATAACAATCTTACAAAGTTAAAATAGCATCTACAGTATAGACACCTTAAATAAATATTTTATTACCCACTCCCCTCTTAATTATGATCTTAACATTCCCATACACTTACACTCACATGGTCATAAACTCAACTGTTGAGGTACTGAGCAAACAATCTTAGCCAGAAGATTTCATAATTTGGTCACACAAAATTTCAGAATGGGGTTGATATTAGAACAAGGGTCTGACTTCAGATATTGCAATTTTAATTTTAACAAGGGTAGTTCAAATGCATTCTTGTAAATATAGTATGCTTTTTTTATTGTATCTGAGGCAGTCTATTGTTATTATGATACTCCAAAATATCCTTTTAACATTTAAATTAATATGTAAATGTAACCGTGTTCATTTTTAAATCTCATTACAATTTTGTCTGGACATTTTAAATCAACACAGTGCAAAAGCACATTAAGCTAGCAGAATTATGTTTCAAATATGTTAAAGTTCACTAATAAATCCAGACCGCTAAACCGTGATTTTAAACGTTTTTTTTCCAAATGAACACATGGCAGTTGCTGATATGGTCTGGTCAAGTGTGGTTGGGTTTTACAAAGAAAGCAGTTAGCTTATCGTATGTTGCAGAAGATGGCTCACACTTTGTTATATGGGAATATATTACTCCTATTTTGTATGCAATTGGAATACTGCATTTAAAATGGAAACAGTTTAAAATAAAAAGCAAAATAGGCTAGGTGAAATAAATTATTACGACAAGAATTAAGGGACAGATTTCAGCCTAAACTATGAACACTAAGAAAAGACTATTCTGGTGCATTAAAAAGAGACAATGAAGAGGTTATGAATACTTTTTACCAGAATAGAGTGTAACCGTTGCTTGAAATTTACTAAACAGGTTCAAAGTTAGGAGCAATAATGCAAAATAGCTTCAGGATGGCAAACACAATTTCTGCATACTCTGCAGAATAGTACAAAACAGAAAGTTGCACGAACACAGACTCTTTACAGCAATGTCTCTGGCTTAAAGCAGTTGTATACCCCGCTTGGTCATTTTTACCCACAGGTAAGCCTATAATAAGACTCAATGTTAGCCCCCCCCCCCCCCATATATTTATTTTCTTCTTTCTCTTCCTTTCGGTTTGGTCTTATCTCTCTCTCTCTCTCTCTCTCCTCTCCCCATATGCCCCTTCTTCCCTCTCCTTCTTTTTCACACTGTTTTTTTAGGTTTCTACTTGTCGGGTACAAGTAGCCGCTACCTCCGCAATGAGCTACAAAATGCATAGTAAAAAGCACAATACTAATCAGAAGAACCCGATCTATAGCTGAACCCCCCCCCCCCCCCCCCATTTCGGGTTGTCACACTCCGGTAACAGGCTCTCTTCAGACACTACACATATCAGTGCAGAGTTACAATATATCTCACCCTTTGGACTGCCTTCATTACATGCCACCAATCACCATACAGAAGTACCCTGGAGCCTGCACACATCTCTAACCCCCTCTCCGGTAGGGTGATCTGGAATTGTGACATGTTAAAGTTATGCTTTGTTGTTTGTCTTTTTTATTATTGAAGCAACATTTACTATCTGTCTCAAATTCAATAACTTGCTTGTTCTGGAGTGGCTTGTTGCCACATGTAAGCCATGTACTAGTTGTATATATTAAAGCAATTCTGTATTGCAAACATCTTTTCAATAAAATTTATTTGGAAAAAAAAAAATAAGGCTTATCTGTAGGTAAAATTAATATCTTCTAAACCTGCACGGTTAGGAGATATTCACCCTGCATATAGCCGCTGACATCAGCGGCGCATGCACTCTGAAGGTCCGCTGGAACTGCAGAGCTTCTTGCGGGCATGGAGGGCTCCCGCGCGCATGCGTGAGAGTGACCTCAATGTGGCTCCAGCCACTCACAGGGCCAGAGCCCGCGAACCAGGAAGAAACACTGAGGAAACATGTCAGCCGCCTTAGTTGTGATTGGGCGCCGCTGCAGGGGCTTTGTTCTAAGGTAAGTATTTCATAATGTGCTAGTATGAAATGCATACTAGCATATTATACTATTGTCTTGCAGGGTTTTTTTTTGTTGTTTTTTTCAGCGGTTTTCTACCGCTTTAATCAGGGTAATATGTAACTACAAAGTATAGGCCCTATAAGATTCTATAACAACGGTGAGCCTAGCTGAGATTGACTACTTCAGTTAAACAGTTCAGAAAACAGCTACTTGTTATTATCCTATGGATAGCGTCCTTCACATTGCAATTAAGGTTAGCTTTGGTAACACAGGTGAGCAGCTACAGAGAACCAAGGCCCAAGGGCAAAGAGCCACCCCACTGGAAATATAATGGAAATATAATACTCTGCTGTCAGGGAGGGGCTCTCCACTATAGTTAAAGTGCAATAATCCCCTTGCACAAATACAAGAAACAGGCTGTTCAGTAGTGCTGTGTGCTGTAATGACCATAGGCTGGAAACTGTGAATGATCAAAGTGAAGAAATTACATCAGCACACCAAGGATTCCTCAAAAGGGTCTAAAGCTGTATTATCATGGTCACATGATAAACATACAGCAATGTTTCAGAGCCACGCAGGGCCTCTTCATCAGCCAAGTGACTTGCCCAATGAAGGGGCTCTGCGTGGCTTCAAAACATTGCTGTATGTTTATCATGTGACCAGCATAATAAAGCTTTGCACCCTTTCAAGGAATACCCACAGTAGTTGGGTCTTCCAGAAAAGTTGTTGCTTGTAGGTCCCTATCTGGCTGCCCATAGATCAGTTCTGGCAGTTCTCACTTGGCAGCTGATCACTTGCCTAGATGCCTCTACCTCATGAGATGTGACCGCTCTAAGCTACAGAGGAAGGGAATCTGGACATGCCCAGGAACCCAGGAAATTTTTGGAAAGAGAGTTAAAGTGATACTAAATCCTTTTGTTTTTATTTTAATTAACAAATATGTTATGCTTACCTGCTCTGTGTAATGGTTTTGCACAGAAGAGTCTGGATGCTCCACTTCTTGGGTCCCTCGCCACCACTCCAGGCTCCTCCCTCAAGCAGCTTGCTGTGGGGGCACCCAAGCAGGCGCACTCCTGAACCGCGGCTCTGTGTGTCTATTCACACACGGAGCCACAGTTTTGGCCCACTTCCTCTGCCTCCTGATTGGCTCACTGGCTGTGATTGACAGCAGAATGCATGAAGGTAAAAAACCTTGTGCCTTTACAACCACTTTAAAGGAACCTGTACCTAATACTAAGCATGGTGTGTACATAGGAATTCTACTAGAACTGTGATTGAATGTGATCATTTTATGAACACTTTTTACCACCATTTTATTAAAATAATGTTTAGAGATTCGACTACATGGTGATGTTACAATACACATGCAGTTACAATATGCTCTTCAATACTAAGTCTAACAAATTCCTTCCTTTGTTAGAATCATAACAAGCTGCAACCCTAAAGTTGACTCTTGTTAACATTTCTTTAGAACCAAGCTAGTATTGCTCACTAAGGAACCACAAGAAGAAGAATTTGTCTCTGGAGATTTTTGAACCCCTAGGACTTTTTCTGTTGAAAAGAAATCTGAAATAGTACAATCAAATGGCTGAAATATCAATGGATAACAGTTAAAAGCTGTCCAGATTTCCACCTTGCAGTTATAGGAGGTACTTTGAAGCGCAGACCTGGCACCTTATCAGTTCACTGCAGAGATTGTATGTCTGTGAATCATTTCAGACATATTAAGAGGAAAATGTTCTGGCTATGTTGTGGAGAGCATTTATATATACTGAAAATAATGTTGCCGCTACCTAGATATGTTTCTTTAAGATAAATAAAACACATTTCCATAATTTAAAGATATAATGCAGTCAGACTCTGAATTTACTACATAAACACATACAAGGGAAAGAGCCTACCTGCCTTGGGATTATTTGCTTTTCATACTGCCAGTGTCTGAGTACACCACGTCACTCCACAGTGTAAAATTGCTTACCTATATCTTGTTTTGGAAATACTTAATCCAGTTCTTGTTTTACTTCAAGTTAGGGATTCTCAACCATCTGTGCATTCCTTCACAATTTTCTACTGGCACCTTTAACCTGGCAGAATATTAAAGATGATGCTCTCTTAAACTTTTTTTGTATGTATGTTAACTAAAACAATTTTTTGGGGTAGAGTAGAGAAAGGTAAACTTGTCAGTTTCACTTGTTGCTGTCTGTCACCTTTTGGGAAGAATATCCCTTACGCCATTTTATTGTGCACTTCAAAAATGTACCTGCATTGCAGTGTACCACTTTGAATGGTAATGTACTACCATGCTTTAGCTCATGGCACCAGGATGGAAAAGGGTTAAAGGGCCCCCAGACATCTGTCACTGGAACAGATTTTTCGTTTGGAAGAGTTCTCCCCACCTATTCTGGTGACAGTCAAAAAATGTAGGATTTTCCATTACTTTTGGTCGCAGTAATAATATTTATCCAGCCAACTTGACGGGATTAATCTACATATCAGGGACAAAGGCAACAGAACAGTTGGCACAGATTTTAGTTTTTTCACTCTCTGTCCAACACAAAATAGATGAGGTTATTTATACACTATAATGACTTCATATTTAGTTATATTATGGGATATGGAAAAAGAGGCACCTTTTAGCACTGAATATGTAGTCAATGGGCACACCCCTATCCTGCCATATGAATGATCACTTAAGGGAAATCTATAGTTACAGCATACTTTACATTTGCTGGTGTTGGTCCACTGTGTTTTTTCAAGTCCAAACTCCATGCAGCCTTCTACCAGGAAATTCTATAGCACTCCATGCTTCCCACTGCTGACCAGCTTTATGGAGATACTGATTTCATTTTCCAGCAGGACTTGGCACCTGTCCACACTGCCAAAAGTACCAAGACCTGTTTTCATGATCATGGTATCACTGTGCTTGATTGGCCAGCAAACCCGCCTGAAATAAACCCCATAGAGATTCTGTGGGATATTGTTAAGAGGAAGATGAAAAACACCAGACCCAACAATGCAGATGAGCTGAAAGCCGCTATCAAAGCAACCTGGGCTTCAATAACACCTCAGCAGTGTCACAGGCTGATCGCCTCTATGCCACGCCGCATTGATGCAGTAATTCATGCAAAATGATCCTCATACTTTACTGTACACGAACATACTTTTCAATAAACCAACATTTAGGTATTAAAAATCCTTTTTTATTGGTCTAATGTAATATTCTAATTTTTGGAGATACTGAATTTTGGGTTTTCACTAACTGTAAGCCAATAATCATCAACTTTAAAATAAAGAAATGCTTGAAATATGTCACTCTGTGTGTAACACATCTATATAAAGTATATGAGTTTCAATTTTTGAATTGAAATTCTGAAATAAAATAATTTTTTGATGATATTCCAATTTTATGAGATGCACCTGTATAATTTAATGTAACATCATAATAGGACAGTTAAAAGTTGAAAATCAACAGTTTTTCACACATACCATTTGCTGTTATTATATCATATTTAAAAAAGGAGGATAAAATAAAAATGTGTGGCATAGGTAATTTTTATCTCCAAATAGCTATTAAGAAAATAATATTCATGGCACCAATATTTTTCTTTTTTTATTATTTCTTACTGCAAAATGCCAGCTGCTCCAAAAAATACCTCAAGAAACTCTTCTGAATGTAACACACAAATAAACAGTAGCAATTGTGAAATAAATGCTATCTGTGGCATGGGGTCAGTTTCCAAATAAAAGTTAAATATGTTCCTGTTCCCTCTCTGTGCTAAGTGAAGGTTCCAATAACCATTATGTAGGTGGTATTTTTTGACATCTGTTGAGCCATTGTAATTTGAGATTGACATATACAGAGAGAAAAATGCACACATCTACACACTCAGCCCCCTGCTGTGCTATTATTACCACAAATGGGAGCCAACAAAAGCTTCCCAGTCACTTCCTGAGAGGAAAATAACTCACTTCATATTTCTGCAGGCAGAAGGGAGTACAATTACTTCAAACGCCAACTTTAAGGGGAAATAATGCAGAAAGCTTTTTTTTTTTATCTACTGTTGGTTTTATATGAAAAGAATTCAAAATATAGATAATGGTGGGGAAAGTTTTAAATCTTTTTGTTCAGAAGCATTTCTGATTTGACTTTAGATTTTCTTTTTAAACTATTGCTGGAAGATTTGCTTTCATTTTTTTGTACAGTACATGGTTTTATTGGTTATATTGGGTATTACAATGTTTTGCAAAATTGATTCCTCATTAGTTAAAACCTAAAATAAAAGAGGTAATTCAAGCTGAGCATAAAAAAAAAACATAAGCAGGGGTTTGTCAGTAAAAACAGCCAAAATCATCAGTAGATGTAGAGATACAGGCAGCAGAAGTTACATGCAGAATACAACCTTTTCTGTAAAAGTCAGGCTTGGTTCCACACTCCCTACCTACCAATTTTTTTTTTCATTTAGTCCTTTAATGCATTAGATCCCCCCCCCCCCACCACCACCACCCACCACCACTCACCACCACTTCTCAGCTTGGCAGGTGGGAGAAGACAAGGCCAAGCCATGGGTCTGGATGTGCATATAACTTCAGCTGATATGTTTGAGTATAATAATCATTTTGAAATGTAATTTCACCGAAGTTATCTATTGTACAGTGGGAATGTACAATGTGAGTTTCCTAGGTTTGCTTTATACTGTATATCTACTTACACTAAGAGGAACAATTTTTGTAAGCTACTTTTTTTTTTTTTTTTTAAGCTTGATTTTTTGGCTAAAGCGTACACAGGTTCACTGAGCTAAAGCAAAGCTAACCAGAAGTGAAAGGATTTATAATTCATTTAGGAACAATCAGACCTTAGCAATATCCTCCTTTCACTCAGTATGTTGATCCATGTTTCAGCGCTCAATGAGCGACTTGCCAGTAAACTGCAGCTAGAGTATCTTAACCCCTTCCGTACCGCGTCATGTAAAATGACGTCGGCACAAATCCTTTCTCGATCCGGGCCGACGTCATATGACGGCGCCCGGATCTCCCCGCTACTGCGCGCCCCCAGGGGCGCGCAGCGCGTCGATCGGGGGTGAGGCTCGTCCCTCGGACTGAGCCCAACCCCGATCAAGGTAAACAGCCAATGAAATTGGCTGTTTACCACGTGATCGGCTGTGTCAATCACAGCCGATCACATGAGCGGCTCCAGCGTGAGCCGCTCGTTCCTTCCTTAATGCGCGCCCCCGGGGGCGCGCAGCGCGGCGATCGGGGACGAGGCTCGTCCCTCGGACAGAGCCCATCCCCGATCTAGGTAAAGAGCCAATGAAATTGGCTCTTTACCACGTGACCGGCTGTGTCCAATCACAGCCGGTCACAAATGTCATCAGAGAACACGGTAACTAGCTGTCACCGTGTTCTCCTCCTCACACACTGATCCTGTGTGAGGAGGAGATTGTGGTAACAGCTAGTTACCAATCATAGTGCACCCCAACCACACTGATTGCCCCCCCCCCAATAAAGAGCACCTGTCACTAGCCCATCAAAGTACCCGAGTACCTGTCACCAGCCCATCAGGTACTCAGATGACAGGTACTCGGGTACTCTGATGGGCTGATGACAGGTACTCTGATGGGCTGGTGACAGGTACTCGGGTACTCTGATGATGGGTACTCGGGTACTCTGATGACAGGTACTCGGGTACTCTGATGACAGGTACTCTGATGGGCTGGTGACAGGTACTCGGGTACTCTGATGACAGGTACTCGGGTACTCTGATGACAGGTACTCGGGTACTCTGATGATGGGTACTCGGGTACTCTGATGACAGGTACTCGGGTACTCTGGTGACAGGTACTCTGATGGGCTGGTGACAGGTACTCGGGTACTCTGATGACAGGTACTCGGGTACTCTGATGACAAGTACTCGGGTACTCTGATGACAGGTACTCGGGTACTCTGATGACGGGTACTCGGGTACTCTGATGACAGGTACTCGGGTACTCTGATGACAGGTACTCGGGTACTCTGATGACAGGTACTCGGGTACTCTGATGACAGGTACTCTGGTACTTTGAGTACCCGTCATCGGAGTACCCGAGTACCTGTCACCTACCCAACAGAGTACCCGAGTACCTTCCACCTGCTCATCAGAGTACCTGACACCTGAAGTACCCGAGTACTTGCCACCTGCTCATCATTACCCATCACTACTCATCAGTACTCATCAGTACCCATCAGTACCTATCACCTATTAGTATCAGTACTGATCATCCGTACCCATCAGTACAGTATCAGTATCACCTATCAGTATCAGTACTACTCATCAGTACCTATCACCTGCCTGTCACCTGCCCATAAGAGTACCCGAGTACCTGTCACCTGCCTATCGGAGTACTCGAGTACCTGCCACTTGCTCATCAGTACCAGAGTACCTGTCACCTGCCCAGCAAAGTACCCGAGTACCTGTCACCCTTCATACAGCCACCATGTCTAAGTCCAAAAAGGTTAACATACGTCGTCCGTTTAAACCTAAATACCGGTGTTATGGCAGCAGATAGCTGCCATAACCCTGGTATTTTTTTAAACGGTGGACGGTTGGCTTTCCGATAAGGGTGGTCCCAGCGGCAGATTCGCCGCGGGATCACCCTTCCGGGGTGGCGGAAGAGGTGCCCCCCCCCTCCCGCTGCATTCTGGTCCTTTTCCCCGCTTACCGGACCCGCCGGCAGCGGGGAAAACGATCCGGTCCCAGATCCTCACAGACAGGATGTCGAGTGAGGGCAAGCTTGCCCTCACTCGACTCTATGGTCTTGGAGGACCGGAGCTACGGCAAACGTCGTTGCCTAGCAACCAGTTTAAAGGTCCCTTTTTTTTTTTTAATTTTATTTAATTTTTTTTTAATTTTTTTTTTTATTTTTTCTATCTTTTAGTGTACTTGTGAGATCTGAGGACTTTTTGACCCCAGATCTCACAAAAAAGAGGTCCTGTCGTGCCTTTTTCTATTACAAGTAATGTTTACATTTCTTGCAATAGAAATAAAAATGATCAATTTTTTTTTTTTTAAAAAAACAGTGTAAAAATAAAAAATAATAAATAAAATAAATAGTAAAAAAAAAAAAAAAAAAAAATTAAAGCGCCGTGTCCCCGCGAGCTCGCGCGCAGAAGCGAACGCATACGGAAACCCCGCCCACATATGTAAACAGTGTTCAAACTACACATGTGAGGTATCGTCGCGATCGTTAGAGCAAGAGCAATAATTTGAGCCATAGACCTCCTCTGTAACTCTAAGATAGCAACCTGTAGAAATTTTTAAAATGTCGCCTATGGGGATTTTTAAGTACCAAAATTTGTCACCATTCTGTGAGCGTGCGCAATTTTGAAGCATGACATGTTGGGTATCTATTTACTCGGCGTAACATTATCTTTCACATTATGGAAAACAATTGGGCTAACTTTACTGGTTTCTTATTTTTTAATTAAAAAAAGTGATTTTTTTCCCAAAAAATTGCGTTTGGAAGACCGCTGCGCAAATACGGTGTGATAAAAAATATTGCAATAATCTCCATTTTATTCTCTAGGGTCTCTGCTAAAAAAATATATATAATGTTTTGGGGTTCTAAGTAGTTTTCTAGCAAAAACAACTGATTTTAGCTTGTAAACACCAAATGTCAAAAATAGGCCTAGGCAAGTGGCTAGGATGCATGATGATGCTCCTTGGATGTTTAGGCCCCTCTATATGGCTAGGCTGTGAAAAAGTCTCACACATGTGGTATTGCCATACTCAGGAGTGGCAGAATGTATTTTGGGGTGTCATTTTTTGCGATGTACATGCTATGTGTTAGGAATATCCTATAAATTGACAACTTTGTGTAAAAAAAAAAGTTTTTATTTTTTTCCCACATTTTCCAAAAACTTGTGGAAAAAAATGACATGTTCAAAGGACCCATAATGCCTCATAGAATATACGTTGGAGTGTTTGCTTTCCAAAATGGGGTAATTTTGTGGACTTTTCCATTGTATTGTTGCTCTAGGGCCTTGAAAAGTGTGATAGGTAGTAAGAAAGTTTTATGTGTATTTATGCTCCTAAAACGCCTTATGGTGCTACTTGGACGTGGAGTCTCTTTTTGTGGCCAGGCTGTGTAAAAGTCTCACACATGTGGTATCACCATACTCAGAAGGAGTAGCAGAATGAATTTTGGGGTGTCATTTTTGCTGTGTACATGCTATGTGTTAGAAATAGCTTATAAATTGACAACGTTTTGGGAAAAAAAAGAAAAAAAAATGTTTTCTTCATTTTCCCAAGAATTGTGGGAAAAAATTATAACTTCAAAAAACTCACCATGCCTCTTACTAAATACCTTGGACTGTCTACTTTACAAAAAGGGGTCATTTGGGGGGTATTTGTACTGTCCTGACATTTCAGGGCCTCAAGAAAGGAGATAGGCCATCAGTACATCTGGTGTGATCAATTTTCAGTAATTGGTACCATAGCTTCTAGACTCAATAACTTTCACACAGACTAAATAATATACACTAATTTGGGTTAATTTTACCAGAGATATGTAGCAGTATAAATTTTGGCCCAAATGTATGAAGAAAAATTAATTTTTTGCAAAATTTTATAATAGAAACTAAAAAAAAGTGTTTTTTTTGCAAAATTTTTGCTCTTTTTTTGCTTATATCACGAAAAAAAAAAAAAACCCCAGTTGTGATCAAATACCACCAAAAGAAAGCTCTATTTGTGTGAAAAAAATGATAAAAATTTTGTTTGGTTACAGTGTAGCATGACTGAGCAATTGTCATTCAAATTGTGAGAGTGCTGAAAGCTGAAAATTGGTCTGGGCAGGAAGGGGGTCTAACTGCTCTGTATGGAAGCGGTTAAGATAACTATAGGGCATTTTTTTTCTCCCTCTCTTTCTTTTTTTTTATTTATTTATTTTTTTGTTTCTTTTGTTTATAGTAAGAAAATGGAAAATGTGGGTGAAGGTGTAAGGTAGGCATTGTCCCGGGAATAGGAAATAGAAATGATAATATAAGGATGATTGGTGAAGAAAGGGAAATTATATTCTCTTTGTATTCTTGGATGATTTGCATAATAAGTTAATACATTTGTGACAAATGAGAATTGTTAAGATATTTTATACCTTCAATAACGTTTATAAATGCAAAACTATAGGACATCAGGCAAAAAAAAAAAAAAAAGAGATTTTTTTTAAGGGATATTACAGTTAAAACAATGTTCTTTTAAAAAATTACAATGCTAAAGAATCAACTATACATCTGACGCAACAAAAGCTAAGTCTTCTGTCAAAGGAATATTGTAGCCAATACAATGGTATTTTTTCATAATACAACACAACCACATGGTGCACTATACAGTATATTCTTAGTGCGGAACTAAACTGAAAAAAAAAAATGCTGCCAAGTGAGAGTGACTGCTTAACCCATCTGCTAGCAAGTTGTTATCCTTGTGTACGCTTCCGGTACGCTACTGGCCATGTGGACATGGGCAGGAGTTACATTATCAGCAGCCACTCAATTGCCTAAAACAAAAGGCACCATGGTATAAGAAAACAAGGGGAAAATGATGGAGACAGACTGAGTGATGGGATGAGCATTGACCATTATCACTGCAGAAGACAAAACTAAGGGTTTATCTACCATAATATGCATATATGCACAATATGGCAAATACTATGGGGACCCGCTACAGCTTTAATTCTGCTTTTAGCAGATAAAGCTTTCTAAGAACAGAGAATTGGCTACACACCACCGACTCTTTTTTTTAGGAACCCTCCATAGAATCTCCTAATGCTAGTTTGAACTTTTTCACAGTCATTAAAGGCACTCAAGATGTAAAAATATTGTTTTTCTGTCAGTGTGGGAGTGGCAACATCATAATCAATGAGATATTATTCCTAAAAATCTTCCTGAAATGAGGATAGAAGAGCCACTACACGCATCATATGCCCACCAATTTCCAGGAAGAATTGGCAACCTAATCAAAGGGAGCTTAACTTTTAAGGCACGCACGATATAGAGTAACTGATATTGTCTTTGTCTGTATTATATGATGATATCTTGCTCTGTACAGGTAACTTTATAATTAAAAGATCTAAACACAAGAACATGAAATGTAATATATTGCAGCTTACGTGTCCTTAGATGTGGTGGCTACATCACTGTATGCTTACTCATTGTACTGTAATAGAAAAGCAGAGTTTTAGCCCTAGGACCGGACTATAGAATATGTCCATCTCCTTTTCATCATAACTTAGAAGGCAGGTGTTCTGTAGTCCACAGAAAAATCTGGGAACTATGATAACTGGCAACAACACAGCATATGAAGAGAGCACAGAAAGTTATCAATTCACCATTGATTTACTGAATTCACAGATTTCTAGGGCCTAGTTCATACGAGATGAAAGCAGAATGTCACACAGCAATGATGTAAGATCACAACCAATTTTATTAAAGCTGGACAAAGCATACTGCAGCCCTGCTTAGGACTTTCTCTCTCTAATATTTTACCCAATAAATGCCAGAGAGAGATCACGGTTATCAAGCTTTTATTGAGCAAACATTAGAGAAAGTAGGTCCAGCTTCAATAAAGTTGGATGTGATCAGTCATCATTGGTGTGTGAATGGCAAAAAAGTATGATCTGTATACTTGGTTTGAGTAAGCATTTTCAGAAAGAAGTCAATAATGGCAGTCACAGTATTTCTGTCATGACAGATAAATCTAAAGTAAATCCTCACTTAGACCTAAACAACATTTATGCAGACATGCTGTATTATGCTTTTGTCTTCACACATACAGCTGTATTATTAATATTTTAAAATGTGGAGGGTTAAAGCTTTCCTAACAATGTGCTAACACTGCGAACTGACTGGTCAGACCCACAGCTGCAACTATGCAAAAGCAAGAAACGGACAAAAAGATTTGTGGAGGAGAAGACTGCACCTCAAAGGGAAACAGAAAACCCACTCTACAGAAAGAAAGGGACTTTACATGTGCCTAAGAATAGAAAATAGTTATTGAAAACGTAACTACATTTGTTTATTTCATATTGTTAAATAGCTCTATCTTGTTAAAATCATGGCATAAGAAGTTGAAGTTGTGTAAAACAGACAGTCTTGTATAACAACAAGCATGCACCAAGCATGGGAAATCCACGCGTTTCACAATATTTGCTTCTTTAGAATTCACGCTTGAAGATGGGCAGCTGAAACAAATAGAATAATAAGCATAATAAACCCAAACAGAGAAAAAATATATACATAAATGAACAGATAACATTATTAATAAAGCACAGAAGGCTTTTTAAAAAGGAGAGAAAAGGGGAAGGAGAGGGTTATTGTTCTTTTTCCTCCCTTCCCCTTTTTTCTCCTCCCCCTTCCTCCCTTTAGCCTCTTTCTTGTTTACCTTTTTTTCCTACATTTTTCCTTCTCTCTCATTTCCTTCCCTGCTTTCCCCCTTCATCGCCCCTCTCCCCTTTATTCCTCCTCTTTTCCTTCCCTGGGCCCTTTGTGCTTTGGTAATAATTTTATATGTTCATTACTCTCTGTTTCTATATTATATAACAAATAATTTTAAATGTTCATTATTCTCTATTGTTAGGCACATGTAAGGGCCCCTTCTTTCTGTAGAGTGGCTTAACTGTGTCCCATTGAGGTGCCGTCTTCTCCTCTATAAATCTTTTTGTCTGTTATGCAGTTTTTGGGGATGGGGCCACAATGCAGGTGGAATTTTTGTTATGCTCTGCTCAAACATTACTCCAATTTTAAATATTATGCAAAAGTGAAACTTATTCCACTGTTCACCTAGCTACTGACAGCTCATTAACTGTCAAGTAGCATTTATTGCATCATAGGAGGCATGCTTGATAAGTAAGACAGTGCACCAGTATTCAAAATGTTTTTGGTTTGATGGCTTTTACTGAATAGTCAAAAAGTCTTAAAATGAAAAGGCCAAAATGGCCATGTCATAGGTGGAATCTGGTGATCTGAATTGCACTTTTGCTTTCTTAGGAACACCAATGATTGTATTTGTTTCCACATTTTCCTGTTAAAGTTACATCTACCTTGGAGTCTTGCTCATCATGCTGCAGTAGGGGGTTTCCCATTTGCCCTGTAGTATTTTTGATAACATTAAATGCATTCTAAAAATAATCCATCATAGAGGGAACCCTCTTCTAAAACTTGCAAAAGGTGTGTAGTCGGGGTAACTCAAGTGCGATTATCTATATGCCAGAAGTAAAAAATGGTAGGTGATTAAACTGTCCAATATATATATTAAACTAAAATATCAGTCCTAGGGTAACTGTAAAGTAAATATAAAAAGTTAACATGCATCTAAATCCAAAACTGTTTTTGCTTGTTTTGGATAGATTAAGGATTTTTTAAAACCACTGTTAGGTATGGATTGACAGTTGTGTCCACACTGGAGAAATATATGTCCTGGTGACTGTCAGTTCTTCACCTTGAAAATAACATTTCTTTCTCCACAACCCTCCTCCACTCCACTACATAAATACCTCTTTTTTTTGTTTGTTTGCTTGCCTTTATTTTTGTAATTTCTTTTTTTTTTTTAAGTGTACAGGTCTCAGCCCACTCCCCACCCTTTATTCTTGCATAGGTGAATGACGTGCAGTGTCATTCCCTGCTGGGTGAGTGAGTAACTGAATTGAGGACAACCCAGCATCAGATATGCAGGGATTAAAAATCAATAAATAAATGGGGAGGAGAGTAAAGTTCCTCTTTAAGATGGCAAAATTATCTTAAATTTTAAATTGCTTTTGGTGAGCCTCCTACTTAATTGTAGAGTTGAAGAGCTTGTTGTGGTTGTTGTTTTGTGAGTAGAATAATACATTCTATTAATATATGGGTGGTGTGATGTATTACACCAGTGTTTCTCAACTCAGGTCCTCAGGGCACACTAACAGGCCAGGTTTGCAAGAAAACTGAAATACATCCCAGGTGATATAATTTGCTGCTCAGTGATTGCAGTATTCTAGTCTGCATCTCCCCAAGGTAATATTTAACATTTGGCCTGCTATTGGGTCCTGAGGACTGGATTTGAGAAACACTGTATTACACTATAGAATTGATTTTTTATTATTTTATTTATATCTCTGCCATACTGAGCTGGAGAAGAGGAGGTGGAGGATGCACTGCTGACTTATTCAGATTTCATATGAAAGACTGGTTGGAAAAGAGATGTTCTTGAAATCCCACTATGTGAAATCCCTAATGCAAAGTGTTACACAGTATGACTTGCTTAACAAGTAAGGAGTCATCATTTTTTGGTAAACCTCTTTTACCTATCTGAGGAACATTGAGAACAGAGGTGGAAACACTGCTGAACTTTGATTATATAGCCTTTACATTTTTGGGGGCACGTTTTCACTTCATTTTTATTCACTTTCATTGTTATTATTAATATTATACAGGATTTATATAGCACCATCAGTTTGCGCAACACTTTACAGCATGAATTATTATTGAACTTTTGAGATTGAAAGAACATTTGCACATTTATTGACTTTATTTCTTATTTCATTTTTGATACTGAATGGACATTTACATTTATATATAATTGACTATTATTTTTTGGGGTCATTTTACAAAAGGTAATTCTAGCCCCAGGCCATGTTATTTCCTGCATTTATGTTTTTATGTTTCTTGATATAAACACCCTAGTGCTAAAACTGTTCCTATGATCCTCGATATCATTGGGTGGATGCAACTAGCTTTCAGCTATTCAGCATTTGAAATCAGTTTAAGGCACTTCTAAGATTATTTAGAATACATCAACAGCTAGGTGCATTTGAGCTGCAGTTGACCACCTTGTTTTTTGCATTTGACCTCCTTTTAAGGTGCATCAAGCTAATTTTGCATTCCTATTGCCTTGTATGAAAGGAAGCAAAATATTAATGCAAAAAAAAAAAATGGAACCACACAGGTCCTCACATTAGTGTTTATTAAACACTACCTGTGTAGTAAAAACCTAAAGCAGTGCATTTTGTTATTCCCAAAGGTTAACAAATTAAACACTTTCAGAAACAAATTTCATTGTAACATTTTTACATGCAATTATAAACGCTTCTGGTTTCTGCATAGGTCAGATCATTTGGCTGATTTACTTTGTGAAACATAATATATGTTTTACATATGACCTTCAACAAGGCAATTAATGTGGTGATTTCTAGCCTGTAAAGGTCAATACAAAGTGCCTTAACCTCAACAATGAAATAAAGACAACTGGCAGTACAGGAAATATTTATTGAAGAATAAAAGTATTAACATATTCTGCTAAAGCCATGTAAAAATGAAAGATGAACTCATGAACAGAGCAGTTCATAAATAACATAGCATAGTAATTTAACTTTATTTTAATTTATTATTGCTATTTTTAATATATCATGTGTTAGTGGGCCAGCCCTATACTATATGGGGCTAATGTATCAAACTCTATGAAAAGCCATACATTTTTCCTAAAACAGTTGCATTCAAGGTAGGTCTTTAACCACTTTACCACTGGAGGATTTTGCTGTCTTCCATCCAGGCCACTTTTTGCGATTCGGCGCTGTGCGACTTTAACTGACAATTGCGCGGTCGTGCGACGCCGTACCCAAACGAAATTTACGTCTTTTTTTCCTCACAAACAGAGCTTTCTTTTGGTGGTATTTGATCACCTGTGCGATTTTTACTTTTTGCGCTATAAACAAAAAATAGCGTTTATTTTGAAAAAATAACAATATTTTTAACATTTTTCTACATGAAATTCCCCCCCCAAAAAATTTAAAAATCTAATTTTTTTAAAATTTTTGGCCAATTTGTTTTCTGCTACCTATGTTTGGTAAAAAAAATCGCAATAAGCGTATTTTGATTGGTTTGCGTAAAAGTTATTGCGTTTACTAACTAAGGGAAAGATTTCTGTCATTTTTGGTGTTTTTTTTTTAACGCGTAATGGCGGTGATCTGCAATTTTTTTTGCGGGACTGCGACATTGCGGCGGACAGATCGGACCCTTGACTGACATTTTTGACACTTTTGGGGGGACCAGTGAGATTACTACAGTAATCAGTGCTATACATATGCACTGTTACTGTAAAAATGACACTGGCAGTGAAGGGGTTAATTTTATTGGAGAGGGAGGGGTTAATGTATGCCTGGTGCTTACTGACGTGTGGGGGGGAGGTGACTTTGTGAGACAGGGACAGATCGGATGTCCAGCTATGCTGAACAGTCCGATCTGTCACTCCCTGTCACTATGGAGATCCGCCCGCTCTGTTTACACAGGCGGGCGGATCTCCTCACTCGATTCCCCGACGATCGGGGCAGAGCAGCGGCAATAGCCGCTGCTCCTCCCCTGGCCCGACTCCCGCTATGAATGAAAACAGCGGGAGCACGCCTACAGGGGGAGGAGTCCAGCGACGTAGGTCTACGTCGCTGGACGGGATTGTGCCACTTTGCCGCAGAACGCTCCATGTGAGCGGTGGGCAAGTGGTTAATGGTAATTGTTACAGTTAGTAGTGTGCTAATATTAGCTCTCAACCAAATTATCCAGTCATCAAATGGCTAGTGTTGCAGCTGATCACATGTGCAGCACCATGGCAGCTGCAGATCAAACATTTTTAACAGACCTAGGCAGTGGGGATTTGAGTGTTTCACATATCCACTAGAAAGGGTTTGATATAAAATTACAGCATTTTATTTATACAAAAGAATTGCATGATTCTGTCTTTGATGTATATTGATATATATTGTTGTTTATCCTAGATATCTTGATACTTTGCATTTCTTTGCGATATGTACATACCTGTTGGATCCTGAAGAAGCTATGTCAGTGAAATGTGTTGATCCGTCAGTGAACCATACTGTAAATATTACAATTATCTGATTTTTTTCTTACAAATGTATCAATAATCCGATTGTATGTGTTTTAATTGATCGAATTCTTTTGTATAAATAAAATATTGTAATTTTATATGAAACCCTTTCTAGTGGATATGTGGCACACTCAAATCCCCACTGCCCAGGTCTGGTAAAAATGTATCCCCCATATTTGCCTTACCCTTTCCCCTTGCCTCTCATTTCCATACCTGGACCCTACTTACCTCCCATTTACTTTTCGGGGACGGTGCTTTAGGAAATAGGAAAGAATGTAGCAAAGTAGAAACACTTAACATGAACTACAAGTGTACTATAAAGAAGCTGAGGGTTGTGTTCCAAGAATTGGCCTAAGCAATATCCCGATATGGGGAGTTAATGGAGTTTTGTCCCTGAGAGTATGTAGCTCAAAAATGAAGTCCTGGTCAGTGACCGTTGGACTATGCAATACCAGAAGAAAAAGATATGAGATGGCAAACCGTGGTCTGTCAATCTCAAAAAGAGGACCAACTAAGGGCACTGAGGACTGAATTGGTATAGAATATAAATTTTATTTGGCTACGTATACCTAGAAATTCAAAAAATGATTAGAACAAGATATGAAGATGAGATATATGATATAAGATGAACTACAAGTGCCTGAAAGAGAGAGCATGAATTGGCTCATGTTGAGTGTGTGAAGGAAAGCACTCTGATCTTGGAACTATTAAAAAGGAGGTAGAGTATTTAATAAAGAAAAAATAGAAGAGTCAAAGCAGGCGGTTATTAAAAATTGAGAGGAGTGGAATGTGTATCGTTCATAGCTGAGGGGTCAGAAGGAAAGGATAATCAGCACTTTTTGGCTCTGAGGAAGAGGGTCCTCCCTCGAAATGCGTCAACCAAACCAGACTCCTGTGGACACCAGCACGACATCTAGCACTGCAGGAGTGTCCTGGCCACCTTGGGGACAATCGGTTCCATTGTGTTTACATGTGTTCACTCATCATTTGTAAGTTACATACAATGTATGTTGCTTTTTGATTTTAATAAACCTTTTTAGTGGTAATGCACAAGGTCAGTGCACCCCTCTCTTGTTGTTTCCTTGGAAGGATGATCGTGACAGGGAGAAAAAAGACAGTAAGAGACTTGATTTAAGAAAAGAATAGAGCACAGTTCTTATTTGGGGCAGTGGCAGTTCTGATTTGGGGTCTGAGAGAAAAGTGAAGCAGCAGCAGAGGAGCAGAGGAGGTAATAATGGAGCTAATCATAGACCGTGGGGCAGAGAAGAAGCTAACTGTTAGAACTGGGAGAAAGGAGGTGTGGCAGAGGTACTTATTTCTACTACAGTACTAGTAAAGTAAATACCTGAATCCCACTTCATAAAAGAGCATTTTTTTTTTTTTTTGCTCATATTAAACTCTGCATTTTCTGCTAGAAAATTACTTCATAAAAGAGCATTTTTAAAATGTTTTTGCTTATGTTAAACTCTGCATTTTTTGCTAGAAAATAACTTTATTTATTTATTTATTTATTTTTTTTAAAAGAGGCCTATAGGATAAAATGGGGCAGTTACAATCTTTTTATATCACACAATATTTGTGCAACTGTTTACCAAACATATATTTTCAGGAACAAATACACTGAAATAAATTTGAATGCATGCAAACATAATAGAATATTAATAGTAAATTGCTGCACTAAAATCATGTAAAATATACACCAATAAATCAATATATGCAATATCCCAGTGTATGAGATTCAGTCATGGATAAGCTGCCGACACAAACAGATAGAAAGCATATATCTTCAAAACAATTTTATAAAATGGTGTCGCGCTAGTCCATAATCAACAGTGCTGATAGGCAAGCTGATGAATGTGGAGAGGTAAGTCCCAACAGTGCTGGCAGAGTCCACATCTACTAAATTGATGAAGTATGTGAAGTAGAGAAAAACCACCACCAAGCAGAGTGACCGGGTACTCTTACCAGCTGCATAAACCCATGAGGGTCAAACCAAGCCCAGATAAGGATGCTGACACTGACAGGGAAGACCGCTTCCAAAAGCCTCTTTCCAGTACTCTTACACCCGGGTTCCCCCGATTCCTCCTTTAGGTACTTGGAAAATACAAGAGACAATTCCCCTCATGGTGTAGCATGTTCAAGAAACATTTATTTCAAATAATAAAAAAGCCGATTACATTCTCCATAAGTAAAACATCGCACATCGGTAGCGTGGGTTTCTAACCGACAAGATGGCCGCTGCGTCCCTCGTCTGTGCATGCGTCTCGGGTACCAGCCAATCCCGACGCGTTTCGTCAGAATATGACGTCGTCAGGGGTGTGGCTTGGGCCCGAGACGCTCGACAATAAATAGCAGAGGGAGGCGGGATAATCGGGCGTAATCCGGAAGTCCGCCCATCAAAGGAACACAATGACAACCGGACATGACACTTAGCCCCATTTTATGTCCACCCTCAATACCAACGACAGAGGTATCTCCCTACAATTCGAGTCTAGTAGGTCTGAGATACACTTCTTGGACCTCAGAATAAGAGTCCTGGAGGGGCGTTTGGTCACTTCAACCTTTTTTAAGGAGACTGGCAGGAACTGATTTATTGAAACAACCAGCTGCCATCATGCGGCATGGTTGAAGTCTGTTCCTGTCAGTCAATTCCTTAGGTTGAAGCGGAATTGCTCAACGAGGAATGATTTCCTCAATGAGTCTGTGATCCTCCGCGAGCGGTTCTTGGAGAAAGGATACTGCCAGGAGGAGTTGGATAGAGCCTTTCTTAAGGCGGATCAGAGGGAAAGGTCTGATTTGTTGAGACCGAAACCGAAGGTTAAGAATGATGCTTTCCGGCATGCATTTTTCTCCTCGTATTCGGTGCAACATTACTCTGTTAAGAAGATCCTTAGGAGACACTGGCAAGTCTTACGCAATGATAGTGTTTTGGGCCCCTCTCTTCCTGAGGCACCCTCTGTGGTGTTTAGAGGGGTACCCCCATTGCGTTTACAAATAGCGCCAAACATCCAAAACCCACCTAAAAAGGTTTCCTTTTTCCAGGAGAGGGGAGGATATTATCCCTGCAGGAAATGTAATATTTGTAAAATAAATATTGCAGGTGGTAGAAGAATTGAGTCCTTTCAGTCATCAACTACGCAGGAATCTCATAAAATAAGACCGTTTATCTCCTGTTGCACTACGCATGTAGTATACCTATTGAGGTGTCCATGCGGTAAGCATTATATAGGCCGTACCATTTGCCAGCTTCATGTTCGCTTACAAGAGCATGTTGCGAATATAGCCAAAGGGTTCCCGAAACACAGTGTATCCCGTCATTATGACTTATGTCATAATCGGGACTCTAGAGGTACACTGTTTCTGGGGATAGACCGCTTTGAGGCGAATTGGAGAGGTGGTAACAAGACGAGAGGTGTCTCTAAGCTTGAAACCTCCTGGATTTACAGGATAAAGTGCTATGTCCCTTTTGGTTTGAACATCGAGTGGGATCTGAATGCTTTTATTAATAACTCATAGCATCTCCTACTCCGGCGTAATTCTTTTTAACACCTTCATATGTATATGTTCCTCCATAGAATGTCAATATATGTAGAGTCATTGTGGTTTTAGGTTGAGCATTATGACATTGAGTTTGGGTGCTAGTGATTTAGGCACCTAAATTTACTGGCTATAGGCCTTAGGCCATTGGGATGTCATTTTTATAATTTTATAACATGTTTATTATTACTTTTTAATATGTAATACATGTATTTTGTGTTTTTAAAGTAGTGATGTAATGGGTTTCCTGGCCACAAGATGGAGCTGCTTCCCAGTTTTGTGCCTTTGCATTATAAAGAATCTATTCCTAATTTAATTTGGGATGTTTTGTCTATTTGTTAATATTATAAGAGGACCGATTTATGGTAAAATGTTGCCATTATTCTTCTTCACTCATATTTGTCTGCCTTTTGTGGGTATACATAGGCTGCAGATAGCTGGGAGTGATGTCCAGTCTCTATGGTGCCTTGAGAGGCGTCCACTTCCGGGCTAAGTGTCATGTCCGGTTGTCATTGTGTTCCTTTGATGGGCGGACTTCCGGATTACGCCCGATTATCCCGCCTCCCTCTGCTATTTATTGTCGAGCGTCTCGGGCCCAAGCCACACCCCTGACGACGTCATCTTCTGACGAAACGCATCAGGATTGGCTGGTTCCCGAGACGCATGCACAGACGAGGGACGCAGCGGCCATCTTGTCGGTTAGAAACCCACGCTACCGATGTGCGATGTTTTACTTATGTGTAATCGGCTTTTTTATTATTTGAAATAAATGTTTCTTGAACATGCTACACCATGAGGGGATTTGTCTCTTGTATTTTCCGAGTACCTAAAGGAGGAATCGGGGGAACCCGGGTGTAAGAGTACTGGAAAGAGGCTTTTGGAAGCGGTCTTCCCTGTCAGTGTCAGCATCCTTATCTGGGCTTGGTTTGACCCTCATGGGTTTATGCAGCTGGTAAGAGTACCCGGTCACTCTGCTTGGTGGTGGTTTTTCTCTACTTCACATACTTCATCAATTTAGTAGATGTGGACTCTGCCAGCACTGTTGGGACTTACGTCTCCACATTCATCAGCTTGCCTATCAGCACTGTTGATTATGGACTAGCGCGACACCATTTTATAAAACATAATAGAATACCCAAATATAAATTGCATGCACCCATAAAATGGAAAAAATATGATATTCAAAACTGTCTGTATGGGACATTTAAAAGTCTTTGAAGTTTATTGATTTAGAGGTAACCATGGCTGCAGAATTATTACTCTCACTTTAACCCTCACAGTGATAGCTTACATGTGTACACTTTATATGCCCGTTTACATTCGAGTGTGTGAGTGGATTGCCAGTGATGCTTTTACATTTTTTTTATTTTGTTTTTAATATATTTACATTTTTGCCACTTTTTTATTTACTTGAATTACTAACAAGCTGGCAATGTGATATCATGGGCAAATGACATGTTCTCTTTATGGAGATATGAGGAGTCTATTGGACCTCCAATGCCCCCTTTACATTCACGTTGGCTAATCAAGCACAGCGCATGCTTGATTAGATGCTTCCACAACTACAGTAGCTGGAGAATGACAG